>NC_046604.1:12107186-12456376 GCF_011750605.1 Drosophila busckii | reverse complement strand
GAGTGGTCCAATTTGGGCGCAAAGATAATTGGCGGGTGCTGCAGAACTTATGCGCGAGATATTAGACTTATCAGTGAAGCTGTGAAGGCGCTAAACATATTGAACAAAGCTATTTGATCTCACTGTATATTTAATAATATTTTAACACTTAGTTGTAAGCAAATAAATAAACTCTGTAAGTTGCCAAGCAATTCAAACCGCCTTTTTAATTGTTAACGTAATACTTGTCGTAAGAATCGAACTTATTAGTAATCCCCGCCAAAAATATCGAAGCCACACACTGTCATCCCAACGACATTCGCATGTCAACGCCTTCTCAATTTTAACTGAGTGGCAGCACCGTTCGCATGACATTCGCAAATAGTCGCAGCCAGAGAAACGCTTGCGAAAAATTTTATTAAATTTATTTGAAATTATTTTGTATTCGGGAAAAGCAATTGCGACAGAATGTTGATTAAAGTGAAGGTAGGCGCAAAATAGTGTATCAAATTATATGTTTGGAGATAAGCGGAACTGCGAATCAAGAATGCGTCAGCAACAGCTGACAACAAAAAAAGTTTACAGTTAACTTAATATAACTAAATTTGTGCTTGTGTAGACGCTGACCGGCAAGGAAATTGAAATCGACATTGAACCAACAGACAAGGTAGACCGCATTAAGGAGCGCGTAGAGGAAAAGGAAGGAATACCGCCGCAACAACAACGTCTCATCTTCTCCGGCAAACAAATGTAAGAAAAAATCGTACAATAAATGCGAAAATAGAATGTGTTGTTACATTATTTGTGAAATTCAGGAACGATGACAAAACGGCAGCGGACTACAAAGTGCAAGGCGGCTCAGTGTTACATTTGGTGCTGGCATTGCGAGGTGGCCAACAATAGGATCCATGGAAAGCTCGTCTTAGTAAATTGGTAAACAATTAAGTCATTTTCTACGCGTACTTCATGTTACTCAAATAAAAGCCGTAAACGGTAATAACGCATACATATAGAAAAATAATATATATTTATTTTTTTGGATCAGGCAGTATACAGATTTATAAATATGTAAAGTCAGCTTAGCGCGTATAGCGTCCGACCAGCAAATGATTTTTGGGCGTGCATTGTTCCGGCTTCAGACGTGTCAATATCACCTGATACCCAGCCTCCTCTGCCTGCAGCTTGCGATCCGTGTCCACAATACACATGCAGTGCAAGCCTTGTTGTGTTATCTCCGGCTTGCAGTTTGTAGTGCCCAGCTCATGTGCTTGATCCGCCGTATGTGCTATATACAAATAATCCTTTGTATCGATTACCTCACGGAAGCGCGCACTTAAGGGATAAGCGATGTGCGGCATGGGTTGCAGAGAACCGTAGCAGCAGGGACAACAGGCAAAGCTAGCATTTACGCGACGACATTGCTGCAGCACTATATCTGTAGCCGTGCCACAGGCATGCAGCGATGTACCCACCTCAAAGCGTCCAATAAAGTAATCTATATTGGATTGATAGAAGAGACAGTTGCTCAACTTCAGCTCCGTTGCGCGCTTCTGAGCATGTACCAAGGAGAACGCCTTGTTTTCCAACACAATGACTGTGCATTGGGGCAGCTTGAGTGCCAGCAATATGGCCAAATGGCCTGTGCCGCTACAGAAATCTATAATGCGATCACCGGGCTGAGCTAGGGAAACGACTGCATTGGCCATATTCTCCAGCTGTTGACGCTTGCGTGCTAAGCGCTGCGCTGGCAAAGCTGAGCTTTTGGCATGGCTGGGCTCTATTAGCTGCCAGTCAATTAATTCTTCGCCATAGCTGTGCTCCGAGTCGGCGCTGAACTTGATTTGCAGTGGTGTAAGTTTGGCTAGAGCTGCATCCACTTCGCTTTGACTAGTATAGATGCGATTGCGGGGACGATAACGTTTGGGATCCGCCTTGTAAAGACTACTTTCCTCGCAGTCGGGTATGCTAAGTGGCGGAGCAACAGCATCATTGCAGAGATGCTGTCGCGATGCATAGAGCTCATGGAGTATGCGGCGGCAGTGCGTGTGGCTGTGCAACTACAAAGAATTTACTGTAAGTCTTGCTAATGAAATTTAGCTAAAGCTTCTTACCTCAGCAAACCATGTATTGGTGAGCGGAAAATGCAGCAGCATCTGTGGACAATGCTCAAAAACCAAGCTAAGCAATGGATATAGTATGAGATCGGCTATGGTAAAGCTAATGCCCTCGGCAAAACGATGCTCAATCAGCAGCTGTTCCTTCGGTGTGCTGCATTCTATCAGCACGCGCTCCTTGCGCTTAAGACCTTGATTTGCCTGCTCTCTAGCCAATTTATAAATATTATGCATGCGCACAGGTTGATTCATATGCTGCTCAAAGCGCACCACTTCTACAGGCACCTCCTGATTGTTTAAGCCTTGCAGCTGCAGTTGGCTTACCAAGTTAACCACATCCACCTCGCAGTAGCGTGTCCATATAGATGCTTCGGCAGGCGCCAGCAGACAAGAAGCTGCAAATGAATCAAAATTATGATGTGTTTTCTTACATTTAGGGCACTATACCTTTGAAGCCAAGTAGCTCACGCAGCTCTTCATTGGGTTGACGTGCTATAATCTCGCGACAAACCGCACAGGTGCCAGCTATAAAGAGTTTATCCTGACGTTCAAAGATGGGCAGCCGCAGATCCTTCAAAGCAGGCAGCGTTGCTGCTTCTCGGCATGTTATATGCTGCTCCGTCAACTCCTGCTTCAAGTGGGAGCTGCGCAAACGGATTTTTCCTGTGATAATTTTGCTTGCCACAAAGTTGATTTTTATGTTTTGGAATTCCTTATGCTTATAAGCATATCTATAAGTATAAAGCGCTAGAAACGAAGGCACGGTGGTGTAGATTATAGTTTCCTCATGCTCTGTGCTTAGCTCAATCTCCACATATAGTTGATCCATTATTTTGTGAAAATTTAAACAAGCATTTAACTTATAAAAAAGTAAAATAAAATTGCAAAACAAAAAGCAAAATAAATGCCAAACAAATTGCAGGTTATGTAGCTGTAAACACTGAACAGCTGAGCAACAGTTTAGAGCGACCATGCGTTTGCCACTCACATGTCAACGTAAGGCCAGAATTTTAAATTTACTTAAATTAAGCTCAATTTTTGTCAATTTCTCGCAATATTCAAATAACGCAGTATATTTGTAATATTAACTGCGCACATTAAATTAAGCAACGTCGCGCATTAAAAAGTGTGCGTGTGCGATAATAAATGCGCGCCAAATTAGACAATTGTCCAGTGCTCAGTTCAAGTTGTGATGTGTTGAAAAAAAGGTAGCTTAGCATTAGTTTTGTGTTATACGTGAAGCAAGCAACAGGTGCGTATTAGCTTGCTAACTAACTCGTTTTAACAAAAAATCAGCTGTGCATATTTACAATATTAAATTGCATTTAACAATGTGTGTGTGTGATTACGCGAGTGTGTGTGCATTTGCTTGTTTTTGTATGGTGAGAGTTGCAGTTGAGGGTGTATTCGACGTATGAGCTATGTAATTGCAATTGGAGTCAAGGTCATCCGGGCCATTCATTCAAATATTTCGATTTTTAACCAAACTACCACAATTAGAATATACAATTTAAAGCTGGCAGCGTGTTAATATATATAATAAATAAAAAACAGTTGCACAATGAACTTTTGCTGATAAACTGTGCTTACACTATCACAGTGGTAACTGGGGCATATTAATCTTTAAGTCTTTATATATTTATAGATTGATTTGTGGTTTAGTTATCATGTGGTGTTAAGTTAGTTAATAGAGTGTGATCACGACTTAAGATCCTAAAGTTAATAAAAAAAAAATAATTCATATACTAGCGACGGACACACAACGCAATCAAATTGTAAACAAGCTAGGCTGTAAAAAATTAAATAAATAATAAAATTGACTAAACAAATGAAGCAAGCACACAAACACACACACACACATGCAGCACATAAGATATGAAGAAGATGTACGATGACAACGAACCCGTTCCCCAAAAACACAAATTCAATTCATTGCGCATTGCCGAGCGTTGAACATCGCATATTTTATTTTTTTTATTATTTCCATTTGTCGCTGTGTCGTATTCCGATAAAGTCAACCGCAGCAGCAGCAGCAGCAAAAATGGAGCAATGGAACAATGTGGAGTTGACAAGCATTAACAAAAAATCCTATACACTGAATCATGAGTACGATGGCGCCCAAAAGCAAGCCAAGGCAAACAGCACGACCACAACAAGCGAAGCCACACCAAATACTAATGGCAATGATGCTGTGCTAGAACCTGGTTCGGATATTAAACCCAACTTAAAGCTGGAGGATGTGGAGCCATTAGTGCGTCGTCTCTATGGCATAACAATCAGTGAGGTCAAAGAGCTGCTGGCCTACGATGATCGCAATTACTTTATCAAGGAAGATTGGTAAGCAAGCAATTGAATTTTCCATAAAAGGCAAGGGCCAGGCTATTAATAGTCATATATGTATATGCAATGCATATATACAAACACACATTAATTAAAGTTGTTGTTGTTGTAAGCGGTGCGCAATTGAGCGTAACATTTACGGCTATGTGCTGTCAGTTGTCAGTCACCTTGACAGCATCCTCAGTTGTTATCTTAACTACTGAAGTGCGTATATTACAACAAACAGAAATGGTTTAAAAATACATAGTTATTTATATAAAAGTTTCCATTGGCAGCTTCTTGCAAGAATCGTTTAAGTACAAAAAAACAGCTATAAATAAATTACTTTAACTCGACTATTTCAGAGCTGGTCGCTTTTGAAAACCAAACATGCTAAGTTTTGTTTGATTTTCTGGCGTTTTAATACTGGTATTGCTTCGTTTGTTTGCTCGCGGCTTGGAGAGTCCTACGCGCCTTGCAGTTGTGGCCAAAGGTGGTGCCAGTGGCCTACTGGGCAAAGCAGCTTCTTGGCTGCTGGGCAGTGTCGCTGATGTATCCTCATCGTCAGATGGTATGAGCACAACGTCGTCTGTTTTCGTTAGAGTTGTATCTTCTTCAGTTATTTGCTCTTCAGTTGTCTCTCTTGAGTTTGACTCCAAATCTAATCTGGCAAGTTTCCATTGTTGCTGCTCATCTAACCCCTCTCTTGTTGTGGTGCTTGTTGTAGTTGTGCTAAAGAAACGACTTCTCACTTCCACAAAAATGCTGCGTTTGATTGCATTGACGCGTGTCGTCTCTGACGCCTTGACGGGACTTTCCTTCTTGGGACTGAGCAAACGCAATAATGAACCATTCTCACATACACGCGGTGAACGTTGCTGTTCCTTGGCAAATGGGTTATGCCGTTGAATCTTCTGTCGCTCTGGTGTTGCAGGTGGCGTTGAATTGGCACTACTGCTGCTCCAGCTGCGCTTGCGTTTAATGCCCATGGCATACATGTTGGCTAATTCACTTTCTGTAAGCTTGGCCAGCTCCAAGCGTTGATTGTCTGCTATATCCTGCTCGATAGTTTGTGCCACAAAATCCACTTTCTTAAAGTATAAAGCACAGGTAGTTTGCTTGGTGGCAACTTTGGCAGGCTGCTCGTTAGAGTTTGCTAGCCAAATGCTTTTGTGTTTGGCACGCCTCGTCTGCTTGGCTGTTTGGTGAGCAGCATGTTCGGGCAGCCAATTGTCCAGCAACTTAAGTGTAAAGGGATTGAGATTGCCAAGCGCTAATTGCAGCGCCTTAGAGCTATCTGCTAGCAATGAACCCGCATTGCTGCAGTAGCGTTCCTCCGTAGCATAATCCTCTAACGCACAAAGACGTTCCATACGACGGTCAAGCGGATTATAGATGTACATATGCTTAAAGGTGGCCTCAGCTTTAATAAAGTTTTCTATATATTCATCGTCTACCTGCAAATGCAACGTTTAAGCTTTCTGTTTAAAGAGTTATTATTGCATTACCTCTAATTTAGCCATGTTCAGATATTGCGGTATTTTCTTTAATGCTAAACGCATATCGTCCTGCTCCGTTTTAAGTATAAACTTGCATGCCTTGGCCAGGCCAATGCCAGGCAGAGAGTCCAGATAGTCACAACCGGAGAGTATACACATCCTACGAAATTTGTCAAAATGATAACGATCTTCGCGACAGCCCATGGCCAGGTAAAGCTTCTGTGCATCAACTAACAAGCCGCCGCCATTTAAATCCAGCTTAAATATTATCTTCTGTGCGCCAAAGAGCGTCAAGTCCGAATCCTCTGTTATTATATATTGAGCCATGCCCGCTTTGTTTAGCCAGGCCATCTGTGCATCCGCTTCATAGGGCGCTACTATGCAGTCCACATTGATGCTGCGACATTCTTTTATTAAACGCAATGCCATCTCATGTGTCACATCAACGCAGCGACGCATTTGTGAACGCGCCTCGTCCACACGACCCAAACGCAGCAGTTCCTGTGCGCGTTTCTTGCTCTGCTGACGGTTTTCGCGACGTCGCTGCTCGGTCAGCGCCTTGGCCGGCAAATGTTGTCCATCGAACACCAATATTGGTTTTATGTCAAACGAAAGCAGCATGCGCACATACTTCAGACAGTATTGCACATATTGATCCGTATCCTCACCACGCGCCAATTTATCCGCACAGCTAAAGACACCTTTGTGTAGCCAGCAGTAAGTATCGACGGCAACTGTGCTACCTCGTATATCCTTCAAGTGCAGCTTGGCTGATGCCTTTTCCAGGAACGGTATAAGACCGGTAATGCCCATGATAAGGCAGATAAACTTGCAAAACTATTTGTAAAAACAAAAACAATTAGAACAGCACAACTAACAAACAGTACAAATCGATAACAAACAGTTCCCGCGCAATTAGACAGCATCGATACTTTTGCTGTGGTGTGTTTGATGTAAGTCACAAGATTTCTGTGGTGAGTAAGTGAGCGGGACGTCACATTTGCAATACGTTGCGATTTGTTAAGGACCAGCAGTTTTTGTGACGTCAGAGTGTTTACATTTGTCTCTATAATTCGTAAAGCCAACCTTGTTTGCTTATATGCCAAACAAACAAACAAATTTGTGCAAATTAAGTCGTCGTGATAAGAAAGTAATCATTTTTGAATAAATGTAACTACAAACATATGTGCTTTTACTTTTTAGTAACATAAAAAATCCATTAATTGTGACGCATTGCCCGGATGGTTACGTGCTGAAAATACTCAATGCGTTGGACTCCAAAAAACAAGATTTTGTCGATGCCCAAAATCAGCTGCTGCTATATCTAAGTGAATATAAAACAATTGCAACTTGTACAATCAATAATAGCTGTATATACATTTTAGGTAAAGAGCATGTGCGCTGCCCGCGTCCTATTGGCAATGCCCGTGGCGAATACTTCTCCGTGGAACAGATTGGTGGGAATGCGCATGTGGTGCGTATCATGGAGTTTGTACCCGGCAAAATCTTTCATGAGGTTCCGGTGACAAAGAACCTGCTCTATCAGAGCGGCGAATATCTGGCCAAGTTGGATCGCGCGCTGAAGAACTTTACACACAAGGCCTATGATACGCATCGCACTGCTTGGATGTTGCAGTCGGTGCCACAGTTGCGAGACTTTCTTTATGCGCTGCAGGATCATCAGCGTAAGGCGCTTTGCGAGGAAATTATAGAGTCATTTGAGAAGCATGTGTTAAGTGTGCTGCCCACGCTGCAGCATCAGATCATACATGGTGATTACAACGAACAGAATATATTAGTTGGCGCAGGCACCAAACCGGATCAGAGTGATGCGTATCGCGTTACGGGCGTCATTGATTTCGGCGACACTAGCTATTCACCGTTGATCTTTGAGCTCGGCATTGCTATGACCTATATGATGTTGCAAGCCAAGCAATTGGAGAGTGGTGGCATTTTCCTTGCCGGCTATACCAGCGTGCAGACAATTAGCGAAGCGGAACGTGGTTATCTCAAGTATTGCGTGGCAGCTCGCCTGGCTCAGAGTCTGATTATGGGCGCCTATACGCACTCGCTGCATCCAGGCAATGATTATGTGCTGGTCACGCAGGCCAAGGGTTGGCAGATGCTGGAGGAGCTCTGGCGTAATAATTTCGAGACAATCGATGAGCTGTGGTCGAGCACTGCTCATCAGTATCTAACCCAAAGCACTAAGTAGACCCTCGTCCTGTTTACAAAGAATTCAACCTTGTCAATTAGTATTTCAATTAAGGTAGACGCTCGCTGTAAGTGTAAAAAAAAACAACAAAAAAGAAAATGTTATAAAATTATTTATTTTTGTATCAACGCTAGCATTGTTATTAAAAATGTAATTAGCTAATGTATCGAGCGTCTGCTAAACATATACATAGTCGAGTCCAATTTAAAGTATTTGAAAATTTGCATTTCAACTTTATTTTTATATAATATAATTAATTTTATTATCATACATGCTATAAATATTTTACATATTAAAACTTGACAAACAGTTTACGATTGTGATTGTTCTCTATATATAATATGTTCTGAGCTTGAAAAGGCTTGGTGTTATGTGGTTTCTTCAATTTGTGGTTGCTAGTGAATAACTTATGGCATATTTGTTATTAATGGTCTTAGGGAGCAGTGGGCCAATTGTACTAATTAACAGCTAACGTAGCAAAAAATGCTAATTTGCAAAATAGTGTATAAACAGTTGATCTTTTGGTAGATCACTCGTATTGAGGCTCATTTGAATACTATATAAATATATATAGTTACTACTTAAGCTACTTTTATATATAATATATATATATATAGATATATATACTTGTGTAAATGGCCTTATAACTAGGTTAATATAGTACATGCTGATTTTATCCACAGGTTGTCTACTATATACAATGTATATTATACATATATATAGGTATTTAATTAGTTCGTTACTATGGCAAAAAGTAAACAATTTGTTAACTGTTTATACATTGGATCTATGCACATCTTGGTAATCAAGTTTTATTCATTAATTTTAATCAGTTGCAATTTTATTCTCTTGTTTATTTGGTACAATTAAAAACAATATTAAAATTAAATTATAATTAAACAATTTTGGTTTTGTGAGAGAGATACGATGCTTTTTTTATGCTAAACATAAAATTATTTAATGTTTTTCTCCTACTTAAGAAAATTGCATTTATACACACACGCTCATTCACGATATAAAAATTGAACAATATACACGCTCGCATACACACATACCTGAGTAACGAATTTAACGCTCACATGCACACAAAATAAAAAATATCAGTAAAAAAAAGCATCGTTTCTTTTCAACAAATACAATAGTTGTGGCAAATGAAATTGCATACAAAATGGTTAATGCATGGATATAGTACATCAAACATAATAAGTATGAATGTGTGGGTGTGTGCAAAGCATACAGAGCTGTAAATTAAATAAACACTATTGAATTGAATTGTTGACATTTTGGAATTGCTTAAAAATTATAATATATCAACTGTTTTGTAAAATGTTACAAATGTATGTATTGTATAATAGAAATTTGAAGATCTTGCCTAGCCAATTGATAGCTCCGCTCTGCTTTTTTGCTAATAATTTTTCTTGCTGCTGAGGCTGTGATGAAGCCGAGATGCTGATTATTGTTGTAGTTCTCCATCTTTGTTATAAATATTTAACATAAATGTTTTGTCTTACGTAAATTTGCATGATTGCTTTAGAGTCTCTAGAAACTAACGACTGTTTAAACTTTAAACTTAAAATTAATAAAAAAAAAATTGTGTAAAAAAAAATAATTTTATATTTATCTCAGCCGTTTCAGCGTCGTTGCTGACGCTTGCGTCGCTTGAGAAACACATAGGACGAGTTCATCTCCTGATGGCTTTTCTCAGCCGCCGTTAAGGGTAACTTTTTGCTGGCCAATGTGGCCACGGGTAGCGCATCTGCCTTAGCCTTGGCTTCGGGCGTTGTTGCTTGCCCCGCTTCCAGCCAAGGCAGCACAAAGTATCCGGCCTTATCGCGCATATTTACAATATCCTCACCAAACGCTTGCACCGGCACATCGGTGACATACTGTAAGCTTTCAATGTCCTCGGGCAATGGATAAAATGTGGACGTGGGCAGAGGATCTAGTTGCACCAGTACCACATCCTGATTGTGACGACTACGCAGCTGCTCGCTACGGCTTTGTTCGCGCAAATAGCGCGCATCCCGCTTCTTGCGCTCAATCTCATCCTTAACATGCTTTTCGTGGCGACGCACAAAGTCAGCATCGGTTATCGACTCTTTTTTGTGGTCTATGGTTGATGGCTTGTACTTAACCACACGCCACTCAGGTATCTCTAGTTCGGGATCATCTACCAGCAACTCATCGGCCTCTTCCAGAAAAAACTCATTATCGCAGTGTATCTCCTGATCCTCCCACGAGCGTGTCGTATACGGAAAATTGGAAGTACGGAAGAGCTCATGCTGACTTGCTGGACTGTTGTAGTAAGAACTTCTGTACCTAAACGTGTCGGTGTTGTTGTTGTTAAGAATTGTGCTCGTGCTCGTGCTCGTGCTCTTGCCATTGCTGCTGTTGTCGTTGCCGTGGTTGCTGCTGCTACTGCTGCTACTGTTGCTGCCACTACCCACACTGCTGATAGATTGCGGCGTTAGTGGCGTCTGTATAGTTGTATTTATTGTTGTTGTTGCTGTTGCTGCTGCAGGACTGTTGAGCTTGCTGCTGGGCTTGGGCGAAGCGGCATTCGTAGGCGACGCCGCTGGTGTGAGAGTTGCTGGGGCAATCGGTGGAAAGATGAGTGGCGCGCCGCTGCTACTAATTCTAGTATGCAGTGTGGATTTCTTAAGGCGAACCATTGGCTGTTGTTGGCAGTTTTGAAGTTTCTGCTGTTGCTTTTGAAGGTGTTCCTGCAGCTTGCGCATTGTCTCTTCGATGTCTGGATCTGGCGTTAATGGTTCACTTTGTTTTGGGTTTTCACGTTCACGCTCACGCTCCTGGTGCAGTTCACTTTCTTTTTTCTGTCTTTGTAGCTCTAGCTGCTCTCGTTGCTTTTGCTCCTCACCATCATTTTGAGCCTCAGTCTCCTTTTGAAGCTCAGACTCTTTCTCCAGCTTAGGCTCTTTCTCCAGTTCACGCTCTGCTTGCTCTTTCTGCAGCTCACTCTCCTTCTCTACCTCCAGCTCTTTTTGCAGCTCAACCTCCTTCTCCAGTTCACTCTCTTTCTGCAGCTCACGCTCTTTTTGAAGCTCACTCTCTTTCTGCTGCTCTCGCTCCTCCAGTTCAGGCTCCTTCTCCAGCTGAGGCTCTTTCTGCAGCTCACTCTCATTCTGCAAATCACTATCTTTCTGCAGCTTACGCTCTTTCTGCACCTCACTCTCCTTGTGGAGCTCACGCTCTTCCAGTTCCCGCTTCTCTTGCAATGTGTTCTCTATTTGAAGCGCACTCTCGTTATGTAGCTCACGCTCTTTTTGAAGATCATGCTCTTTGTGCAGCTCACAATCCTTTTGAAGCTCACTCTCATTCTGCAGCTCCTTTTGACGTTCAATCTCTTTTTGCAGCTCACGATTCTTTTTAAGCTCACGCTTTTTCTGCAGCTTACGCTTTTTTTGCCGTTCCCGCTTCTTTTGCAGCTCACACTCTTTTTGCAACTCAAGTTGCTCATGTTCTTGTGATTCCTGCATCCTTTGCTTCTTTTCATTATCCAGCTTTTGCTTTTGTTCCTTAATTCGCTCTTCTATCTCCAGCTCCCGTGCCCGCTTGCGCTCCGCCTCCAATTCACGTGCTTTCAGTGCCAGTTGCGAATCATCTTGTAAATTATGCCTTCGCATCAGTTCTAGGTCTCGCATTAATCCTATTTTATGGTGATCGTGCAGCAGATCTCCCAGAACTAATTTAGGGCCCTCGTGAGGTGCATTTGCTATCGTTATTTGTTCCGTCTCTGAGAAAAGCTGCCGGAAATTACGCGCCTTAAGGATATGCAGTTTGCTTCGGACATCAGTTCGAGTTGATTTTCTAGGCAGCCTCAGCTTGTAAGGCGTCTGTGCGAGACCTCGCTTATTATTCAGTGGTTTCTGTTCCACTTTCTCATCCTCATGATGCACATTATTTGGCAGCAAATCCACCTCATGATGTACATTATTTGGCAGCAAATCCTCCTCATGATGCACATTATTTGTCAGCGAATCTTCCTCATGATGCACATTATTTGTCAGCAAATCCTCTTCCTGGATTGGATTAGTTTGCTGTGACTCTGATTCGCACTCAGGCTGATTAAGCTGTAAGAAATTTTCATTAGCATTTCACTCTCAATAACTATAACGATACCAACAAACCTTATCCGTCGTGAACGACGCTTTGTCCTGCCATAGCAAATTGCTTATAACGACTCCCCCTTCGTCTTCATCCACCTGTTCGACAGTCACCTCTTCTTCGAAACTGTGGCCATTGTTAACAATATAGCTGTCATCAATTTCCAGCTCCTCTTCAGCGCCAATGACTGTTTCCTCTACAACTTGCATTTCCTGAGTCTCCAACGCATCGTGATACAAATACTCATCTGGCTCATCAGTCGCTGCTTCTTCTTCCGCTTCCTCCTCTTCCATTCTTAATTGCATCTCATCTGCTTCCGTCTCTTCCTCCACATCCGAATCTGCGTCCTGCGTAATTACAAGCTCTAGCTCCTCATTGTTGTCATCGCCACCATCGTGAATCCCATCTTCATAGTGCTCCTGCTGTTCCTCGTGCTCCTGGAGTTCCCCGTGCTCCTGCTGTTCCTCATGCGCGTGGGGCTCCTCTTCCAATTGCTGCAGACTCGTAGTTTCCTGATTCACGCGGTGCAAGAATAGTGTGCTAACCTTTTTACCGCCATTAAAGACGACACGCCCCGCTGGTGTCGTGGGCGGCAACTCCGTAACGCTTGTGACCAGCACTTTCTGCTTTAAAGGCGGATGCGACTGCAATTGATTCTGTGGCGGCTCTTCTAGCCATTGTGTTTGTGTCTCCACGTGGCAAGAAAGCTTCGCCTTGGGAGTACTCCGCTGCCGCTCCTCGTCGTCCTCACTAGCGGGGCGTTTCCTGCTCTGACGCATTTGCTTGTGCAAGTCCTCAATGGTCTGGCCTAGCTCAGCTATCTGCTGCATCAGGTCTTGATTTTGCGAAAACAAGGTTTTAATCTTTTCACTTTGCTCCTCCTTTTCTTTTTCTTTGGCCAGCAGACGTTCTGACTGCTGCTGCATGATATCCAGATGCCGCACTGTCATACGTTTCAGATTGTTATTCGCCACTATAAGTGTGACAACATCCTGATTTTCTGATGCCAGTGTCGATTTTGGAACTGAAGCCTGTGGAGTTTGCGGCTGCCAACCGCCATGAGAATGCTGGCAGGGTGGCATGTGTGGATCGCAGTAGTGATTGTGGCCGGTTTGACCCATAGGCCCATAGTTACAACTATTGTTGTAGTTATTGTATTTAAACTGTGAATAATTATTGTAGGGCATCGGGCAGTAACGGTTGAAGAATGGCGGCATCTGTGGTTCCAGAAAGCCGCCTCTCTGGCGATTGGTCGATCCATAACCGTAACGATTCATTATGTATCACACACACGCACGCACACACACGTACGTGTTATCACACAATCTTGGTTAGTGTCTGTTTGTTGACAAATGAATGTTCATAATTCTGTTTGTTGTGCTTGTTTTGTTTTCGGCGAATCGGCCCACAATAATTCTCACCACGCACGCCAACTTTTGACAGCCGCAGCTGACTTTACACAGTTAAGATGCGTAAATCGTATTTTCACCACACTTTGAATTTTTTTCTGCTATCGCTTTTTCCCAAAAAATACGTTTCTATAATGTGCGCGCGTTTTTTTACAAGTGTCATATGCCATGCAGATTTAAAGTAAGTGTAGCGTGGAAGTATTCAAAATGCGGCTTGCCGTTGTCTTTGCCAGTTTCAAGAATTATGCGGATAAAATACACGAGCACGAAACGAGCATTTTAGAAGTATGGCGTTTCTGGTGTTGCCACACTGCAAACAAAGGCAGGGTTGCTAAACATTGCCACTCGTCAAACGAAATGTTTTTATTCACCATTACCCAATGCTTGTCAGCATGACACCCCGAATTAAAGTGATATTCATGTAGAAAATAAACAAATATGAATTTATAATATAGCATTTGCATAGCAGGGCAGCACATTCCTTATGTAACAAAGAGTTTTTTGTATTTTCCTTGTCAGGTGGCAACGTGGTGAGCAGAGTGTGCGGCTGCGTGTGAATGGTAATTTTAAGAAGGAGAAAAAAGGCGGCAAAGCAAATGCAATTGTCCAAGTTTGTTGTGCCGTACTTGTTGTTTAGTGGTGGTTATTGCTGTCATGGCGTCCATATTTGGTGAAGACGGGGTTGACGACCTGTTCAATGACAATATTGGTAATGACAATGATCAACTACCAAGCGATGGTGAAGCCGATGCTGGTGAGAAATTGTTTGGAGATGAACAGGAGGAGGAGGGCGAAACGGCTGACTGCGCCGGCGCAGCGACAGCAATAAAGCTTGAGCCGAAAAAACGCGCCGTGCGTAATCCACGTCCTCGTCTTACTGTGGACACATTGCGTGGTCCACGCGGTCTGCACACCATAGAGGATTACTACAAGGATATGAAATATAAAGGAAAAGGTTACGAAAAAACAGATCTGGATGAAATACTGCGCCGTTTGCAGCACTGGGCCCATCGCATGTATCCTAACTACACATTCGATGACGTGCTGAACAATATAGAACGTCTGGGCAAAAAGAAACCGCTTCATGTGCACATGGCTCGATATCGTCTCAACCAGCTGGAAGAGATGCGTCTAAACCAGCATGAGCTGCAAGATAACGACGATGAGCAACAGGAAGTGCTGGCCGATGAACCCTTTGATGAGTTTGATGCTCTATTGGGCGAGCAAATTGCCATGTCCAAGTTGGCGCCGCGCACCCCAGCACCTAATCGTAGCATAGCAACTAACAATAGCACCTTGGTCACGCCTTCATTTTCACGTAATGCAGTAGTGAGCACGCCCTACTCCGTGGCTTCTCCCATAGCCGAAGCGGACACAAGCGATTACCAACCACTGCCACCCTCTCAGCCTGCTACGCCTAAGTTGTCAACGGAGCAGATGGCGCGTATTGCAGAGAATCGTCGCCTTGCCCAGGAGCGACTACGTGCCAAGCAACAAATGGAGGCAAACACTTAGTTTAAAAAAGAATACAACATTGTTTAAGGTAAAAGCTTTTTATTGTTAAGTAATTTCTGAAATAAATAAATTTTCGATTGTAATATATATATAAAATATACACAAATGTAAGTCTACATGAACACTGTCATTGCGGATCGAGCGTTGAACGTCGAGCATTTAAAGGAATACTTTTGTCACACAAAAAATGGCATAAACTACAAACTAAGCACACAATCTCTCTATCTCTCTCTCTAGGTTCAAGCGGGTCCAAGTTTCTAGGCAACTTAAATCTTAAGTGCTAAAACGCAAGGCATCGCGAGGCAGCGATTCCAATATTCCTTTGGCTCCTTTGACAATGGCAGCCAAAATGTTCGTTATAATGAGATTCGAGATTGGTGTTGATTGGTCCTCCGTGTCTTTGGGTCCATTACCGTCGCTTTGCTTGACCGCTTCGGTAATTACATGCAGCAGCCGCTGATAGAGAAATGACTGACGATATATGGGCTTGGACAAGCTGAGATGGTCATCCTTAAGCAAGAAGAAGTCACCATAATCAATGCGTGATGACTCTTCAGTCACAATGCGCAGCGGAAACTTGAATGTGGTCAGCATGGTCGGTGAGCCCTCGGCCACGCTTACGATATTCACGTGACGCAGGCACGTATGCAGGCAGCCCATGAAGCGACGGTGCATTTCCAGCAGCTTAGGCGCATTCTCTTCCATTTCCTTGACTTCAATCGAAGGCGACAATATCAATTGCATATGCTGCTTCCACTTGGCTATGGGCGAGCCACGATGCGGTGTGCCCAGAAACACAATGCCTTTGGTATTGTGTGCCAGCTGCTGCACCTGTGGCACTTGCGAATCCAAGGATTTGAGCAACATGAGCTTGGTCAGGAGACCACCCATTGAGTGACCAATCCACACCACCGGACGATCATTGCCCACATCCGCGGTAGCAATGCGCTCCAGCAGCGTGCTGGCACGTACATCAATGTGCCCCTGACCCTTCTCGCATGGACAATATTTTGTAAAGTTGGCCGACCACTCGGTAACCGCTGAGGTGTAGTCAATGCCAATAATGCGCGCATCGGGATAATCATCGGGCAGCCATTCCATGGGCCAGCAGTTAGTGTACTCTTCGCATGTGTCTTGATTGCACCACTCATTGCCCGCGACGCTGAATCTGCCGCAGCAATTGTCATTTGCACGCAACGGCACATCCGGATGCACTACCTCCCAGTCCGAGTCTAGCTCTGCCTCATTGCGCAACGTTTCCACAAACTCTTTGGTTGCTGCATCGCTGATACTTAGTGGCTTCTGTTCCAACTTCTTGCTAGTCTTCAGTAGAGCGTCTAGAAGAGAAATTTATGCTTAAGTAAATCGCTTGGCTCAATATAGTAGCACTATTACCTTTGTTTACTACTTTTTTCGGTGCCTCTGCTTCTGCTTCCGGTGTCTGCTGTTTGGACAGCTGACGCTGCTTATTCCCGTTCACACGCTTTTGCTCGCCCACGAGAAAAACATCATCCGATTCGCTGGTGTAGAAGGCATTCTTGCCATAGAGACCCAATTCTGTAGGCTTACGATCGCGCTGACGCCAAGTGATAAAGACACCACCCAAGAGACCATGCACAAAGACTATATCTGCCTTGGGCTTATGGCGTGTGCGTACACGTGGATGCAGTGGATACACATTTGGCGGATAGGTGCTCTGATTGGGATCGTCGTGATCTAAATTGGCCATTGCCTTGGCGGAAATGACCTGCAGTCGTAGATCTGGACACTGTTGCCATTCGGCCAAGGCGCCCACCCAGCCGGAGGCAAAGAAATGCTCCACAGCATCCGGCACTATTGACATATTTGCCAATACTTTGCAGAGCGTCGCCAGCGTTTCATTGTCATCATTAAATAGCTTGCGCAGTTCCATAAGATGCACCAAGCCACCTCTGTGTATGACCTTTGCAGCAACGGCCGGATCTTTGGTGATATGATGCAAAAATGAGATGATTTCCTTAAGCAAATCCGTGTCTTGCGAGGACAAGACGATCGATTGCTCTTGTGTAAAGAACTCGCTTGGGTCATCCTGCAAAAAAATATATATTTACTTCAAATAGAATATATAGATAGATTTCTATGCTTACAAGCTGTGGCTGTTCGGGGAAATATTTGCTAAAGAAGTGATCCACGCAGGACATTGGGCGCAGCTGCGCCAACATCACATGCAGCTCGGACAGCAGTAGTTTGGGATTTTTGAAGCAACCACGTCGTGGCACCGGCATAAACCAGCGCGTGTCGGCGCCGCTGCGTGCCAATGATATCGAAGTGCGCGCATCACATATTTGCGCCAGATGACGAAAGTCCCAATCCTTTAGATGATCCATGCACACCAGTTGCTGCACAGCCTTCAAGCGTTCTGTCTGACTACCAGTCTGTGCTATATTGAGTAATCTCCAAGCAACCGAATGCTTAGCTGCCTTCCACCATTTGCCAATGGGGTTTATGATCACGCTAATCCATTTCTTATCCTCCTCATGCTTCTGCTGCATCTTGCGCATGGATTCGCGATAAATGTGATACTTGATATAAATGTATTCCGTGCGACGCTTGTCCGGCTCCTGTGATTTCTTGTCGTACACATAGCGTGACAGGTACTTCCTTATCTGTGGCGACTCGTAAAGTATAAGACCGGCTCTGTAATTATAATTCAAATGAAATAATTATGTATATTAATAGTTTGTTTACGTTTCAAAAATATAATGTAACTCAAATGTAATTGTAATAGGCCACACATGTTGTTGTTATTTTGCTTGACCTATTTATTTACAAATTAGCGCTGCCAAGAATTTAGTCGGATAAACAACAACAATTGTGGTTTATTTATATAGAAAAAAAAGTGGGCACGTCACTTCCACCTTCACACGCGCCAGTAGCTTTTAGGCAAAACAACAACAATACGTAAATAGATAACGAAAACTATAAAAAATCCAAGGGGGTCTCGCGTATCTCTTTTTGCAAAAAACTACTGCGCACTATTAAATTGGCCATGTTTTCTGTTGTTGCAGAGAGATCTTGCGAGCAAGAGAGAGAGAGAGAAACCTTGGACCGTTACGCACACGCGGCACCAGTGAAAACAACAACAACAAGTACTCCAAAGCTCTATCGCTATCTCATTTTGGCAAATTCGTACGTTTGTTTTGATCGTGTTGTTGACTTTACACAAAAACAAAACATGTTGAATGAATAATAATGGTATTAGTTTGCTGTAAACAAATGACGTCACAATCGCCTGTTCTTAGAATGCGGAAGACCGCGCAGTTGCAATTAATACGTACTTATCTAAGTGCATTTGTACTTGACTTGTTTATATCTAAATTTATGAGCAATCGCAAGTGTTCAAGGCCAAGTGGCGCCACTTTAATTTGTTTACATCGAACGTGCCCCTTTTTAATAACTCTGTGTGCATGTGTGTGTGTTTATTATAGCTGTGAATATTTACAGCTGTTGCTTTTCTTTTACTTACGTGGTCAATATGCCAAATCCACCAAGAAGCTTAGGATAACGTCTCAAAGTTGCCTTAATTTCCTCCAATGACATGGCCTGTAGTAAAGCGTTTGCCCAAATGAGCTCACCAGTTAAATTTGTCAAGCTGTACAACCAAAAGTTTACTCAGTCGTTTATTTTTACACCTACACAATCACAAACACTATCACAGTTTTGAATTATTTTTAAGCACTTTGTTGTCACTTTATATGCAGTTTGTTTCTATAAAGGGTTAATTAACAGTATAATTTGTTAACTCCCCTTTGGGGTCTTAGCTTTTTTTATTCGAACTTGATTCTCTTAGTTTCCGTTGTTGAATGACGGATTTGTTTTGATTCCCTGCTTTTATCTCTTTTTTGTTGCCAAAGCGTTGCCACCCCGTTGCGTTTAGAAAAACTGCAGCTGTCAAAAGACAACGACAACCCTGTACAATTGTTTGTGTTAGCCAAAAGATACACGGAACTTTAATGTGTAAGAATGAAAATACATTTTCGCGAGCAATATGGCACCAAAGGGGAGGAAATACTATATGTAACTCCAGCAGGTGAGTTTAGATGTCATTTGAAGTTGAAATTTATACTATCTACATAATACCTTTGCAGATCAGAGCAATATAGTTCGAGTGCCATTGCGTGGCGATAAGCTCGTTATACAGGAAAAGTTTCTATTGTTGCGCGTACTCCAGAACATATTTTTACCTCAAGGTTATCCGGATTCCGTGTCGGAGGACTATGCGGCATATCAGATTTGGGACACATTGCAGGCATTTTGTAGCACCATTTGTGGTACACTCTGCACTCATGCCATACTCAAGGGGCTGGGAGTGGGAAGTGAGAATATAAACGCGTACTCGGCAACAGTTACCTGGATACTAAAAGAGGGCAGCGGTCATGTAGGGCGTATTGTGTTTGCGTGGTGGCAAGGCAGCCAGCTGGATGTGGACTCTAAAAAGTGGCGACTACGCGCCGATTTTCTCAACGATCTAGCCATGGGCATTGAAATATATGTGCTTCCTAAGTATCCACACTTGAGCACGCAAATATTATGCGGTTCCACACTGCTGAAAGCCATAGTGGGCGTAGCTGGTGGCGCAACGCGTGCAGCTCTAACACAGCATCATGCAGTGCGTGGCAATTTGGCGGACGTAGCTTCCAAGGATAGCTCGCAGGAGACTTTCGTTAATCTGATTGCTTCCTTTGTGGGCCTGTACCTGCTAACGCTCATCAAGAGTCAGCCGATGCTCTATACTGTATTTTCCATAGTGGTTGCACTGCATCTTTATGCCAATCTTAAAGCGGTTCGTGCAGTATGCTTACGCACATTTAATGCCTCACGCTATCTGATAGCGCTAGAAGAATTCTTTCGCTCGTCACGCATGCTTACACCACAGCAGGTGAGTTCAAAATTGTTTAGCGAAGCTATCATATATGAATTGTTGTTATCACTTTAGGTCAACATAATGGAGCGCGTAACCGTTGGGAAAACTGTCTCCGTCTCTCGCAACATACGCTTGGGCTTGAGTGTCAAGAATCTCATTGATGAGTACAAGAGCAGCAGCGTTATTGAAAACATTGTTTCCTCATTTGATCCACATGAGCGATTTATCATAGCTGAGAGCAAAAAATATTTAGGCGTTTATCTACACTTTGATACGCGTCCACAAGATGTGCTTAAGGCCTACTTCTTCGCTGTCTCTTATCTGCAGGACAGAAATCAAATCAAAGAGCAGTATTGGGATATACAGGCCAAGTGGCAGGATTTCTTAGCCCTAGCACAACAGGAAGGCAAGTGAATAAAAACAGAATTTAAAATTTAAAATCAATAAACTTTTATATTCTTTTAGGTTGGTTTATCAATCACCATTTGCTGCTGGTTGATGAGTATCGTTTGGACTGGAAGGTCTAGTGGCTGTTTTAGTTTCATGTCTACACCAAAGCGCTTAGTTGTTGGCAATTAACTAGATATTATTTTTATGTTTATATGATACATTTCCACATATCTCATATGGTAATACCATTAGTCAAATTATGATATTATCTGTACTTAGATTTAGTCACATTTCAATCTCAAATTGATTTCTCATAATATGCTTGAAAATCGATGCTAACGTGAACATCTTCCAACTATATATGTATGTTAACTCTGCCTTACCACAAAGTAACGTTTGGTAGACGATTTTCAAAAACCAAAATTTAATTCTAATCACTGCGAGAACATTTTATAGTGTCGCTTGTTAATGTAAAGAAACCACTAAAAGGTATATGTATATTTTGTATTAACTTGTACATGTCGAGCAGTTACTTTTTACTGTACTTTTATATAAAGATATATATATGTATTACAAAACTGCGCAACGAATCGAGCCGCTTATATTGCATCATTCCAAATTGTACAAAATTAATAAGCTTAATTTGATTTAAATGCACTGTCCAGTACGTTTTATACAAAGATGTAATATTATTTGTAAGCTTTGAATATCTATATACATAAATATTTAATCCGTTCGCATATAGCCAGTCCATTAGCTTAGCTTGTAATGCTTGATTATGTATGTCAAGTAAAATATTTTAATTAGCAATGCAAAATACACGCTAATGATTTTAACAAAACATTTTAAGCAATAAAAATAACAAACCTATAAATAAATTTATATTTTTAAAACCTAATTTAAAACTACCAGCTGAAATCGACAGACTTATCGGAAGTAACTAGCATGTCCCCCCTTTAACACACTGTCATCCATTAAAAACGTAAAGCAAACCAAAACACGTGCAACTGAAGAACGTGTAGTCGCTAAATAATTTTTGTTTATATTCAAATTTTTGATTATGACAGAGGAGCAGCCAGTGGCTGCTTGCAGTCCGACAGCCAACAAGGATGCTGTTCTCAATGTGCAACCTAATAGTGTAGAGGACAAAACAGATGTGGAAGTAATAACAACACTTGTTGAGGTAGAAAATACTTCTCAAGAACCCACTGAGGCAATCGAAATGGAAACCAATGGTAGATAACTAAATAATATAAGCTAATACATAATTACATAGTTGATTTACACTTCTGCAGCTGAAGATCAGGACAAGTCTACTGAGCCACAAACGCAAGTTTTGCCACAAGTTGAGCCCACTTCATCTATGGAAGTGGAGGACAAGACAGACACACCTGCTGCCAACGGCTCTAAGCCAAAGAACTCAAACGGTCTAAGCATGTTAGCAACCTATAGTTCGGATGCAGACTCAGACGTTGAAGAAGTGCATCAGCAAGATGGCGAAGTAGTT
The DNA here is from genome assembly GCF_011750605.1 of Drosophila busckii. Lineage (NCBI taxonomy): Eukaryota > Metazoa > Arthropoda > Insecta > Diptera > Drosophilidae > Drosophila > Drosophila busckii. The sequence continues at coordinate 12,434,401 of NC_046604.1, read as the reverse complement.
GAAGTGCCTGTGAGCAATATAACAACCAATAGTAGCTCTTCACGACCTCGCCAAACGGTAGTAGTAAGTGATGGCAGCGATTCTAGCAGCAGCAGCTCCAGCTCGGACTCTGAAGGCGAATATCTCACGGTGCTGCGTAAGAAAATTGATAAACGCATCAACAACACAGAGGAATGTGATGATGACGACGATGAATTTGATGATGATTCGCGTCCGCGCCGTCGTCAACCGCCTAAGGTACGTGGCGAGATGCTGCTGGAGGACCTTCCACCTATACATCTGCTGGAAATTACAGTGCCAGAGGATGAGTGCGTGGAGCTGGGCAAAGTGCAATCGATTGTGGATCAACTGGTGCTTGTCAGCGTGCTACCCAATTCTATGCTCTTTGATTTGGACACTGTGTTATTTTTGGAAAAAGGACGGAAGGTGCTTGGCCAGGTGTTTGATGTGCTCGGTCAAGTTGCGGATCCACTCTACTGTGTGCGCTTTAATAGCAATCAAGAAATCAAAGATCGTGGCATCAACATTGGTGATGTAGTTTACTGTGCACCACAAACAGAACACACACAGTTTGTTATTCTCTCCAAGCTAACACAAGTACGTGGTTCAGATGCGTCCTGGGAGCATGATGTGGAACCGCCAGAACGCTTTGTTGATTACTCCGATGATGAAGCTGAACGTGAGGCGCGCCAGGAGCGCCGCAAGCGACGTCAGCGTGACCGCACGAACTCCACAGATTCGGTTGACACAGTCGTTACTACAAACACTGAGGCCTCGGAAGCAGTGCCTCCAGCGCAACGACAGCGTGGACGTCGCGCTCAAAGAAATACACGCCAGCCAAACAATCCGCAGCAGAATGATAACAACTGGCAATCCCAGTCGCAATCACGTTCCCAATCCCGGGACTCACAATATAATTATCATCCTAGCTATAATCCAGGCAGTTGGCACTCAAACTACTATCACAGTTATCATCCGCCAGCAGGCAACTTTAATATGCCACCTAGCATGCCTGGCATGCAGTTTCCAATGCCCACACATGGTTATGGTTACATGGCGCCTCCACCTTACGGAATGCCGCCAATGCCAATGCAAATGCCTCCACATATGTATCCGCCACCGCCGGCGCATCCCGCCTATGGACAGCCACATCATCATCAACAGCATCCTCCCCCTAACAATTAGTTTTTCGTTATATTAATAGTGCTTGACATAAATATTACTTTATTCCAATAAAATTTTCAAATGTTAGCAAAAATATGCGCCCAATATTTATGTATCGATCTATCGAATATTCAATGGATTTTAATGCCTGCCGAACACTCTGACTTCTTTCTCGCACCTATACAAGATTTTAAATTGCTGCACTATGTTCGTCTCGCTCTCACCAATAGTGTTCCTCTCTTCCAGCTATGTTAAGTGGATGATACTGGCGTAAGAAAGACACACCATTTTGTTTGAGAAGAAAATTGGGTGAAAAACGTTTGGTTTGTGTAAAACTGACGTTAAAAGAATTAATTAAAGTATTGTTTAAGTAATAAGCCAACAAGATGGATAACATTGAACGCCTTTACAAGTGCTACGAGATATTATCAGAAGCCGGAGATAAAATTAGCGAGGTGAGCGCAAAAAAAAGCGTCCAGAATGAACGCATGTCTTATTCGTGTGTGCCCACACATACATTCATATGTGCAGTAGCAAATACATTTAAAGACCGCGCCGGCGCTGTGCGAATGTTATTGTAATTGCATGAAATTGATAAAAAGTTTAAATGTTAATGTTTTTTCAGCATGTGGCTGAATATAAAGAGATACTACAGGCCGTTAAGGGCACATCGAAAGAGAAGCGTCTAGCATCACAATTCATAGGGACTTTTTTCAAGCATTTCCCAGAGCTAGCAGACACCGCAATTGATGCTCAGTTTGATTTGTGTGAGGATGATGATACACAGGTGCGTTTTACTGAAATATTCTCACACAGGGTATAAATTGTTAATGTCAATTATAATTGTAGATTCGTCGCCAAGCTATAAAAGATTTGCCCAAGCTATGCCAGGGTAATACTGAGACAACCATACGCGTGGGCGACACACTAGCTCAATTGCTAATACTGGACGATGCCACAGAATTACAGCAAGTCAACAATTCGCTGCTGAGCATCATTAAGCTGGATACAAAGAGCGCTATAACTGGTCTATTCCAGCAGATAACAACAGGTGATGAGCCAACACGTGAACGCTGCTTTAAATTCATTTCTACCAAGCTGCAAACCATGGGTCCCAGCGTTGTCACCAAGGAGATTGAAGAATATATTGTGGAGGAGATTAAAAAAGCGCTGCAGGATGTTACTGCCGATGAGTTTCATCTATGCATGACAATATTGGGTGCCACCAAGCTAGGCAATACAATAACCGGTCATGCCGAGTTGGTCAAACTGGCCACCGAGCAGGCTGAATTAAATACCGCTGATACGGATGCCATAGCTGTGGACGATGAGATTGTAGAGCGCTTTATACAATGCGCTTCAGCGGCGGCACCTTACTTTTCGGTAAGTGGTATTCATTTCATATAAATCTCAAATCATCAATATCTTTAATTATAGAAAACCATTAAGTCTACACAATTTGTAAGCTACGTATGCGATAAATTGTTGCCAATTAACACTTGGAACTTGATTGCAACTGCTGTGTCACAGGATCAAATACAGCTGCGTTTGCTAAAGGTATTCGCCGAGATGATAACAAACACAGATAAGCTAGAGAATGCTAATGAACGCATCAATAATGTCTACAATGTGCTGCTCGTAAGTTGAAGCATACAATTAGTTTACATGAATATTTATTGTAATTATGATTGTTTATAGGAGTACATGCCATTGCCAAAGCTAGATGATGAGGATGTGGCAGATGCAGCACCTTCATTTCACTTTTCGCATGCAGAGTGTTTACTGTATGCACTGCACACGCTGGGCAAGAAGCACACAGGCAACTTGTCCTTTATAGAAGATGCTGAGAAGCTAAAAGATTTTCGCGCTAGATTACAATATTTAGCTCGCGGCACACAGGGGTTAGTTAATTGAGAAATTATAGATTAAACATTACTAAATATTGATTACAATATATAGTTATATTAAGAAACTGGAAGAGGCGCTTAAGGGTAAATCAGGAGAGGAGCTAAAAACAGAGGAGAATCAATTAAAACAAACGGCACTAAAGACGACATCAAATATCAATATATTGATACGCGATCTATTTCATTCACCCCCAATATTCAAACATGATATTGTGCTCTCCTGGACTGTGCCTAAAAACGTAAGAAATCTTTTTAAATATATTAATCAACATTCAATTGCATTGCTTTTTATTTGTAGAAGCTGGGAAAACGTCATGCGCCCATTACATTCGGCGATAAGGTCGCTGCTGCTAATGGTAAGGAGGAGTCGGAGCAACAGGATAAGAAATCACGCCCATCCAACGAGCAGAAATTCTACTCACCACCATCGGGCAAATATTCAGGCAAAGTGAATCCCAACTATGGCAATAATCAACGTAACAGGCAACGTGGCGGAGGCGGCGGTGGAAACTTCAGGAATCGACGCTACAACAGATATTAATAAATTAAAATATAACCAGCTTAGCATGTTTGCTGTCCTAGTCGCTAAAAAAACCAACTCCCAATTTGGATAAACAACAGATGAATGTTTAACAATATATCAACGCGTTTAAATAAACAACTTACAAACTCAACTTAAACCTCAACTTCAACTTTGGCTATAGATGAAACCTCTGGTGAGTATCATGTGAGATTTCCATGTAATTCTCTACCTTTGATATATTTCAGAGCGTGCAGCAACTAAAAAACAAATGCAACTATCTAATTAATTATTTTATACTGCTTTTGTTATTTTCACACATACACAAACATGTTTGCAAATTGTTGCATGTTATATTCATAAGCAACGCCAACGTATCCTTAAATTTCATTTCATTGCAATTCATCCAAAAACACGCTAGGCGTTGCTTGTCTATAGACATGACCAGTCTCTATAACAATATACATTGTATTTATATAAATGAGAAAATTATTATATATTTTGCAGTAACAATGATAAACAATAACAATAATAACTATTATAATGAAACTTACAATATTTGAAGCACAAGATTTTCAAACATGTTCGAAAAACAAAAACAACCAAATTTGTCAAAACTTTTAATGCACAAACCATAATTAGCTTTTTCGTTTTTTTTTTTGTTGATAACATAATATCTCAACAATTGTATTATCTAACAAAGCTGAGAAACAACATAATATGCGTACATAGAACTTTTGAATTTCAATAAACTTAAAGATGGGTTTCGCTAGAAACTGAAAAATAAGAATTTGTTTAACATACTTTAGATTTCTAGGATAATTTGTTTGTCAACCACTGGGAATTTTCATAGATAAAAGAACATAAATAAAATAACCATAGCAATTCCGTGTTGTGTAATTATTTATTAGCTTTTAGTAAAAATATATATGGTATATGTAAGTGTGTATTGTAAGCCTTTCATTTAAACAAATAATTAAACAATTTATTCCAGCTTAAATTATAAACGCGTATATTGGGCTCTACTGTGCTTCGGGCCAACTTTAAGCTCCTAGTTCTAGGTACTGGGAGGGGGTTGGTTGCCAGGCTGCTGGTCGCCAGGTGAATTGGCACCGCCACCTCCCTGTTGTTGTTGGGCGCCCACTAGCTGCGTAGCAAAGCTCTGGAACAATTGCAGCATATCATTAGGCATAGCTGGCACTTGACCGGGTCCAGGAGCAGCTCCGCCGGGCATTCCAGCTGATCCCATGCTGGAAAACAGTTGACCAATTGTATTCATGACCATTGGATTCTGCGTCATGGACTGCAATTGCTCCAAATCAATTTCGGCGCTACTGAAGAGATTACGCACCGTTGGATTGGCCAACATAGCGTTGAGTCCATCGGTCAAATGCGATATCTGCGGTGGCTGATTGCGCGCATTTCGCACCACTTCCAGATTGTTGCGATAGTCGGCATTGTCCGGCTCCAGTTCAATAGCCTTAGCATAAGCCTGCTCTGCCTCATTGAATTTGCCCAGATTGGAATAGGCCACGCCTAAGCGACAATAGGCCTTACTATAGTTTGCATTATAGAGTAATGCCGACTTGCAGTCCGTAACAGCACGGTCGTTGTCACCGAGACGAATATGGGCAGCGGCGCGATTGCAGTAAAATATTGGATTCTTTGGATCAAAGGCGATGGCGCGATTATATTGCAGCAACGCCTCATTATATTTGCAATCTTTCATCAGACGATTACCCTCGTTTTTGATCGTCTCCGCCAGCGCTAGCGATTCCGGATTACGTTCAATATACAATGACTGGAAGAGCTCAAACATATCGATGTTACGTGTGTTTACCACTGAGCTGCTGCCGCTGCTGCTGTTTCCAGCCGCTGCAGCATCGCCACCAGGGGCATCTGCTGTGGTACTCTGTGTTTCCGACGCTATTTGGTCCGGATCTTCATCGCCCACATCAAATGCGGCCTGGAGACACTGTATTGCAACCTCAATGCTTTCACTCTGATCCGGCGACATGACGTCCACCTGTTTCTTCAAGTAATCAATGAAGGAGCGCACAAAGCTCTGCTGCACTGCGTCCGGCATTTTTGGATTTCGTTTTATATATGTATTTCAGCTAAAACCGCACACTTATGTGGCACAATGAAAATAAAATTCCGGACTGTGAGATGGGAGTTGCCAGACGATTGTAATTGGACATATGCACCTGGCTCAAGAGTTGCCAGCGCTTGTCAAAAAGGGCCTCCACTTTTTAGCTTTTAGATATTTCTAGCCATTTTGTCATCAATTTCGCTTTTTAATCTTTTAAACTCTGGCAGCACAGCTTGCTACTTGTTGTTTTTGTGTTACTGTTCCGGAATGTTGGGTGCGCGTTGTGTACAATAACGAATAATTATTCAAATTGTTTAGAAACATATGTTAGTGCATTGCCAAAATTAGCAAAAGTAATTACCAATGCGTATGTGATTTTACTGTGTGTGCGTTTGTGTGATTGTGCTTCCTCTAGTGACGTCAGTCTTCCCATACGCCTAAAATCCTTTGACGAATTTTGAACATGGTGCGTTGGAGTGGGCATTCTCGTCGTGTGCGCCAGGACAAGGAAGGATTGCTGGCCAATAACAATAAAAATGGGGAAGAAGATGCTTCAGATAATGGTAAAATAACGCAACCAATTACAAGATTACAAATTTGAAAATAACAAATTTGTCTTTTAAATGCTAAAGCTGCATTTCGCAACTCTGCGGATCTTTCGGATACGGATGAAATTTTTCTAAAGGGCCTATTGCTTAGCAATCCTTCAACGCCACTCAAGGAACTTATGGTATGTATCTTAAGTTGACGTACGCACACCCAAGATAGACATACAAACTTTCATTGTGTTTATGAGAGCATGACCCAGAATGCAGACCACATCACATCAACACGTTCAATAAGAAAATTACATACGTTTTTCCACAGACAAGAAAAATCTTTGTTTACTCATCGATGAAAATCACATGTGCGTGTGTTTTGTGTTTTCTTTATTACATCATTTGCTATGCTTGCAAAAAAAAGGTCAGGGCTATCCTTTAGCTGAGCTTTCACTTAAGATTAATTTGCATGATTACATTAAATGTGTTTTGTTCTTTTGTAGGCGCTCAAGTGCGAAACACTTGCTTTGTTTTATGTTATTTGCTTATTATGGCACAGCAATTAACACTATAATTTTGTATGTTTGACCTCAATATAGTTTAAACACTAAGAATTAATTAGCTATGAATATATCTTGAAAAAATCTATTGATTTTGTCTGCACATTTGAATATTTGATTGTTTTGCTCGCAAACACGCGAATGCAAATTAAATAAACCAAAACAATAACAAACCACAATATAAATGTAATCAAAATGCGCGCCTTGCGTGACGCTTCTAATTAGAATATACATTTACCTAGTGTGTTGGGAAAGGCAGTGAAAGTACTTGATTAAAGTTACAAGTCACGAGACATTGCTGATAAAAGCCAAACATAAGAAATAATATTTTCCCAGCAAACACGCCTATAAAAAGCACAAACAAGTTGCAACCAACAAAAGCTCTGGCTCCACAAAAACCAGTTTTGAAAATCTTTTTCAAAGTAAATGTCTAAAATGCGCCATGCATGTGTTAATTTTTGTACAAGCTTTAACTTCAAGCCAACAACCACAATGTGCTTGGCCTACTAATGCGGTGTCAGTTGCAGCTGCAGCCCCAAAACAAAGAGTACAAAAAAGTAAAACACAAAGAGCATACAAAAGAGCGCTCGAATTTGACTTTAGACACACACACAGATACTCGCCTTAATTCGGAAAAGCTACTGTAGCTAAGAGTCTTGGTTGTATTTAACTAAGATATATCAAACGTTATTCAATTCAGGAATTCTTGTATTGTATCTTATAAGCGTTGTATATTTTAATTTTAAAATGTAATAATGCAGTTCTCTGATTTGTAAGGACTTGTTGCTTCAGGGTAAGAACAAACCAATCGTTAATCTTATAAGTTATGGCCAAAAAACAATTGCAGATAACCAAGTATTGGTAAAAGTTAAGAGAGTTTTGCTGTTAACAACATCAGCGTACAGTTGTAACATTACAAGCCCTAAGCACGCATACTAATGCATAGTCTAAAAAGCTAACACTTAGCCTATTCTGGCGCTAGCCCTTACATGCGCTCTCTGCCGCTTTTGTGCTCTCGCACGAGCGCTCTCTCACACAAGCACACACACATGCTCACACACATGCACACCCAAGCCAGAGTTGTATTCCAAGTCAGTTTGTCGTCAGTTACTAGCGAGCTGTGTTAAGGTGAGGTTCTGTTAACGGAACTGTAACGCGTTTTGTTGTATATACAAGTGTTTGTGTGTGTGTGTGTGTGTTGCTCATTTGAGCATGGCTTAAACAACAACAACAACACAGTATATTCAACAGCTTGTTGCGCTCTCGCGCGCTCATTTTGTTTTATTTTCACAGACGCCTTAAAAAGTAAAAACTTGAAGAAAACGTTTAAATTGAATTGCTTTAGTTAATTGTTTTTGCATAGAACACGCGTATGTGTGTCAGTGATTGCATAGAGCGCTAAATTGGAGCAAGTGTTTTTATTTTTGTGTATGTGCGCCGCTGCCTTGGTTACTCAGTCAACAACAAACCCACATTTTAGCCAGGCTAACTGGAATTTTAGCCCTGCTTGATGACGTAGTCTTTGCGGCTATCAAGTCGCCTCGCTCTCCCTCTCAATTCGTATTGTGTAACGTCTTAACTGTGTTTTGGCATTTCCCAAAATCGTGTGTGTTGCACGCTCTCCCACTCTCTCGCCAACTAACTGAACCTCGCTCTACGGCTCACACACACACACACATACAGAGAGCTACTTACACTTACACCTTTCGAACTCACGCTCTGCTCTTTCGTGGCTCGAACGCTGTGCTGTGCTCAATTCAACGCTTTGGGAGTGGCTCCAAAAACAAAAAATAAAAAGTGAAAAATAAAAACGAAAAAGCAACAAACTAAACAAGCTTTATAATTGTTTATAACTAATTATTTAGTTAAGTAATTTGTCAAATGCGTCTTTTGAGGTTAATACGTCAGAATTGCTTAACCTTCGCACGTTTAAAAATTATTAAAAAAAAAAACAAGAGTTACATTGTTAAGCATGTTGTGTATTATTAAGCAAGTTTGCTAATTAAGAATTACCTGTTGGAATGCTACTAGTAATTGTTGGTGTGTGTCTAAATTTTTTATTATGACAACAAACGTTCCAAGCGAGGTGAAAGCCCTTTACGTTAGCAACCAACCAGTCAAAAGCTTAATGCTAACAATAACAGTTAGCACACGCATGTGTGAGGGAGCGAGGAATAGCAGATGGGTAACATTGCATGTGGGGCTTCTTTGGATACGGAAGAACTGTAATGCGATATCGACGAGACAGCAAAAATAAATAAACAATAAGCGCTGCTTAGAGACAAAACTTAAGGGCTTAACCCCAACACGCCCAAAAAGAAAAGGCAGCAGTATTTTTTCCACAATTGCAAATTTCATTGTGTGTTTTGTCATCAGCAATTCAAATGAAAAGAAAAAGCGAATTAGAAGCACACATAAATATTGCATGAGTGGGCGGAAATGACGAGAGCGACATAAGAATAATAAATATAGATGCAAGCTGAGGATGGAAACAAAAGAATATAGTACAAGCCGGAAGACAAGCAATTAAATGCAAGAAAAAATAGTCTCTTTAACCTAAATTCAGTCTGACCCAAGCTAAATTGGAGCAGCACAAAGGTTAAATGTGAGACAGAAGCTGCCAAAAACCAAAATATGCGCAAGCTTTCAATTAAGTATTGTCAATTAAGTTGACTTGACCTAGGGCAGTGAGTTGTAGTTGTCCAACGCCCCAAAGCACACACAAGTTAATGCGAAGAGTCTAATTTAATTACGCGTACATGACAATCTTTACTCATTCTTCGTCTCGTCTCGCTTTGCTTCTTTGCAGTTAAATCCGACAGAGCCGCAGCCCGTGCCCGCTTTTCTGCCCGTGCATTTGAATAACAAACCAATCTGCGATCAGATCATACGCAAATTTTCACCCTCAAGGCGTTTGGAATCGCGTGAGCTTGCCAAGCTTTTGGCTCAACCCCATTTTCGAGTAAGTCGCTCCCAAGCCCAAGTGCAAAAGCCTGCTCTTAATTCTTTAACTCTGCTTACAGGCTTTGCTGCGCGCTCATGATGAAATAGGAGCATTATATGAGCAACGTTTCAAAGCAGCTGGTGGTTCAATAACAAAACTAGAAGTCGCTAATCAACGTCCGCCAGGCGGTTATCTCTTTACGGAAGATATTCTAAACAGCAAGATGCCCGTGGAAACTATTAAGATGGTCGGGCTACGTCGTGATCCCAAGCAGCCCTTGGGTCTCACTGTCGAAATGGATGAGTACAAACAGCTGGTGGTTGCACGCATACTCGCCGGCGGAGTCATCGATAAGCAGGGCATGCTCCATGTGGGCGATGTCATACTCGAAGTCAATGGCGTTGCCGTACGCTCGCCCGATGATCTGCAGGTGGAAGTGTCGCGAGCCAAGGAGAACTTAACGCTTAAGATTGGCCCAAATGTGGACGAGGAAATGAAAAGCGCTCGCTATACGGTCAGTGGGGGTCAGGTAAAACAGAATGGGATCACAAATCTTGAATCTGGCAAGAAACTAACGGTAAGTTGTGTGTGGCGTTTATTTTTTAATCTTTATGTGGTTTACACTTTTTTGCCTGGAATTTTTTTAAGCCAGTTTGAAATAATGATATTTATTGCTTTAGGCAAAGTTGCAATCGATTTATACATTAAGATTAGCTTCAATGTAATCAGAATCGCAATCGTTTTTGTTAATTTTCAACAATTTTTGATTACAGTTTTTATGTTTTACATTTTGCTCTAGCTTATGCTTATAATATAAATTTTTAAAATCTCAAAGTCCGCTTCAAATGTTCATTTTGTTGTAGTTTCTTAAACAAAGTCTAAATTCCAAACCTTCTATAGCTCTAATCAAATTTGAAAATTCCTGCAATTAAGTAAGTAAATCGTCCAGCACACCATACTAAATTCATAAAAAAACATTAATAATTTATTAATAATAAACATCACTCAACATTTAGTGTTACATGCGCGCGCTATTCTCATATAGCCCCTCGGAGGATTCGCTATTGCCTTGCCGGGATCTAGGCTTACCATTCAAATCAGGCGATATATTGCAAGTAAGCTTAACATTTAATAATTATATATATCGACTGAGTATACCATTTATATATAACTTAATTTTGAACAGATTATCAACGTAAAGGATCCCAACTGGTGGCAGGCAAAGAATATAACAGCGGAGTCGGACAAAATTGGTTTAGTGCCATCGCAGGAGCTGGAGGAACGGCGCAAGGCTTACGTAGCGCCCGAGGCGGATTATGTGCATAAAATTGGCATTTGCGGCACAAGGGTATGTGCTAAAGTTATAAACATTGTTATTATATAAAAGCGCCAATAACACTCCCTGCAGATATCCAAGCGCAAGCGTAAGACCATGTATCGCTCAGTGGCCAATTGCGAGTTCGACAAGGCAGAGCTCTTGCTGTATGAGGAGGTGACACGCATGCCGCCATTCCGCAGGAAAACCTTGGTGCTCATTGGCGTCTCTGGTGTGGGCAGACGCACGCTCAAGAATCGTTTGATCAACAGCGATGTGGACAAGTTTGGGGCTGTTATTCCACGTAAGCAACTGCAGCTAATCATAGAAATTCAATTATTTAAAAGCTTGCCTTTAACTTGCAGACACCAGTCGTCCTAAGCGTGCCTTGGAGGAGAATGGCGTTAGCTACTGGTTTATGGATCGCGAGGAAATGGAGGAGGCCATTAAGCAAAACGAGTTTCTCGAGTACGGCGAACACAATGGCAATCTATATGGCACACATTTACAGTCAATTAAAGATGTCATTAATAGCGGACGCATGTGCATTTTGGACTGTGCTCCGAATGCCTTGAAAATTTTGCACAATAGCCAGGAATTGATGCCATTTGTTATATTTGTAGCCGCTCCCGGCATGGATCAGCTCAAGACCATCTATGCCGATCGTCGTGCTACAGGCTCCAATAGAAATCTATCTGTATGTTTAGCACACACCTAGTTAGTTAGTTGCACCAATCCTATAGTTAATTTGTAATCCCTCTTGCAGTTTGATCGTCAAAGCTCCATACGCTTTAGCTCCCGACGCGCTCGTACGCTCGAATCACTGGCATCGCTATATGAGGTAAAACTGCTTATAAAATAAATAACGCAATCTAATGTTATGTATTGCATATATCCTGCCTGCACTAGGCCAGTTTAATTGCGCTCATAGATCTTTGCTTGAACCTACATACATCACCTAACACATCTACGCTTTATCATTATTTTCCGCAGGATGACGATCTCGTTTCAACAGTGGAGGAGAGCTCGTTTGTGCAGCGCAAATATGAGAAATACTTTGACATGGTAATCGTCAATGAGGACTTTGATGAAACGTTCCGTCAAGTGGTAGAAACGCTGGACCAGATGAGTCATGAGGAACAATGGGTGCCTGTCAACTGGATATATTAGGAGCATCTGCACAGTTTTTCCCAACTACAATTAACTGCTATAATATCTTTATCACAAATCAAGCATTATATGCTACTAAATATCGTATAATATGCAATATTGTATAATTTTCGAATATGCCCTCCGCCTTTTTTGATTTAGTTTGCTTTCCTTAAGTGCTAAGGATGTAAGCCTCATGTAATCTTATGAAACGAATACGTCCATTATGTTTAATTTATCTAATTTTAATGACAGCTTTTGTTGCAAAATCGAACTTTCTCTGCACTTTGTATTCATGTCTATAATTTAATATACATTTCGTATTTTTATAATAATATCAAGCTCTGCCAATATATTTCATTAGCTCTTAGTGCAAATACGTTTTGTTTTTTATAAAAATTGTATAATTTTTATATATTTAGCAAATGTTGATGACAAATAAACGCGCATTTGGCTCAAATAACGAGTTCTTTTCCAGTTTGCATTTTATTTGTAGCCAAAATTGTTTCTTAGAAGATAATCACATGTATGTGCACTCGCTTTAATTACATATAAATGCCCATGGACTTTTCCACGACGGCATGTGGTTGACGCATGTTCTCATTGAATTCGGGCATATTCAAAAAGTCCTCGAATGCGATTTCATCACAGCGTCCAGTCAATACATCTTCCATTATATTGCTGTAAGTTGAAGTAGTTTGTATGTATAACTAATCAGCTCAATTGTGAGACACCGCTTACCTTGACTGCAGGAAAGGCAGGCGTCCAATTTGACGTGCTGCAAAGCGTTCCATGCCCATCTTCAAGGGTGCTCCCAGTCCCTCGCGATTACGCAGCATCTGCATGTTCAGATTATACTTGTGTTCATTGTAGTTTAGCTCGGAATCCCGCAGACGATGTATGTGCGACAGTTGGCTCAGGCAATTGGGTTCCGTGGGCATCACGGCCCGGCCGGACGCGTTTAGCACAGGCACATCTGTAGGGCGCACTTTAAGCGATTGCTGATTCTGTAAACCAATTCGCATATAGTACAGCATTAAATATAATTGTTTTCTATTAGATTACTTACCATTTTGAGTAAAAATTAATGGAATTTCGGTACGTGAAGAATAAACCAAATTTACAATGACAACACAAAATTGTTTAGAGGTGGAAGACGATCGATAGTCGACACAGTCGATAGTGAGCGAGAGTTTCTTCAAATCATTGATATATCTATCGAATTCATCGAATGTAAGCGCAATTTTTTTAATCAAAATTTGAAAAATAAACGTTTATTAACTACAAAACTTGTTTGTCAAAGTTATGTTAAATTTGAAAGGTGTAAATACCTACCTAACCAACTTGCTTTTGTTTTTAATTTCAACCTTTTGTAGCTGTAACTTAGCAAGACAAATTTCGATTCAGGAGCGTTGTGTAGCAAGCGTAACTCATCAAACTTTCATTTCTACTGAGACTCTCAAACTGTCACAGCGATGAAGTTAGCCAGCACTAAAGTGCGCGCAAGAATCAAACAGCTTTTGAGAGTTGGCAGAATATTGAAAGTTTCAACTTCTAAGTTTGTTGCTAATTATTTGGACTGGCAACGAAATTTAAGTCAATGTAATATGGCAAAGCGAGCAGATAGAATGTCAATTAACACAAAAGCCGAGTGCTGCGATTAATTACACACTCACATTGAAATGGAAATCTCGTGCCTCGACTGTGGCGCACTCTAATCAATTTAATAAACAAATCAAACGCACGTCGAACAGAGTTGTGGTATTTGTTTTTTTGTTGCTTTGTGTTGTTTTTGTGAAATCGCCCACACCTTTTAGCGGCTTTTATGATCCACTGCTCCACAGAGCAACAAAAATTCAATTTATCAAGCGATGCGGTCACATTAAGTGACAACTGCCAGAAAAAAAAAAAACAATAGACAGACGGAGTTTAATTAGTGCATGCTTACTAATAAAACTTGTTGCTAAATTTCCATAAAAATACAGACAGAAAATTGTGTTAATCAAACTCCCGCATAAAAGACACAAACTGTCAGTTTTGAACTTGAAACAAGCAAACAACAACCGGATTGAAAAGATATATATGCATATGGTATGTGTGTATCTGGACATAAATTAAGAAATTTATTTCTAAGAAGTGTACATAGATTTTTACATATTATAATTGCTAATTAAATGTTACTAACATATGATCAAAGTGCAAAAGAGCATTGCAGCTTATCAATATTTAGTTTAAGAGAACTCGCTCTAGAGCTAATTTATAATAGCGTCAGATTAACAAAATCGGAAACGTCTACAATATATACAACCTGTCTGGATTTTATAGCCAGAGAATCTTAGACCGTATCAAATCGTTGTTGTGTACTTAAGATTGCTAAAAACGTTTGCTTTGCTCACTCCGCTGGCGATCGGATTCACAATATTTTGACTTTTATGTAAGCAAGAAATGCAAAAAAAACCAAAATAAAAATAAAATACGAAGCGCTAAGCAAACAGCATGCCGCATGCAGATAAAGGAAGTATGCACTACATTTTCGCACCTACATGCTAAAAAAATTAAGGCAAACGGACATGCGCAAAAGGCAAAGGAGCAAACGGGACGGGCGGGGGACGACGACGACGATGTGCATTGTGACTTGCGTCGGCGTGTTTGCATGTGTTTATGCCGAATTTCTTGATATTGAAGTTAAACTCTTTTTATTTTTATTTTTTGGCAGCCAGCTGTAACGAATACTTGAAATGTTTGACTTTAGCCGCGGCTACTGCATTACACACAATTTACACAGAATTCACAACTTACATGTAATGCGCCATTTTGTTTGCGAGAGCGAGAGAGAGAGCACAGTTTTCAATTTCTAATTCCCCATTGCATTTGGAGTGATTTACAAGCGCTCTTTGGAAATGCAGTTGGCTTCTTCAAGCCATAAACATGCCTCTGGACTGATCTTTTTAAGATCACTCACGAAACGGAAAAAGTTTTATGACATGGCGGCTGCTTGCTTGCAGCCTTGCCTGGACTCTCTTAATTGGCACCCAACACACAAGAGATAGACAGCGGCGAGGGCAGTTCAATCCAATCAACGTTACTGCTGCTTACAGCTGTCCCCTCTCCACCCCTCTGCATCACCAGCACCATCGTAAAAGTTTATGATAGCCAGCAAAAAGTAACGTATCCGTTTCAAACTTTTCAAAGAGCATCTTCTTTTCTTTTCTTTTTCATTTTACTGCATTTGCAACAGTCAAGCTGTTTTCGGTATGTCTCTATTAGTCCGACTGACAATGGGGGCAGCTCTCAATGCAAAAGATGATAAATTTGTATGGCATATCGATAGATCGTCATATATTTAGCATAGTAAAGTATAAGATATTTGACTTTTATGCATTTATTGCTGTGAAAATTCTTTCGTTATACTTTTATGGAATCTACTTTTTTCTTTTATACCCTTACTCCTCTCTATATAACATACATAGTTGTCGCTTTTGAAATCTACTAAAAAAGTGGTAGAAAATTATATTTTTTAAAAAGAATGCAGCATAAATCAATCACAGCATGCAAGATCAGGTCTATATATTTCAACTGCATTAGGAAATGCTAACAAAACCTTTTGTGAGTCATGCCCAAAGCTTGAATTGCCCACTCCAAGGCAGCAGAAAGGTTACCCACCCCAACTTGTCGCACTCCAATGAGTGCAAAAGAGCAAGCACTATTAACATCAATGGCGTCAAAGGCGTAGGCGAAATTAACTGAACAACAAAATCAACATCAACGACAGTTAACAACTGTAGGTGGAGCATAGCAACCATTGCTATCCAAATTATAAAACATATTTATGCTTAGTTTTAATTGCAATAGTTTTTTATTATTCAATGGATTTTGTATTTGTTGTTTACATACAAGCATAAATAAATTTGCTGTCAAAAATTGATCTAAATTAAGTGCGTACAATTGCTGATATGTTTAAATATTTGTGTGTGTGTGTGTTTCTTTTAAGTTTAAGTTGATTAAATTTGTGGCATTTGTAGCGCTTGCTTGTATTGTTTATTAACATTAAATTCAAATTACATTATAAACTAAACTAACAACTAATTGTTATTACGGCATTAAAGGTAATAAACGTTAAAACTGCTGTGTGTGTGTGTGTTTACATACATATTTACAAAATGTTGCAGCCAGAGTTTAGCAAAAAAAACAAAGAAAACTCGCGGCGGCTTTAGAGACATACATAAAGTAAAAATTATTTATTTATATTTAATATATTATTTTATAATCAAATCCATTTGTGTGTGTTTTTTTTTTAAGCTAGCACAGTAAACAAACAAAAAAAGTACAGACAATTAAAATTAAAATGTTATAACTTTACAAAATTTAAGCAGTTTATATATATATATATCTTTTGTTTGTGCTTGGACAGGCGGCGAGGCGGGGTGGGGGGCAGCGTTGTACGCCAGACGAGAATATACAATCACAAAAATTAACAACGTGCAATATTCAGAGGCGGCGCTGCCTAAAAAACAAAAACAGTCTAACTGTTTGTTTAATTGTTTGTTTGTTTGTTATTGTTGGTTGTTTGCCCCCTAAGCCAAGTCCACTGCCAATTCACTAGGACATGTTGCATAAGCTTCATAGCTGCCCTCGACGACATTATTATTAATAATATTATGATTATTATTAGTATTATTATTATTATTGTTGTTGTTATAGCCGCTGTTATAGTCATGTCACATTGAGAGCGTGCCCACGCCGACGGCGCTATGCTGGAGCTGATGCGAATGCGCCGCTGCCGCCGCGGCCATGTGACTGTGCGCCGCCAGATGCGGATGCAGACGCATGGCGGGTATATTCATGGCAGCCATTGGATTCATCGAGTGCAGCGGATGCTGCAGATGCAGGCCCGGCTCCAGCTTCGTCTTTGCATCCAGCAGCTGACTGTAGTCCGTGTGCTGCACTCCGCCCATTACATTCGGATCGCCCTTTTTGTTCTGCTTGCGTTCCTTGGCGCGTCGATTCTGGAACCAGATCTTCACCTGCCGCTCCGACAGCGACAGCGTTTGCGCCAGCTCGCTCTTGCGGCGTATGGTGATGTAGCGTGATGTGCAGTATTCCTTCTCCAGCTCCAGACGCTGAAAGTCCGTGTAGACGACGCGATATTTGTCCTTGGTGCGTGTTTTGCCTGCAAGCAAAAAGCAAAGCAAATTAGTAGGGCATAGCATTTAAATTATAATGAAAGCTGCATGCAATAAATCTATAAAAATATATTAAGCCACATGCATTGAATATATATAAAGCAAATGACTTTCCATAGTGGGTGAGTAACTCGCTGACGCTGGCGTCAGTTGCACAAACAGATCAGTTTGAAGCAGCAGAGCATACAGCGCTGACAATATTTGAATTAAGATATGCCATAAAGTATCTCAAAACTGAAGACAGCGCAGCACAGCGCGCTGACATTTCAATGCGGTAAACATCACATGCACCACCCACCCCACCCACCTTTTAGTCAACACCTTGCAGAGTTAAGAAACTTGGGGGCAGGGGCCATGGCGCTCGCTGCGCAATTAGTCAATCAAAATTCAAATAAAATGACAACAGCATAAGAAGCAGAGAATACTCCAAAGGCATGAAAAAGGCCACGGGATCGTGTTATGCACGTAAAGCTGCTTTGGACTATAATGTAGCTAGATCTGCTTACGTGATAAACACAGACACACACACACAGATACAGCTACACACAATCTTCAGGCTGAAAGGCAAACAATAATCTTTTTTTTTTTTGGTCTGGGATTTTGCTCTAATTTTTCTATGTAGCGTTTGTTAACCACAATTAAAATCGAGCAAACAAACAAGCAAACATACAAATATTTTCACAGATGATAAGTGGCCATGCATGTGTGTGTGTAACTGGCATAAGTGTAGGTGTTAAAGACCTTAAAATGCGCTACACCTAGCTTGATATATGACCTGCTCTTTGGCTCTCTTTCGCACTTTCTCTTGCTCTCATACTCTCAGCTAATTAAGCAGAATTTTGCCAAAGTCTTTTTTAAGCGTTTATATAATGCTTATTTTTAAGCTTTTCCCAAGAATTTTCCAACTATCATTTTTTGTTTTATATAATTGTTGCTGCCTTTGCTTATCTCAACCCTCTCGCATTTGTATTTATTTTTTACACTTTTGTTTAGACTTGAATTTATAACAGTTCTTGCTGTCTTGTCCTCATCATCATCATCATCATCAAAGTTTGTCTTTCCCCTGCTCTAAACTCTTAACTTAAGGTGTGCTTTCTTCTATTATTTTGTCTTATAATAAATTTAAAATTTTCCAACTTGTTGCGATTTCAACTAAAGTGCTTTTTGTTTTTTTTTTTGGCTAGGCGCGTGTGTTTCTAGCACTGATAAGTTGGCCTATAGTGTTGGCCATAATGCGCGCCTAACGCTGATAAACCCAAAGACTGTTTGAAAAGACTTAGCGTTGCCAGCCTCGGATTTGAGGAAGTGCACAAATATTTGTCAGCATTAACAGGCAAAAAATAATAATATTAATTTTAAGACCAAAGCAAATAGTAAAAGATTATATGACAGTCAGCCGTCATAATCAGCTCAGCGGGAACTTAAATGTGAACAAAAAAATATATATTTAAGCATGTAAAGATATTTTAGAAAAATATATAAAATAATTGTAGAAATAAAAGGAAAAGCTATCGGAATAAATAAATAAAATCTCTCTCGATTACAGCAAGCGCCAAAAAGTTTTAGCAACTTATTACTCTTCCTATATATATATATATATATATATATATCTAAATCTTAAATTATTTTACTAGCCGCTCTGTTAAATATATAGCTTGTAGCACCTAGTTGAAGTTATAATCTATGCCACACCAGCATTATCTGTTGGCAGTTTCAATTTCTCTCAGCAAGATAATTAATAAGTTAAAGTAGAACAGCGAAGAACTGTCTAAACTAGAGCACACACATACACTAGCAAATAGAGGTGTCTTTATTCGTACGATTGTCATTGTTATTGTTGCTGTCTGACCTTCACGGTCATAACCATAATCCAATAAATAGTGTATACCATATATAAAACTATAAAAACTTTAAGCAGACTGAGTGTTTTATTATCTGCACACAGAATAAATACGCACACTTCTAGGCAACTAATGTGGATCAGTTTCGAGTAAACAGAATCTTTTGCAAGATCTCTGGCTGTGAAACTAATAGTACAAAATCTGATAAGATATGCCACAGCCAGAGTCGACAAAATGTGAAAGATCAGTTGAGTAAATGTAAATAGTCAAAGAAAAAGTTGAAAACTTAAGCTAGCTTATGTAAGCTTTGCCAAAAAATATTATAAAGAGAATAAAATATATAGAAGGCTTAAAAAGCAGACGCACATTTTATTTGTAATTAAATAAATTGTATGTGAAAAGAAATTAAATAAAAAATAAAAAACAAGGTGTGACATTTTTTTATGACTTTGTCACATTGTAGAGTAGAAACGCTGCAGCGCTGGCGCTGAGTAATTTATATAAGACAAACAAAAGACGCTCGCCTACGCAGTTGAAATTTTAAGCATAGTCACTACTCTCTCTTTAAAAATTGAGCTTAGCAAAGCGGCGCTCTGCGCTCTTTCGAAGCTGCAGAGTTGATTTGATATGTCTGTCCTGCTCTTATTTGTAATGCTTACAAATTGTTGTTGTATCAATTGCATACGCATTTGCTGTCGGCATAGTTCAAATGCACGCACTATGGGTAACTTAATCCCAGTTGAGGTCTATATAAACATACAGCCAAGTAGAGTTGTTGGAGTTGGAGTTGGGAATCAGAGTTGTGCCAGCGGCTTGGTCGATAAGCTTTAATGGCTGTTTGGCTGCATATCGAGTGCATTGATACTCATGTCTATAATAACAATATACACTGTCGAACAAAGTACACATTTTCTTTAAATCGAATATGCTAATCATTTATGATATGATTGATTTTTGCTGCTGCTTGACTGCTTGGCAATTATGCAAACATAATTATGTAGCGCAGTGTAATAGTGCAACATAACTGTAAATGCCGACAAAGGCAATAAATGTGCAAACAATACAAATGCCAATTGTTGTTTAGGCTTTAAAGTGCTAAGAAAATGGAACAAAACTTAAATCATAAATAAACGCAGCCAAACAAATTGACTTGTAAATTTCTAACGTAAGAGTGCGGTGAGCTTACTTTTTATATATTCAACAGCTGTTGTCTCAAAAATTAGATTGCCGCAATTATGTGTGTGTGCAGCTCCCAGCGGGCAAATCACAACAATTACAACAGTTACACTTATTTAGTTATGGACAGTGGTTGCGGTGGTTGCTTCTAAATAAAGAGCGCCCCTGCCGCGCGCGTTAATTTGTCACTGCTAACTGTAACTGTAACTGTAACACATCTTTATCTGTTTCGTTAAGGCAGCGTTGACAAGGTCCACTCTTCGCTTAAATCTGTTGGGAAACATTTGTTACCTGCTCTTGCTCTCTCGCTTGCGCTTGCACTCGCACTTAAATTCCGAAATTAAAGCTGCCAGCTACGAAAAACTTTAGCTTAAGAGCTTGAGAGCGCACTCCCCCTCTCTTTGCGTTACAGCTGCAATTTCTGTTATGGCTCTCTTGGGATAAGCGTCGCTGCTGCTGCGCTGCTCAGATTTTGCGTTTGCACAAAGGCAAAAGCAAAGCTCAAACTTTAAGTTGAGCAAATATATTTTGTGCGCTTTCTCTAGCTGTGTGTGTGTGTGTGTGTGTCTGTGTTTGTGTGAGAGTTGGAGGGTCACAGCATCATAAATGTGCCAGTCTAAGAGGAAACAGAGCTCAACTAAAGAGAGGCCAGGGCTAGCAGCCAGCACCACCCAAGCGACAATATAACAATAACATTTATTTGGCATTTTGCTGCTGTTTTAGCTGCTGTTATATCGTAAATATTAGCTCAAATTACATCATAAAATCATTTGATTCGATTTGACGTTTATTTTGCTCTTCTTTTTTTTTGCTTGTGCTAAATTTACCACCTTAGTGCCTGCAAATGTTATTTGTTGTAAATTTCAATGCGTGTGTGTGAACAAACTTTAATAACAAAATTAAGGCAGAGAGGCGCATTCGTATTATGTAAATTGTTGCAGCTACAATTCAAAATGGCGACGACATGATGTGGCAGCTTTATTACATGCATATATGCATACTCGTATGCGATCCCCAATCTTATTCGAACGCTCCAAATGAAAGCCGCGCCCTGGCACGCAGCATTATAAATGCCACAGCAGGAAATGGAGAAGAGAAATATTGTCAGATCGCGTGCAACAAACGAATGCCGCACGTACGTGCCGCCGCAGCCAAATGTGGCACACGCAAGCCGAGAGAGAGAGAGTGGGAGAGTGAGAGAGACGCAGGCAGCTGCAGCTTGCGTTAGGATGTGGCATGGCCAACACGCCATTGGCTTGCGAGCCAAGTTTTATGACTTGAGCTAATGCCAAGCGGGGAGTGGCATAGCTGGTTTCTTCTCCTTTATTTAGAAAATGGTTGCCAAGTCAAGTCAAGTCAAAGTCGTTGTCCAAGTCCGCCATTAAAGGCCATAAATTGTGGCAAGGCAAAAATTATTTTCAAATTTACGTTAATTATTTTGAATGCGACTGACGGGTCATGCAATAAACATTTACAATCCATATATACGATATATGACTGTGGCTTATTTATGAGCGGCACATGCAAGCTCAAAAGAAACAAAAAAAATAACAACAACAACAACTAGCAGGCATAATATAAGAACAACAACAGAAATTAGCGAAAGAAAACTTTGGCATATAAATTCAAATATAATACTAATTGTATGGAAGAATTAATGGCCTACCACTTGCGTCCAGCAACTCTGAGAGATCCTCTAATATGGGTGTGCTGCATAGCTCTGCGAAAGTTTATTAAGTTACATTACATTTATTACATTAACATATTTCTTATGCTAAAAATAAGTTCGATTAAAATACCCATATACAGTCCTACATCAACACATTTTGCATTTTTCCCCTATTTGCCATAAGTTAAATAAGCCACCATTGGTAATTATCATTTATAATTGTTTGCTTCATAAAAATATTAAAGCCAGCAAAGGTAATATGCAATAAATTTTGTATCTACTTCAGCTGCGGTGTGAACTATAAATTTTCTAGTCTCTAGCTAGCATTCGCACTCTCTTATCTATTTCAAATGTGTTTATTTTTGCTTTTTCTTAGCCACATAAAGGTCAAACGTGCGCTCAAATATTTGCATAGTTCAGCTGTTTACTTGAGGTAATCACAGCACAGCAATGGGAAATTTAATGAGCATTAAATCGCATATTGACGACTATAATAATCATTAATTATTAAAGTGTGGCGCATAAAAATAAAAATCAAAATATTGCTACCATATACTACGACGACGACGAATATGCATTGTATATTTTTTTTTTATTTGCCGTTGCGCCAAATGAAACATTTAATTTAGTTTTTTATAATTATTGCTACTTTATTGTATTGTTAAGCGATTAACGGCATAATATATATGGGGGGCTGTTTATACGCAACGCCACTGCGAGCGAATCTTGGCCATAAAAAGAATCACCCGCAATTTCAACAGAAGCGAAACGTGTGCACACTAAGCTGGACACGTTTCCCCACTAGACAGTTTGTCAAACAGCCAATCAATCAATCAGACATTTAGCCAGCCAGCCAGTCAGTCAGTCAGTCAATCAGTAAGCTTAAGCATTATAAAAGTGCTGGCTGGCACTTTGTTTATAAATACTAAAAATACTTGGCGTATGCGTAATTTTTTTTTGATTGACAATTGACTTGCGGTCTTAACTAATAATTTGAAACATTTTTAGTTTATGACTAGAAGCAAATGCTTTCATAATTGTTTTTAGCGATTAGCTACACAAATAATAAATACCCAAAGCAGATTTAGTCAATTTAATCAGACATATATATTTTTTCATATATAAGCTTTAACTTTAAGTTTCGAGCATATGCATATCAAAAGAAATACCAAGCAATACCTATGTCAAGAAACTTAAACGCATTACTTCTATTAAATTAATGGTAAAGCTCTAGATATCCAGGGCGCCTCGAGCATTACATCGAGTGCTTAAATATTGAACATTCTGTATAACAACTCAATTCAACATATATAGGTAAATAAATGTGTTTATAGTAGACACATGTAAGGCTTTAAGGTTACTTAGGCGAGCAACAAATTTCTGTTATTACCAATATCAATGCCAATACAAATAAACACAGCACACGCACACACACACTCATTTATTTAAACAACTAATGCCAAAGCAAATTGTGGCCAGCAATGT
The DNA here is from genome assembly GCF_011750605.1 of Drosophila busckii. NCBI lineage: Eukaryota > Metazoa > Arthropoda > Insecta > Diptera > Drosophilidae > Drosophila > Drosophila busckii. Next base: position 12,410,857 of record NC_046604.1, on the reverse strand, counting down.
CACAGCACAGAGTGTGGAGTAGAGCGAGCGAGCGAATGAGTTAGAGACTGCGCTAATCCTGTCATGTCAATCATGGGCAAACGTTTGTCAGACGCTATGTCGCTTATGTCCACCAACCTAGGCTATAGTTCTATGGGTAACCCATCGACAGACTTCCATTTTGACACGAACGAAAAAGAAAAAAACTAAATATTGATAGGTGCTGATAACGATCGACAGCACACATAGTCGAGGGGGGGTTGGCGCTGTTGGGTGGGCTCAACTCTAACTGCAGCAGCTAGTGGCCAGCCATTTTTAATGGCTTATCATACTATTGTCGTTTATATTTAGGTGCATTTTGTTTGTGTGAGTGCCACTACTCTATAGCTATAATCATTTCAATTCGTAGTTGGACATCTGAGCAGCTCAAATCTATGCGTCTCTAACATAGACAGCACTCACTTCATGAGCTGTGCAAGTCGCATATACAGTAGACACTCGCTAAAAAGCTAGGTGACAATAAGTTATAAGAACGTTAATAAGTTTTACTCTATTGAGATTTAACATTTGTAGTAATATAATTCTATCTACTTTCTAATAAGCATTACTATAATTTTTTTCAGATAAAATATTGTTGTCAATTATATTGTGAGCTCCACTTTCATTCTAACAAACACTCATTATATCAACTTGATACTGCAGTTCAATAAATTTTGTGCATATTGACATATTAAATCTCAATGTGTCATGTGGCATTAAGTTTTATGCCCATGCTGATGAAAACATAAAGACATATTAAGTCCCAACCCAACACCAACACCAACACCTTACGCCTCTAATTGTTGATAACTCCGAAAAAATATAAAAACTCAATGGAAATCCAATTTGCGCTTATCGGTAATTTCTGTGCACATATAAAAAGTATATATATGTATATATGTTTGTATAGGGGAGGTTAGATTTTCGAGTTGCGGTTGAAAATTTTTAGGTAATGCGAAATAATGTTATGGGTTTTTTGTTAATAATGATTGGCAAAGATTTGATCGTAAATGTCGCTATTTAGCTTTTATTGGAAGTAATACTAATTTTTATTTTTATTGGTTTATGGGCTATATTGTTTTAATCAATATTCTCGCTTATCAGTTTGCCCATAACCAGGGTACGGTACTTTTTGAGATAACGCACACGTTTTGATACACATAACGCCCAAAAAGTATATCTGTAGTTATATAGAAAAATAGAAAGAGACATATTGACAGTCGGGGCGGGTTTATTTGACAAAGGTGGCCCCATGCCATAGACCTGTTAGTATAACCAGGCCTTCATCCACATCCACGCAAGTCGCGCTAATCTAATCGCGAAAAATAACAAAAGTACAAGCCACAACAACAAAAAGGTTTATGACCAAAGCCAATACCAAGTGCGGATATGTCGAGCTCTATCAAAATGAACATACCTCAGATCCCTACGAAACACGTAGACCATTAAAAATAAGTGTAGATTTAATGTCAAAAACTTTTCGCAGTGAAAATTTCAAAGCTTAAAATGAATCCAATTGATCAAATGGCGCTTGCTTGTTTGTTTACTATTTATAGTATAAATTTGTACGTATGCGTAATAAATAAAATGCACATAATCTTAATTTGTCATCTTGACCCGCTAAAGGATTAAATAACAACAGCTACAACGGCGGTGCAATAAACGTTAATTGCATGCCAACAGATTTTATGGGCTTAATGGATATGCGTCGATATCGAAAACGTCGTCGACTTCGAATGCCAAACACCGTGTAGGGGGGGTCATAAATTGTAAGCGCTTCATGCACGTGTGTGTTTGTTTCTCTTTCTGTGTGTGTGTGTGTGTGTGCAAAGAGAGCGCCGAGTTGTATTTGCTTGCGGTTTGGGTGAATGTAAATTTGTGTTTAACGTTTTTCAGTGTGAATGCTAAGGTTGCAAAGTAAACAAAATAAGATATAAAAGTACCAAAGCGCAGCTTGATAAAAGTGCACAACAAAATTCGGCAATGAGCTTTTGATTGCTGACGCTAATTGAGAGCGAGAGCGAGAGAGCGTAGGTGGGAAGAAGTGCAGCAAGCGCAAGACAACAAAGCAAACAGTTGTGGTCAAATTAATAGTAACAGCTTGAGCTTGAGTTAACAAAGCCATTGATTGTTTTCAATGCGACACGCCTGAATTATAAATAAATTGATTTATTATTTGTTTTAGCTGCGTTAATTGCACAACCTTGGAGGCTAAGCTCTTAATTTCTAATTGAACTCTTTGCTTTGAACAAGTGTCTACAATATTTTTAGCCACTACTGTCTACGCAGCGCTAATTGCTGTGAGAGTTTCAAGCCTCTTGTTTATTATTCCCATTTACTTGTGCATTTGTATTTGTATTTAGCATACGGCAAAAGTCAAAAAGACTTCTTGATCAGGCCCCATTGAAATATTTTTGATTTTTAATAGTCAAATTGATTTACGACATGAAATTAGTCAACATAGTCAACAAGTTTTTTAGTCAGCCAGGGGTGAAGAGTTAAAAGGGGTGAGCGCAGGTACATAAATCAAGGCAAAGAGCTGTAAAATCAAAACAGCCTCAAAACATTTGATTTTTATGATTCGAACGCAGGCAAATTGAGTATTGGGGAGCTATAAAATTATGTTTTCTACCGAATCTTGAAGCGCGAACAGCACGAGCTTTCGGACCAGAGACAATGCAGCGTCTTGTTACGAGTGCGGGAAAACCCGCAAAGTATAAAAAAGAGAGCAGGAGCTTACCTGGTTGTGGCTGTGCGGGATATGAAGGTTTCTTCATCCATTCGTAGTACTGCGCCTTGGCCGGCGATCCGCGATGATTGTTGTTGGCCGTAATGCTGTTGTTATTGTTATTATTGTTGTGTGTCGAGGGACTGTTGTTGTTGTTGTTATTGCTGCCCGCTGTTGCCAAATGATGAGTCAAGTGATGCGGCGACGATGCTGAATTGGGCGCACCCGGACTTGAAATCTCACTGCCCGACACAGTAATTGGTGGCGATGGCAAACCCTCAGCAGCAAGTTGCTGTTGCTGCTGCTGCTGCTGTTGTTGCTGATGATGCTGGTGTGCTGCAGTTTCTGCGCCAATGCTGCCATTGGTTTCGTTGAGCTGTGTGGCGCCAGCGCTTGCACCCACTACAGGCGAGCTGGTGCTGCCGGAGCTGGCGGAACTGCTGCTGCCACCGCTGGCCAAGCCGCTGCTTATGTGCGCATGATGATGCTGCATGAGCTGATGCGCCGTTGTGGGCACAGGATTGTGGGCAAAGTTATCGCCTGGCGCTGTGCTCGAAGCGGGTGAATGCCACTCTCCTGCGCCGGCCGCTGCAGCGGAATGGAACATATGATGTGGACTGTAGTACATCTGATGGGCATGATGGGCAGCATGCGGCGAGTCCACTTCGCCCAGGAATTGATGATTTGGCGGCGTGTAGTTGGGTGTCCAGTTCCAGGGCTGGCCAGCGGCGGCTGCCGAGGCGTAGGCCAAGTTTGCAGCGCTGTGCTTTTGCGTGTAGGGCAGTGAATTATAATAGTGTGATACCATTTTGTTTTTGAGTTGTATTCCTTTTGCGCTTTGAGGTTAGATTGCAATGCTAATTAATTGCAGTGTATTATTTGCAGCTTTGATATATTATGAACTTTTTTACACTCTTTGCTGTGTAAGTTGTCTTTGTTGCACTTTTTTTCAATGTTCATTTGCACATTTTGTTGATTTGCAGTCACAATTTGCGCAATCTTTTGTCACTCCTTCTTGTGCGCGCTTTCTCCTTTGCTCACTGTTCAAATTATCGATTGCCAATTGATCGATCTAGCTTTTGGGTTTTTTTCTTGTTTTAGCTAATTACGCTAAATTCAAAATTGAATTCAAACACTCGCGTTTTTTTTTTTTTTGTGTTATAAGATGTACCACTTTATCAACTGCCGTTGCGTCTGGCTTGTTGCGACATGAACCGCAGTCGAAAACGTAATGAAAGCAACGAGCGTGGCAACTGATAAAAAGGCCAAACCATAAAGAGCTCGTTTTACCCGCAGCTCAAGTGTTGCACACACCCACCCGCCGCTCGTGTGTGTGCCAGCTAGTTGTCTCGCTCGCACGCGTACGCTGCTAGGCGCGCTTGTTGTTTTGTTGTTAACCCTCATTTCCGTTGCGAGTTTGAAATTCAAGATGGCTTATGTTGTTGCGCCTGTTGTTGCTATCTCGCTCGCGTACGTCATGGCTGGCAGATAGGCTCCGCCTTCTAGAGACTCTTTACAGGCAAAAGACCCCGGTTTCCTTTACAACCAACTTCGATTTGTTGTCTAAGCTACAATTGCCGCTGGCAGCGCCTAATTAAGCAAATTCCATGGCGTGTAGCACGTATGCGGGGCTGGGAGGGTGTGTACTGCATTATGCAATTAGTGGCTGTAAACTCATGTTTGTAATGCCATAACTACGGATAGTATTTATTATTATAGCGAGCAATTCATTGAGCAGTTGGCCATTTTCATAATAGTCAATCTATGCTTTAATGTCTCGATTTGAAGAGTTTTATAGTTGATTTATGGGTATTCGGTTTTTATTTGTAAAGCAATTGCAACGCTAATACAAATTGCTATATAACGCCTGATCATAGTTTATAGATTGGCTATAAATCAGAGTGGAAAACGCAAGTTGCAGGAAGTGATGGGAAAATCATTAGGAGATTACAATGAAAATATCGAAGAACTTAGTTTTTCTTTTGTACATTTGTACGCTTAAAATGATACAATATGTATTAAGAATTTAATAGTTAATGAATTGCACAAATATGGAAACAAAATATTAAGAAAAAGACAAATATAAAACTATGATAGAATAAAAAATACTTATCGATGTACCAAATCAACAAATCATTAATAGCTTATAAAACAAATAAAATAAACAATGGGCAACAACTTTTTTTTACAATAATACTATTCATATGGTTAATAAGTTACTAAGGCAGGAAATATAAGTATTAAATTAAATTTACGCAGTTAAATAAATTGACAAATGTTTCTCAGATGATATTTAAAAAGAACAAAATACTTTTTACCTTTCTACCAAAGCAGCTGTTGCCGTTGACCGTTAGCTTCCATTACTGATTGAGTAATCCGTTGTAGTTCCAAGAAGTCAGACTCTTCCCGACTAAAAAGCGCATTCATTGATCATGGGTGCGGCATAAACACAAAACTAAACTAAACTGCACAGTGGGCCTGAAATAATTAGAAAAGCATTCAGTTGACACAATGGAAAATTTCACACACATACCGCCAGACAGAGCGAGGCAACCAGGAAAAATCAGGCTTAATAGCAGCCGCTACAGTTGTCCTCGAACTGGTTATGGTTATGGCAATGGGCAGTTTAAACAAAAAACCCCTTAATGCCCAAACAAAACATAGTAAAACAATTGCAAGGCTAAACAAAAGTTTTACAATCGCGGATCGCGAAAGGACAACAAACAAGAGAGCCTAGAGGGCTAAGTTAGAGGGCGGCAGGTCAGATCATAAAGTTCGCACAACAATTAAGCGGTCGCAGCCCATTTTTCCCAACCTTACTTATATTTTTTTAGCCAAAGCGTCAACACTTCGAGTGAATTCCAGGCGAGATCTTTTTTTGGTCATGCAATAGCTGATGATGTTTACCTGGAAGTCATTAGAGGCGCAATCTGCTCGTGCCTCTGTCTGTTCTAGCGCTGGCGACAAGTATCTGTGCATTCAACAAACAAAACCGAAAAAAACCGTTAAAAGGTTATAAATATTTGATTTAATAGTTAACCCTAGCCCTTTCTAATACTATACAGCTGTCAACGCACGTTATGACTCAGAGCTCGTAAATTAGAATATGACCACAGTATTAACATATAGCCATAACACTTGAAATAAAAAATAAACTAGAAATTTTAAAATGCAATTATGTTAATAAATCCATAAAGCAACCACAGCGCCAGCAAAGCCATAAACACTCAAGCACTCCTAACGCCAATTAGTCCAGAGTGGGAGAGAGCGAGATATGCAGACCCCGCCATATGGTGGGCATGCTTCCAAGACTTTTCAATCGTCGCCAGACATTCAAAATGGCGCTAACTGATTGAGTTGACTGTTTATTCTTGGTTGGTTGCGTCTTGGCGGCTAATTTACCTTGATTGTTGTTTCATTCTATAGCAAAGAGAATGACAAAGCACGTTCCACTTATCTTGCTTTGAGTTTGATGTTTTTATAACATTTCTAAAAGCAATCATGATAAGATTTTTACAACAACCATTGAGAAATTTACATTCAATCTTCAAGTCTATAATAAATTGTCAAAAATTAGCATTTATTCTCTTCAAAAAAGTCATTTCAAAGTTTATTTTAGTATTTGGGGGAATTTTATTCCTAAAGATTTTTAGCAAAATTGCATAATTACAAAGATTTACGTTAATTCAAAAATATAAGTATATAGTTTCATTGCTTCATTCGTAAAAAGTACAAATAATAAAATCTATTTTAAATACACATGAAAAAATAGTTAAATTAACAAATTAAAGCAAAGAAATTAAACAATGTTTAAAATGCGTCTTAAAATCATAATTAAATACAAAAGGAATTTCTGCATAAAGATCGTTCGTTGAAGTGCCTCGAAAACGAAGTGCACAATTTTTGTTTTTGTTTTTTTTATGACATGCAAACAACAATTAATAATTTTTATAAATATGCGCTTTAAAAATAAAAGGAATTCAGGAGGTTACAAAGAGGCAATACGAAATGTATTTTTGACTATATGATCAAGAGCTGCAAATTGGTTTTGTGATAAAGCAAAGGCTGATGAAATCAATAAGTATTGCAGATAGGATTTAAAAGTCAATTCCGTATCGTTTCCATTAAACAAGTTTTAGTATTGGATCGAACTTTTAAAACATAGCTTAAAATAAACTTTTGTGCCCGAAGTCTATATGTGTAGTTAAGATTAAAGCAATTTGCAGCTCTGATAGTTATTTTTAGGATATTTGTATACATGGTAGATAGGTAAGCAGTGGGCCGATGGTGGTTGCATTACAATTGGAGGGTACAATAGTAAAAGCGTATCAAAAATACATATGTTGTATGCTATAAAATATATATAGGCCTAAAAGGCGATATGTATTTACATAGTATATGATATTTGTGTGTATATATATAGTTATATATAGTTGTCAACTGTTTGTTTTGGATCAAAGTTGGTAGCATCAGTTTAGCGCCAGTTGAGTTTGGTTAGAGCTACCTCAAAAAGCTAAAAGGTACTTAAAATAGCAACTATCTATAATATGTACAGGGGCAGATTTAGCTTGCAAACTCAGACAGTACTACGCTGAACCGAGCACCTCGTTGAGAATCATCTCACGCGTCATTAGCTGACCATTATTAACACGCGTACGCGAGCGACTGCGACTAAGCTGAGCGCGACGCTCGGCGCCTGCAGGACGCTGACGACGCGGCTGTCGATTGCGCTGGCCAAAAGCAGAGCCCGTTTGTAATGCTTCCAGCAGACTGTCCATGACGCCCTCCTGCGTTTGTGCCGCATCCATATCGACGACTGCCATATTGCGTTGCTTGCGCTCCATTTGCTCGCGCTGTGATTGTTCTCGTGCCTCCTGCATGCGCCGCTTCTTTTGCTCCTCCTCGCGCTGGCGCACATTCTCAGCATGCGCCGACTGGAAAGCATCCTTGAAGGTCTTGATATCGCCAAAGAACTCCTCCATTGTGTACTTGCTGGGATCGAAGGCATAGTAGTCGCTAATGTCCTTGAACAGCTTTTCCATTTGCACTTGCATTTTGCCTGTTTAAGTTAAATATAAGTTTTAGTTGTTTAGCCTTCGATTTGTTGCTATTCACATACCCAGCACATCCACCTGCTGACGACATTCCACTGCAAACTTGCCCATAACCTCACAGAACTTGTCATCGGCGCACTGCGGCGTTTTGTTATTCTGCAAATCCGTTTCCAGATTCTTGACAGCCGCATTCATTTGCCGCATGGCCTTTTGTATGGCATCCAGATTAACACGCGAGGCTTTGTCCACATGCGACAAGTCCGCTGGGAAGTTAAGCGCATCTGGGAACTTCTTCTCCACCAGCCCGGTCAGATAATGCAGCAGTGTTTGCTTGTTATCCGCATCCTTGGTGTTGGTTAGCTTGGTCAGATAGCTTATTTCAAAGCCAAAGGCGGCCTCGTTTTTGGAACCCGAATTCATGTAGTTGCCCACAAGCAGTATGAGCTCCAATATTTTCGAAAACTTTTTGCTATTCAGCACTTCCTCGCAGGCGGCTGTGCCTGCTACAATATCCGGCTTGATATCCTGCATCTGATCCGCATAATTGAGCTTGAAATTCAGATTATGCAGACGCGGCAGCAGTCGCTTGATTTCTCCTGCAAAAAGCAAAGATTAGAAGTTGGCTTTATGGTTAAATCAAAGACTCACCTATAGTTGCAGCAAACTGTTCAATTGGCGGCATTGGTTCACCCTTGGCTTTGATTTCCTGCAGACGCTTCAGCTGCTCCGGAGGCGGCAGATACTGTATCAGGTTGGACAGTATATTGGATGAGAGTATATCCGTATCACAGCGCAGCAGACAGATCTTGATTTGCTCATAGCTCAGATGCTTGAGTGAACCACCGAGTAGGATGCTCAGATTCTGTGCGGATTTGCCATCGAGCACGCGCAGATCAATGCTCTTCTTGGCCAGCGTTGTGGGCTTATCCACGGCATCCTTTTGCTCCTTCTTCACCGGCTTGGAGGAGAACTTGACAGCAAGTTCTTGCAGAAAATCATCCGAGGCTAGCTTGTCCTCTTGGCATTTCACCCAGAACGCATTCTCTGACATCTTGGCGGGCGTAATGGCCTTCCAGTTGGCGCGCTTCATGGGATTCTTGGTATCCCATTTCTTTTTGGGTTTCAAGCCGTGAGGCAGCACAGGCACCAGCATCATTGGTGGCGGTGGTGGTCCGCCGGGACGCATCATGCCCATCATAGGCGGCGGCGGCGGTGGTCCACCGCCCATGCCGGGCATAGGTGGTGGCGGCGGTGGGCGTGGACCGCCTGCCATGCCAGGCATAGGAGGCGGCGGTGGCGGACGTGGACCGCCCGCCATGCCAGGCATGGGAGGCGGCGGCGGTGGTGGCGCGCCTGGTCCTCCTGGCGCTGGTGGTGCCAAGGGTATATTTAGTTTGGGCAGCTTGTTGGGCGAAGGCGCCACAGCGCCACCCGCTTCCATAAGCTTAACCATTTCCTCAAAGTGCGCCGCCTTGGCTTCCGCCTCCTGCTTGGCGCTCTCCAGCGCTTCAATCTTTTTCTCATACTCCTCTGAGCGTTGCGTTTCCTTGGCCTTGGCCTTCTCCACGATGTCGTCGAGCAGCAGCGAGGTGTCTATATTGAAATTGCGATTCTCAAAGTTGGGATCACAGTAGCCCTTGTGGAAGACAATTTGGGCAATGCACTCCTCGATCAGCTGATAGTAGGCAGGACGAAAGTAGAAATCATCGCGTATGTAAAGCAAATGCTGTAGGATTGATAGGAAATACGGCTCGGAGGTGGTGTCGGTGACCAAATTCTTGAGCACATCGAAGCAATCCTGTGCATCGTCCATGTTGAAGGTGACATTATCGAAGCGCTGCACAAACTCCTCGAAGTCGTCCTCGCGTATCTCCTTGAAGATCTTAAAATGCTGCTGCAGTGCCTCATTGCTGCTGCCATTGACAATAGCCTCAAACTCATCCAGACGCTCATACAGACCCATGCGCATGATCTCACAACGCAAGTGCAAACGGAAATTCAAGTCCGTGGGCGTGTTGGTGAGCGTATTAATGAAGATTAAACTATGACAGGCCAGCTCACGCTTGGATCCACTGGAATCGGCGCTAAACAAAGCATCCACAATGGGTCTGAAGCGTTCACTTGCCTTATACGAAGTGGCTGCTATGGTCGTGATAGCGCGCAGCACCTTCTCATAGCCATTGCGCTCGTAGACGATGCAGAAACTCGCCAGCAGCTTGAGCGCCTCGCACATGGTTTGCGGCTTGCGCGGATCCAGCGATTGCGCCAGCAGCAGCACCACACTATGCTGATCGGGTGACAGCACCACATTCAATCCCCATGTGTTATTCATAATAGCCTTGAGGCAACGTATTGCCTCAAACTCAATGCGATCATAGCTGCGATCCTTTTTGGCCCTTGCCAGCAGCTTCTCAATGACGCCAATGCCCGGAACGCCAAACTCCTTGATCCAGGATATGGTGTTGCTCGTAAGCGCCACACGCAAGCTCTCCACACATTGATAGACCTTCGCCTCGCTATGCTCTCCATTCTGCAGATACTCGATGTAGTCAATGGGCTTCTCGAAGCGCGAATTGGCGCTGCGCTCCAACGAGTTCTTGCCTAAAGTTTGAATAAGAGAAGAGGAAAGTTTGTTAACTAAGTGTATAAATATTTTAAGTAGGCACTGACAAAAATTGTAACCAATTTTCTAATAGACAAAATATTGTTTTAACACACATTTTATAAATAAAATATAAATTGTTCTACCATTAGATTTCATTGTTAGCTTAAATTGTTATTTATTACATAATTTGGCTGTTAGGAGATTTATCAATAATATTTAAATTTATTACAACTCATTTAAAAAATGTAACAAATATATTAATAAATTTTAAATTGATTACAACACATTTAAAAAATGTCTCTAATGTTTTAAATTGTTTGTTTTTTTCTTTTTCTGCTATTACAGTCAACTATTTCTTTCAGTGCATGTCTGTTGACTTGAACGCCACACATTTTAACTGTACAACCAAACGCCGCTTCGCTCTAGTTAATCGCAGCAAACAACGCTTTATTATCTTGAAGCGCTTAAGAACACGCAGAGCGAAAGGAAACGGTTTCATTTTGAGTTCAGCTACATAAATCTGACATAAGACTGTGACCTTGGCGCTTATCAAAAAGTATAAATAGTTCACCACAGCAAATGAATCTTTAACATGCTTTGTTTTATAAAATTAAATGTTGATTAATTGATTATGTGATTATTCAAAATATATGTATATTAAAATGACGTCAAGTGTGTTAAATCAGACACCTTGACGCTTAATATTTGTTGCTATTTTTGTTGTTTATAGCAAATGCATGTGCAGCAATAACAAAATCAACTGAGAGCAGAACAAGAAAAACAAATTGAGAGAGTGAGCGCCTCACAAGGCAAACTTCAAAGCTGAATGCGCTAAATAATAATTTGAAAAATATTTTTCTTAGCAATGTAAATTCAAACGTGTGCATATAACAGATATAGTATATAATAGATGACAAAATCAACTGAAAATAAAATTGCTGAGTCAGCTTATTAACAAGTAAGCTCATAGAGATAAATCTGATGGTAATAAAGATTTACGGCAGTGCAATCGAAGCAAAGGGGTTGTCTTTATGCGGGGGAAGGGGGAGGGGCATAAGTATATACAACAACAGGTTGTATAAACAAAAGTTGAAATCATCTTTGCTCTCTTAAGTATTCTGTGCGTGATGTTTATTTACAAAGTTATTTTTTAAATGTGCTTATACCCTGTAAATTTAATTGTTGGGTAAGTAACTAGTCAACTCTACTTACAGTTAATTCTTAGTAATTGCATTTATCAGTTATCAGGCTTAGCTTATCTATGATATCTGTTATTATCTTGAGCGCAATCTAACATTCTTTTAAGTTTTTACAACAACAAATTAAAGAGGCCAACAATTATAAGATTTGTATAAACAACATTTCAGAATTAAAATCTTTCTCTGCATTTGCAGGGTATAGAATGATAGTTATTACATTTGCATATACTACTAACAATAACTATAAAAAATCAAGTGGTTCATTAAAAATGCAAACATCGAACCTTTTGGCATTGCGAGTTAATTAATTGAAAAAGTACAATAACAAAAGCAAAATACAAACGGTATTTGTACTGAGGTGTATAACTGAATACAATTGACTTTGCGTTTTGCAGGTGAGTAAGGCAAACAATTTTATTTTGCTTTCAAATTTAATTTGTTTTTGCTGTTTTTCTTTTGTTTATTTACGGTTACGGCTAACCGATTTTTGTAACAAACTATGAATAAGTGTAAGCAATTGAAATCAAGCATGTGGGTTGGCCAATTATACAAAAAAAAGGCCTAAGTGGCACAAATGCTTGATAAGCAAGCAGATATAATTTTAATGAACTATTTAAACTTTAAAATATATTTAGTAATTTTTGTTTATTTTAAGCTTTTACTTTTTGCAATTAAGTTGGTTAAGAGTCATGTCAAGTTTGCAAAAAAAAAAATACTTTTGTTTGGCTCTGATAAGCGTTAACTTTATCATTCAACTGTTCTATATACACGTTTATATTGATAGCTACACCTATAATGAAGCTAAAATGGGCCATGAATCACCAGCAAGCGCTTAAAGAATGCAATGTCTAGGCAGGCACACAGATATGGTAACGGCGTAAATGTAATTCCTCAATCTTACCTTTCATATGCATAAATATCATTTTCTGTCGCTCCTCCATGGGCTTGCTCAACAATGGTTCACGCTTATCCTTGGGTATATTCATATCCTCGAGTATGTCCAAGAATTTGGCATTCACCTGCGCCTCCGTCAGCTCTTGTATATGACGTTCTATGTCTTCCGCCGCAAAGCCACCCCCATCGTTGTCTGTGGAATTGGGACGGCCGCTGCCTTGAGTCAGCGTATTGCTGTTGTAATTGCCACCCGCCCCTTTCGACTTGGAGGGGCGTCCAAACCAGCTTTCCAACAGGCTGCCGCCCGTCGACTTTGCCTTCTCTTGTCGTGACATGCTGCTGCAATTGCAATTTATTATACAGTTTATTAACTATTTAATTTTCATTTAAAACGCACCCAAACTTTTTAAGACGCATTGTGTCTGTTTATAACTAAATTTGTTTGTCAGTGTGTGTGTTATTTTTATTTTTGGCACATGCGCGTTTTAGACATTTTAGTTTAGCCGCCTCTGAACAGCTGTTCTTTGTTTACACGTACTCTCGCGTGTAACTGTAACTTGGCACTGAGCATTGGCATCCCAAAGCTGCAGTTACCTTTGCGCATTTACCGCTATCAGCGAGGCTGCCCACTTGTTTAATTGCCTTGGCAACGAGAGCAATGAGAGCAACATGCTCTGGAGAAAAGCCAGATGAGCGCGATCAAGCGTATGTAAACAACAGCGAGATGCTCAAAACATAAGCAAAGTACATTTTTTATATTTTTAAACTAATTACAGTGTATTTTTGTCATAACTCAAAGCACTGTCAATTAACAGGTAAATAGCAAAAAGCATTAATGAGAGTGAGGAATAACTGTAATTGCTAGGCTAAACAGCTTAGCACGTGGTGCGTGAAAACTGTTTATAAAAAACGCAAATAGTTAAATGCTAAAAACAAAACTCAACTAAATTGTGCAAATTTGCTAAGCACATAATTTAAAGCATTACGCCAGGTAACAACAAAAAATATAAATATGACGTGATAATTACCAAAATAGTTAAGTGAGTGGGAAAGAGAGAAAATGCAGACTATTTGACAGTTAAATTTGAATTTTGAAGCTGCGAGACTAAGGTTAATGAATGAATCATATTTTACAGACTGGTTTCTGATTTCTAATGCGAATGTCTGTATATGTAAACTATAAACATACATAGGCACATATATAAATAAATTCTTATAAGCTTTGCGGTAAATGCGCTCTGCTCTGCTCTTTCTCTTTGTTGCTGCGCGCTCTTTGGTTTATGCGGGAAGAATTGCAAAATACACGTACTAGAGGCCTTTCAACCTCAATAACAACTAAAAAGGGCAAACAATTTCTTTTGCCTTTCTTTTGCTTTTCATGTTGAGTGTGTGCTTTCAACAAGATCTCTTCTGCGTTTGAGAATTTAGCGCTGCTGTTGCAATCGCCTTTTGAATAGGCCAAGAATGTTTTTGTAATGTTGTTTACATGCAATTGCCGCACATTAATACATACATATGCATGCATGTACATGCATATGCTGTGTGTGCATAAATAAGCTAATTGTAAACAATTAATGCATGTGGCGCGCGCTTTAAACACTTTTTAAATTTCAAACGGTTTCCATTGGAATTTCGTTTGATATTCCAAGAAGCGCTGAGATTTAAAAACAAGACTTAACAACAAGCATACCACACACACACACGTACGTTTGTTTGCGCTCACCTTCGTGTTGTTGTAGTATGTGTCGCTTTGCTCACTTTTGATTTTTTTTTGGTGGTTTACGTCATAAGACAAAATATAATGGCTTGGTTGGCACTGACACACACACACGTATAATATCAAAAAAGAGCAGTCAAACACCCCTCGCTTGCTCTTGTTGTTGTTGTTTTTAGGTGCGCTGCGCTGTCCGATTATTTTTTTGTTTGTTTTATAGGCTAAAGCGTCGCGGCCTAAAACAGCTGCGCATCGCACTTAGCACACACACACATATCCACATGCACTGACAATGAGTGTTTTTTATTTTATTATTACGCGTTATGCACAATGCCAAAATTTATAACTGTCTTTTGCGGAATTTCGCTTACTTTTTACTGATCGCTTGTATTTTCTCGTCGTCGTCGTTGTTGTTGTTGTTGTGGCTTGTGGTGATACCACTTGTTGCTATCTTGTTGGCTCATGAAATATACAATGCCACAATTCAAAGGCTCGTCTACGTGCCGCTGCGTATCAAAACACTTTGCACAGAAACTAACACGTAATTGGCTGCGTTTAAATTTGCGGTTTAGCCACAATTACTAACAAAAAAAATTTCGTTGAGCTTGTGTTTTCGCTTGTCGTTATGTTCTAAATTACCGCGTGGATGACAGTGTGCTTAAACTCAGATAAGTACGCATATATCGATGTAAACGAAAATCGAGCAGCTGGATTCATCGTTATCTTTAGTACCAAGGCGGTTACAGTTTGAATTTAAAATGTGCTGCAAACAAAACAAATATAATGAAAAATATTTTTAAGTGAATAAAACACTGATTGTTTTTTGTTTGATCATAGTTTGACCATTATTTTTTTTGAGACTGTTTCGTTTTTTGTAAAATATTTAACATTTTACCGCACAATAAGTTTCTAAGATGTGGATGTGTGTCTAATGCTTAAACCACAGTTATAGCTAAATAATCAGTTAATTAATGGCATTTATAATGCTTAAATTAGTCTACAAAATATAATTTAAAAATATATAGGCGTAACCATGGTACATTAAAGTAAATATTTATATATGCATATATGTATGTAACTCGAAAGTAGACACAAGAGACACTTCTAAAGAGACTTACGAGACTAAAGTAATGCTAAATAACTAACTGCTGCTAATAGCTGCCTTATCTTTTTTGTTTCTTTCTGTTGCTAAATCTCCTTTTTACTATATATGTATGTATATAAGTAATATGTATATTTTAATGTGGCTGTTTACAGTCTAATCCTAAAATACTATTTACACTTGGTAGTCTGATCCAGCAGCTTCTTCCAGAGATCAAACTGTTCATTCGACTTGATCATGTGCACACTAATTGCATTGCGTATGTTGCAAGGATTAAACGAGATGCGTCGATTGACAAACTCATTGACATGCAGACGCTCTATGCCCAAATTTTGTGCCACAATGCCCGTGGTGAAGACATCCTCCAGCTTCAGATAAACAGTCTTCAGTGATGCTGCATAAAGTTCATGCACTATGTCGCCCGTCATCACATAAGCCGGACCCGTGGTGAATGATGGAAACACTGCAGGTGGAAACTGATCGACGGACACATAATACTTGGACTTCTTGTTGCGCACGGGTTTCCATTTCTTGGCCAGACGACCGTAGATCACACGTTTGTGACTGTGGCTCTCCAGCTGCTTGAGAAACTTCAACAGCTTGGGCACATTGATGAACATATCATCATCTGTCTTGAGTATATATTTGGCACGCTGACAATACTGATCCGCCCACTCCAGCGAGGACATGGTCTTCAGCGTCAGATTATTATAGGAATCAATAAAATTGCCACGTATGAGATCGCCATACATATAATTCTCATCGGTTAGCGCTTGATTGAGCGTCTCATTGGTGCCACGTCCTAGCACAAAGGCCATGCCAATGTCCCGACGTGTGCCGTAGTGGCCCCAGGTCTGACGAATGGACATGCGCGCCTCAGCATGCGATTGTGCCGAGGTTATCAATACCAGCAGCAGTATATTGATGCCCTGCAATGGACAAATGCGTTCCACATCAATCTCATCGATTAGATGCCCGCTTTCGTAGATGTGTTCAGCTGGTATGCCCTTGGAGGGATCTACGGGTGCAGTGCTGCGCGCTGGCAGTGGCTTCGGCTTGGGTCTGCTTTTAGCAATGGGTACATGTGGCACAATTGGTGGTGGCGCTGGTGCTTCCACCTTAGCCTCTTGCTGCTTCACCTGCATAACAGCATTGGAAGGTGCTTCCACATCGAGCGTTTCCTCCGGCCCAGAAGGTTGATTGTTTTTATCTGCAAATAGTAAACTAATTCAGTAAATGACATTTTTATGGCAAGTTTTTTATGTTGTTTGCTTTGGTGGTGTGGGACTGCGAATAGCAAAGAGGATTGGTCAACGAGTTGCGCAACTTGTAACCTAATAGCGCTCGCTTCAAGCGTTAAGCAAACAAAGCTAACTTTCTCCATCTCTTTTACACTAACGCTGTTTGTTTGTTGCTACTGAGCCTGAGCGTCCGTTATGATAGGCGATACCTTGCGACCAGTTGCCAATTAGTATATAGACAGACAGTTATACACGCATACATATAGTTAATTTGACTAAGAACGAAGTAAACTGACGCCTGACGTTTGCTCTGGCACGTTTCAATGTCTGGGGTCATACAAAGAGTTAAAATAGCGTATTACATGTCTTAACGCAGGCAAGGTAAAAGTTTGGATCGAGTCTAAATGCACATTGATTAAATTAGCTATCTATCTATTTTTATCTGTGACGACATTTAAATATTTTGTGTATTCTAAGCTGTTGCTTTCTTCTTTTAAATGTCTTGAGCTTACTTAACATAATCTAATGTCTTATTGCTTGGAATGAAATCCATACTTCCAGATGAACTTTACTATGTTCTAGCTTTGGTAAACCAAATCATTGCACTAATTGTTAAGTACACTAACCCGTGCGTTGATCATTGGGCGAAGCAACACCTGCTGCTGCTGCTGCCGCTGCCGCCGCTGGTTGTGTATTGCTGCTGTTGGAAGTAATGTTCTTCAGTATCTTATCGGCGTTCTCGATGAATTTTTGTAAATTGGATGTAGGTATCATGAGTGAATCAGCATCTGATTGCTGTTGTTGTTGTGGTGAGGGTGGCGCAGCAGCTGCAGCGCTGGCATTGTTGTTGTTGTTGATGTTATTGTTGATGTTGCCTGCAAAAAGTGTTGAAAGCTTAATTCAACTCTTTGCCTTGCTGAGGAGCATGCAACTCACCTGTTATAGCTTCTACATTTTGCACATACTGTTGCTCCTCCAGCAGCTCATCTGCCATATTCTGCGCCTGCTGTTCGCTGCCCGTCATGGCGCTAGCGCCAGCAGCGCCGCCATCAAGCAAAGCATCCTCATCAATGGTGGGCAGACGATGCGAGGCAGCTTTCTTATGCTCGAGTTTGTCTTTCACTTTGGCCAGCTCATCCTGGGACTGCACGAGTCCAAACTCACCAGTGCTATTGAGCACCACCACAGCTGGCTGCTCTGCCGACTGCGACTGCTGCTGACGTGCATTAAGCGGCAGCGGCGTTGGTGGCATAGGCACCGTATGCATATGCGTAGTCGTTAGCGTCGTTGTTGTTGAATATGAGGTGTAGATAAAGATGGTGAGCACGACGACGATCAGCACGAGCAGGAAGCGCAATATGCGCGTATTGTGTACGTTGCCAACGGCCACCATCTTTGCTCTGAGGGCTTATCTCGGTTTACAGAGAGAGAGAGTGGTGAGTGTTGTGGGTGCGTGTTCGTTCCGTTCCGTTCTCGTTTCGTTTTGTTCCGTCTGTGTCTGTGGCGATTCCTGTGTCCAAGAACTACGCGCTTTGTTGTGCAGCCGGCGCGGCGTTCGCGTTGCGACTAGAACGTTAAAAAAATAAACAATGAGTAAGAGCGCATAACAAAAAGAGAGTAAGTTTTTGGGTTTTTCTCTTTCAAAAGACGTTGCTTTGAAAGTTGGCGCATGTGCTGCTTTATCAGTTTAACAAAACGTTGAAATACCTAAACATACTGGGGGAAGCGTAATCGTTACGATCTCTGATACTTATAACTATTATCAAAAATTAAATATGTTGATAGTCTCGCTTATAGATTATATGTTTAATATATGTTGTTAATTAGTTAAAAAAAAAGCAAAATGGAACCAATTGAAAGTAAATTACCTAAGTTTAAGCTTTAAAGGCATAAATAAATAGTTGGTCGTTTATTTCTAGTGAATTGCCTATCAAGTTCTGTTTCTATACTTAAGTTTCTAAGAATACTCAATTGAAAAAAGTTCCATAGGACTGCTGCAATCGAATTAAATATTAATCACTAGCTACCAGTATACACCAGAATGTACAGGCAACATACGGGCATTTGAGTTGAGGTGCCAAAATACATAAGTATATAAAAAATCGTGAGCTCAACAAATGCTGTTGCCATTTTAGGCGCTAAGCAACAATTTTGTAGAGTAAAAAACATTGCTGCTGAAAATATACAAAACACGTATTAAATACACGTTTATATGTCTGACGCATGCAGATCAAAAAAAAATAAACAAAAAAATTTGGTACACAATGCTAACAAACTGAACAAACTTCTGACCAGCATCATGTCTTCAAAATCTCTCGCTTTGCATATTAATAATGAAAAATATAAAAAAAAACACGCAAGCTTGACCCGTTTTTTGTAGAGCATTGAAAGAGCAGCAGTCTAGGTGAAAATACCTGTCGGCTATATAGCAACTTGACTTGCCTTGGCACAATTAACAAAACTTAAGCTCCTCGCCGAGCTAACGCGACGATCAACGGAAATGTCAGCAATATATATTAAGTGCTTGCTTTCCGTCTTATCAGTCTTATTTATGGCGTTCTGATAAAGACCAAATGCCCACTTTCACAAAAGAAAAAAAAAAAGAACCTAGAACTCAAGCTAATTAAAAGTCAAAAATCAATTAAACATGGCAAATCAGCAACTGCAACTCTAATCAAAAGTTGTTGCTTACATAGTTAGGAGATACAATTTTGCTTTATCTTATCAAACTAATTGTAAAATACACCAAGGTTATGTGTATGTAAATGTTCATAAAAAGCTTTGAAAAGTTTGTGATTTCAATTGTTTTTTTCACTTAAGATAGTGTTGCGCTGTTATCATAATTGTTAAGGGTCTATAAATGGACAGTAAAATATTTTGTAAATAAGAAAAACCTACTTATCGTCGCAATTTATTTTTTAAAGTAACTTTCCATGCCATAAGAACTTTTAATCTGTGTTTAATACAGTATCTATAATCTTAACAATTATGACTAGTCGAAAAATAGGCTTTTTCCCAACGTATATCATTTAAAAGCTTGATATTCAACTGAAACTGTTGGCGAAAAGAGTGCCAAGGCTTATCGCCCTATCTATATGGTTAAATACTAAACTATACTATACTATATAATAACAGTACTAATAAATATGCCTATCAGCGGGACTGCAGCAGCAAGAATGAAGAGCGAAAGTTGTGTCTTATCAGCTGATGGCTGCGGTCTAATGCGTTAGTACATTTGCTTTATTTTAACTATGAATCATGCGCTGATAAGGCAACTACAACAACAATAAACAATTAACATTATATTAAATTAACAAATTGTAAACAATGCGCAAAGATCAAGTGCTTGACTTTTGCTTTGACTTTTCCTTTTAATATACGTAAAGTGTATACAGCTTATGATATTTTTTATGGGCTTGTCAATTATATGGGAAATATAACACCCTGATTGTTATTAATAATATTGTTTGCCCGCTGCTTGTGTAAAGTGTGAAATTACCAATAGTTAATGAAAATTAACACGTAGCACAATTGGTGTAGAATATTGTAACTAATATTTTTATTTTAAATGCATAAAAATTGAATTTTGTTTATGTTTTCATGAAATTTTTAATCAGACCTAGTTGGATTATGTGGCTCAGTGCATTGAACCATAGTTAATCGACGCTTATGCTTGTGAAAAGAAACGGGTTTCGGGTAACGAAAGACAGATCTTAAAGCTGCTGTAGCTACACGGAGGCCACGCATTTTGCTATCAATCACAGTGGCATCAAAAAGCTCAAAGAGGGCGTTGACCAGCAGCCAAACCATCCATCCATCTAGCTTTAAGATTTCTTAGCTGTTTCCGCTCCAAGACAACAAATGCAACCTTCAGCTTTAAACGCAAATCTTTATATGCGCATATGTATATGGGGAATTTGGCAATAGCTTTTGAGCTTACAAAAACTTATTACTTAACCTGTTGGCAACACAAACAACAACAACTACTAAGCAACGTTATGGTTATGTTAATAAAGTTAACAATAAAGCAACAGTCATCGTCATTGCGTTGTCACTGGGCATTGGGGGAATTTGGGCTGTGGGTAGTGGGCAAGCGTGTTAGTTACCTGGGGGACTAACTCACCTGAAAACGATTACTTGTTGTTTTTGTTTTTAGTCAGCCTGAGGACAGCAACAAAGATGTTGGCGCTTGGTCTATTGTTGGACTGCCAGGGTCAAGCATAATTACTATCTGGCACTGCTTGCTTACTTATTAGTTATTTTTAGTGTTTGTTCATGATAAATCTCACGTCTACGCTGTTGACACTGTTTGGCGAGTATTTGCTTAGCGCTTTTTGTCCCCTGTGCCGACTGCTCGTTTCCTTGATTATCTTTTCAAGTTCCGCAATATAAACTGCTTTATTTAATGTTGTTTTTTTTTAATTAGTATTTGCAGTACCGCATGCATAAGTGCAAAGGTTTTACATTATTCATTTTTTTCATTTCGTTTTATTACTATTTTTGCTTTCGTATTGGTTGCTGCGCGACGACAAAAATCTCTGCTTATTCAACTAATTACACATTTCGAATGCACATTCAGATGCGCAAAATTAAAACGTCTGATTTATGGCTAAGAATCTCATTAAATTAATAATCCCAAAACGGTTTTTGTTTACTGCGAACGGGACGAGTATTTTTATTTGTCCGAATCTTTGTTTTTGTTGAAATATAATAAAAGTGTTGCAAAACGCAAGACTTTTATTAGCGAGTATTATCTACTATGTGGCGCTAACATTACAATAACAGCGGCTCTGTTAAGCACCATTAACAGAAAAATAATAACATTTTCTGTTAGACTGTGGTTGCCACAGTGTCACTATGGAAATCACTTATTCACAAGCGAACCATTATTCAACACTGGTATTGGGCGGCGGCATATTTTGACCGTTAAATTCAAATTTATAAACACTGATATTATGATTGGAGATACATACACTTAGTATTATACGACAAATATTAAGTTTTAGGATTGTTCTTGATGTAACTGAGTCCTTTGTCAGGATTAGCGCAATAAGACTTAAACCGCTAATTCTTAAATATGACTACGGGTTAAACGGCCAATAGAATGCACAGCTGATTGACAGTGACTGACTGTGGAAATGCACGAAAGAACGTGAGCGTAACCATCGATAGTCAACTATCGAATAACTGTGTACGTCAGCTGCAGCTGTCAGCTTGTAAAAAATAAAAATTTTCAGCGACGGATTTGTTATTGTGCGGAATTTAGTGTAATTAAGAAAAAAAAGTGATTAAAGCACACACGATAAGCGTAGTTGCTATATTTAAATGTAGTCTGTGCAAAAAGCAGTCATTGTTGTGCGTTTAAAGAGGACGCAACAAGGATAAACAGCAGCTGAAGATAAAAAGCAAATAGACTTCAGGGCATAACTATGTCATTTGTGGGCGGTGGGATGGTGGGTGGCGTCGGGGTTGGCAGCGGCAACGATGTGCATAAGTTTGTAGAGGCGCTGCAGGCAGACTTCAAGACGCTGTCACTAGAAACCAAGAAAAAGTATCCGCAAATTAAAGAGGTAAGTGGTAGTAGACTCAGGGTCAGCTGCATCCTGAGGTGTGCGCGCTGACGTGTGCTGTAATTTATCATGCGTTGTTGTAGTGAGTGGGGTGGGGTGTGGTGGGGTTGGGTAAGGCAATTATGAAATTGATTGCAGCTACTGCGACCGATTAAAAGAAATAAAATTGATTTTTATTACCACAAGGTGCATTACATTTAATTGAACCATGCGTTTTCATTTGCAGGCATGCGAGGAGGCTATTTCCAAGCTCTGCACCGCCGGCAGCAGCCAACAAAATTCGGTATACTATACGGTCAATCAGATACTCTATCCGCTGGTGCAGGGCTGCGAAACGAAAGACTTGAAAATAATCAAGGTGAGTCATCAATATTAACAGCTACTATATTGATTTATCATTATACAATAATTTGGTTTTTATAGTTTTGCTTGGGCATGATGCAGCGCCTGATAACACAGCAGGTGGTGGATCAAAAGGGCGCGCTATATATAACCAATGCCTTATGGACATTAATGGAGCACAACATAGAGGAGGTCAAGGTGCTGCAGACGGTTACGCTACTGTTAACTACCAATCTGGTGGTGCATGGGGATACCTTAGCTAAAGCTTTAGTACTTTGCTTCCGTCTGCATTATACAAAGAATCCAACAATTGTAAATACAGCGGGTGCTACTATACGCCAGCTGGTGTCCTTGGTATTTGAGCGTGTGTATTTGGAAAAGGATTCCATGGGCATGCTGCAGGCAACACAGCAACCGCAGCAGCAACAGCAATCCGTCACAAACGCTGTGGAGGAGGTGCAAGAGTCGCAAACCTTTGCCATGGATGCATTTCATTTGTTCCAAGATCTGGTGCAGCTGGTAAACGCAGAGCAGCCCTTTTGGCTAGTGGGAATGACCGAGATGACGCGCACTTTTGGCTTGGAGCTGCTCGAGGCAGTCTTGAGCAACTTTAGCGCAGTTTTCCATGAGGTAAGTAGTTGCGAAGACAACTTGGAGCTATAATAAACTTGACACTTGCTTGCAGAACCAAGAGTTTCGTCTGCTGCTGAAGGAACGCGTCTGTGCGCTGGTAATCAAGCTCTTCTCGCCAAATGTTAAGCATCGCCAGCTGCCTGCGCCAAGCAATGGCACTGCCGCTGCGCCCGCCGACAAGCCACATTTTCCCATCAGCATGCGTCTGCTGCGCTTGGTGGCTATATTAATACAAAAGTATCACACTATACTGGTGACGGAATGCGAAATCTTTCTATCGCTTATAATCAAATTCTTGGATCCCGATAAGCCACACTGGCAACGCGCTTTAGCCCTGGAGGTTATACATAAGCTTGTCACACGCTCCTCATTGATTGCATTCTTTTGCAAATCCTATGATCTGAAGCATCATGCTACGCATATAGTGCATGATATGATTGCTGCTATGGGCAGTTATGTGCGTTATGCTTTGATCAATGCATCTGCTATGCTGAGCAATGGTGGACAGCAGCTGGTGGGCGCGCCCACGCAGCAGCCGAGCTCATTGAATGCTCTGGGCAATAATCAATGTGGTTTTATGTTCCGTGGCGCCTACTTGCCGCTGGTGGCCAGTTTTGCTCCAGGCGTCTCCAAGGCGGTTTAGTAAGTAGTTGAATCTTTAACTGTTGGCAAAACTAACTTGAATTTTCAATTACAGCCTGGAAATGTTAGATAAGCTGGATGCACCTATGATACCTGATAGCTATGGCATCTCGCTGGCCTACGCCATACTGCTGGACATGACGCGCTCCATTGGCGGCGTTATACAACGCACACCCGAACTGCATCCCATGCCCAATACGGCGTACATAAGCGAGGAGGAGCACAAGCCTTTGTGCTTGCAGCTAATCAACTCCAGCTGGTCGGGTTTGCTCAGCGCTTTCATACCACTGGTCGAGACTTCCATAGACGAGGGCACCACGGAGCATATACTGAAGGCTATGCAAAACTATGCTGCGCTTTGTGGCATGCTGGAGCAACTGCAGCCCAGAGACGCCTTCATTATGGCCTTGTGTCGCGCCAGCTTTCCGCCACACTATGCCATGTCCATATTTACGAATAACCAACAAGAGGGTGAGCCTAGATGTAAGTTATAGACAACTGTGATAATTATAATTGATTTGATAATTCTTTCAACAGCTCATCAGCGCAGCAGCAGTCAGGATCTAAGCAATCAGTTCATCAACAGCTGCAATGCCGATGGCGGCGACTTTCGTCCACAGATTGTAGCCGTGGGCACGCCGCTGCCCAGCGCCTCGTTGCCTCATAGTGTGATGCAGGCGCCCGTTATGCTCACCAACAAGAACTTGCAATGCATGCGCGCTATTTTGCTCTTGGCTCATCACAATGGCAGCATTCTGGGCACTGCCTGGCATATGGTGCTGCAGACTTTGCAGCATCTCGTATGGATTCTGGGCTTGAAGCCGGCAACTGGTGGCAGCTTGCAGGCGGCGCCTAAGCCTGCGGTGGAAGCTAATGTGGGCATACAGACAGCGGTGATGGCGGATCTGCCTGTGCTGTCTCAAATGATTGGACAGCTGTTTGAGTCCAGTCAGTATCTTGATGATGTGGCCCTGCATCATTTGATTGATGCGCTGTGCAAATTGTCGCATGAGGCCATGGAGCTGGCGTATGCCAATCGCGAGCCCTCGCTGTTTGCTGTAGCCAAGTTAATGGAAACGGGTCTGGTGAACATGCCGCGCATTGAGGTGCTCTGGCGTCCGTTGACCAATCATCTGCTGGAGGTTTGCCAGCATCGACATATACGCATGCGTGAATGGGGCGTCGAGGCTATAACTTACTTGGTCAAGTCTGCGTTGCAGTTCAAGCACAAGCAGCCGCTTAAGGAGAATCTAGAGTTGCAGACAATGTTGCTAACGCCGCTCTCTGAGCTTTCGACGGTTATGCATGCGGATGTGCGTCAACGTCAGCTGGACTGTGTACTGCAAATCTTAAATACAGCTGGCGAGATATTATCCTTTGGCTGGCCGGCAATTATTGAAATCATTGGCGCTGTTAATGAGCATCATGGCGAGCCGCTTATACGCACCGCCTTCCAATGTCTGCAGCTGGTCATCACCGATTTTCTCACCGTCATGCCCTGGCGTTGTCTGCCGCTCTGCATTAGCACTGCTGCCAAGTTTGGCTCGCAGACGCAGGAGCTGAATATATCGCTCACAGCCATTGGACTTATGGTGAGTATAGCCAGAGCAGCGCTAATCACACAGCTGTTAATCTTGGTCTTACTCTTTGCAGTGGAACATCTCGGACTTCTTCAATCAAAATCAAGACAAGCTGATGACCACACAGCTGGAGGATATTGCCATCTTGCCGGACTTTCCAGGCACAGTTAAGCTGCCACAGTTTGACAAGCTCTGGATGTGTTTGTATGCTAAGCTCGGTGAACTTTGTGTAGATCTGCGTCCGGCTGTGCGCAAGTCCGCCGGCCAGACGCTCTTCTCCACAATTGCTGCACATGGCAGTCTGCTGAATCCGCCCACCTGGCAGGCCCTTGTGTGGCAAGTGCTCTTCCCGCTGCTGGACAATGTGCGTGCGCTCAGTAGCTCCGCCAGCAATGAGAAAGTCGATGCCAGTGGCAACATACTTATACATCATTCGCGTAATACAGCTCAAAAGCAATGGGCAGAGACGCAGGTGTTGACGCTCTCCGGCGTCTGTCGTGTGTTCAACACCAAGCGTGAGCTGCTGCAGCTATTGGGCGACTTTGAGCGTGCCTGGTCTTTGATATTGGAGTTTATACAGAATGCAGCGCTGAGCAAGAATGGCGAAGTATCGCTGGCGGCGCTCAAGTCGCTGCAGGAGATCATGTATCACAATAGCACAGAGCGCAAGGATGCGCAGCAGCAGGATGATGAGATATGGAATGTAAGTAAGGCACTGTTATCAAATATATTTTATTAAATGATTCATACGCCTCAGATTGCCTGGAACATTTGGCTGAGCATTGGCATGGAGAGCACAAGGATGTCAATGAGCACGCGACAGTTGCCAGGCGGCCAGGCAAATGCAAATGACAACCAGGAGGACTTTTACATTCCAAGTCAAGCTTTTCTCACAGCGCTCATACAAATCTTTCCTGCAATTTTCCAGCACATTCAAGTCAGGTGAGCCAGTTGCATTTCTTATATCCCAAACAATTTAATATAATTGCTTCAAATGCAGATTCAGCTCCGCGGACTTTGACAAATTCTGCACCGTGTTGACCAATGCCGTCTGCATACCGGTGCAAACTGATGCCATGCCCTATATAATGTCCACAGTGTCGGAGACGCAGCTTACGCCGCTGCACGATGGCATCTTGGAGTGCATGGAGCTGATACAAAAGGAAGCTATTAAGCCAGAAGCAGATGCAAGCATACGGCAGCTAATACCCGCAATCTTTCGTCAGCTGTTGATCTTCAGCAAGTTTGCCTGTGCTCCGCCCACATTCCAGCAGAGCGTGGAGCATCATAAGTATGGCAAGGCTAGCGGTCACTATGCCAACAACGCTTCCGTTGAGGTCGTCAGCATGAACTATATACCCTTTGGCGAGAAGTCCATCAGCATTTGTGTGAAGCTTTACCAAAGCACAGCCACCGAGGAGGCTGTGGTGCAGGAGCAGATCCTGCATGATATTGTCAAGGCGCTGCGCACGCCTCTGGCCATGAAATACAAGTGTCTCTCCTCCAGCACCTGGAAGCTGGCCATTTCCAGTCTGATCAGTGTGCTGCACACAGGCTTGAAGGTGGCGCGTGCCAAGCCGCAACATTTTGCAAGCCTTTGGGATGATCTGGCCGATACACTCGATAAGTTTTTGTTTCCGCTCAGCGTGTGCACTATTGAGGATCGTGGCTTGGAGGAAATTGTGCTGGATGAAACGATTGATTGCCAGGTGATTGAGCTGCTGCGGGATGAGGTGCTGCCGCATGCTCACGAGCTGCCGCATCAGTTCATCATGCAGATTGTGGTGCTGCTGAACAAGGGCTCCATACACTCGGCGTCGGATAGCAACATTTGCTACGAGTCTGACTGGAAGCTGCGCGAAATCTTTGCCAAAACCTGCTTTGAGACACTGCTGCAGTTCTCGCTGCTGGAGGATCAAGCGGTCTGCAATAACAATCGCTTGAATGCTAATGTTATGCCAGCCGGTGCTGCCGGCGCTGTGGGCAAAGACTTTGCCGGACGACTGGCGGTCACAGCGCTGCTGCATCGCTTCCAGGAGGTGCTGAAGCGCTTCAATGATGATGAGCGTCAGAGCGGCAAGTGTCCGCTGCCTAGGTGAGTCTGCCCTAACTATTTTATTGTTATAAATTGTAAGCATTTACTTCTTTTTAGATTCAGGTTATCTGAAATATCGTTCGTGCTTAAGGCCATTGCCACACTGGTGGTGTCCATGAAGAAAGCGCCAGCAGCCAAAGGTATTTACTTATAAATATAAATATACTTAAAAATTATTTAAATTACCATTGCTTTTGCAGTCAACAAGCCCGCCTGGGATCTGCTAATTGGTCTCTATCCGTATTTGGTCGATTGCACCACGACAACTTCACCTGAGGTCTCACGTTCGTTGCGCGAGGCATTGCTGCAGTATACAGATCTGTTGCAAGCACCGCGTCTTGCCACAGATAATGCAATTCAGTCGAATGGCCAACAGCAGCAGTGAGAAGCGTAAATTTCGAATTGTGTGTGTTTGTATTTTTAGTCGTTTAAGCAAATTGCTCTAATTAATTTATTTTTATTGTACAATGTTAAATATTGCCCCCAAAGAGTTTATTATACCAAGCTCCTTATACAATTCTATATATATACTATATTGATATATTTGTAAAAGTATTGTAGTATCTTTATAATGATAACACTTGATTGGTGAATTATAAAATATGTCAAGCTTGATAAGCAAGCAAGTCAAGAGCTGTTAAACGAACTACTATGCAGTAGTAGCTTTATCTCTATACAACAAGACAACAAATATTTCCTTAGTACCTTTAATGAGCAAGTTGATAAACTAATGATATGATATGATAACCTGAGCGCATTTTTAAAAAACGAACAGAAGGCAACTAGTAATAAATAGACTTGTGTGTTATCTGAAACAAATATTAAACCACTTAACCCATGATGCAACAACTTTGTAGTGACGTTTTTAAATAAAGCAAAAATTATTATTATTACGTAAATCTGTGTTTTTTACTTTCACTTATCGCAAAAGGTGTTGACAATGACGTCAACAGGGGCTTCATATCAGTGGCATTTCAACTGTAATCTGTTGATAAGTTGATGATACTTTAAGTCTTCAAATTTATATTTTTAGCATTAACAGGCAATGCAGAATGGTATATGCAATAAATAAAAAACTTTTTAGTCGTAGCGATTGATCAGCAAACACCCACGCGGATTGAACTCTGAATGTCAACTGACCTCACCTCGCTCCTCTTATAGCAACGCTCTGTATCCATTTGCTCACAAATACAATTATAAGCTCTCTCCCCACAATATCAACCATGGTGAGCGCTGGCTTAGCATAAGGAGAGCTCCTT
The DNA here is from genome assembly GCF_011750605.1 of Drosophila busckii. Taxonomy (NCBI): domain Eukaryota; kingdom Metazoa; phylum Arthropoda; class Insecta; order Diptera; family Drosophilidae; genus Drosophila; species Drosophila busckii. Next base: position 12,382,181 of record NC_046604.1, on the reverse strand, counting down.
GCTTGAATGTGTGTGTGTGTTGAGTTCGAATTTCGCTGCCGCCTAGCTGAGCGCGATGTAACTCTCTCTCTCTCTCTCCTGTTCTATGCATTGAGCGACTAACTCAGCAATTGAGAATGATTTGATTGATTTTTGATAGGCTTCGGTTAAAAACGTTACATTTTAAAATGTTTGCTTTATATTTATATTTCATCTTTTAATTTATAGCAACTTACCTTTCATTTTAACTGTAAGCAAAACTTTCACCATTTCACCAGAGTGCAAACAATTTAATCTAAATAAAATTTTTATTTTAATTTGTTTTTTTTTTTTTTTTTCATTTTAATCAGTATAATAAGTATAATAACATTTTCTTGTTGTTGTTTTGGTTTTCATTCATTATTATTTTACCTGTTAATGTTAATGTTTTTATATAGTTTTTTTTTTTTGGTTTTTAAGTTTTTTATTTAATATTAGAATTAGGCAATCGAGTTAATACTACCTTCGTTTTAAATATTATGCAACGAATTGGGTTTTTTTTTTAGTTTTTGTTTGTTTTATGAATTTTTAAATTAATATTTAATAAACTCATTTCCGTTCTGGCTAAGCAACAATTTTTTTGTGTGTTTTCTTTTGGGCTAAACTAGCTAACCAACTGTTGCTTCTTTTTTGTTTTGCGACACCTTAATTTGTTTGTAAATTTACCTTTTATTTGTTTTTAACTTATATATGTTTTCTTGCTGTGCCTTTCAACTAATTTTTAGTTTTTTTTTTTGTTTTGGTTTTGTTTTTATGCCGTGGGCGCTAAATGTACAGTTGCCTTGTAAAAATGTACAATTTAAGCGCTTGCTATTAAAATATTTGTTTTGTTGTTTACTTGTTACAATTACTAATTTAGTTTTTGTTTATTCGGTTTTTTTTTTTTGTTTTAGCTGAAAGTCGCAATCACCTTAATTAATAGCCGCATTTATTTATGTATATATGTATATTGTTTAGCGTTAATTAACTTTTGTGTTCAGTATGTAGAATTTGCGGTACTTTTAGTGTTTAGAGTGTTGTTGTGGGGGATTTATGGGGGTGTAGGCCGGGAAGTGGTTTGTCTTAGTTATAGTACAAATTTTGTTTATTACTAACGCTTGTGTAGATTGCAATTTGATTTTAATGTTTTCCTTCTTTTAATGCAGTTGTTACATAACTGTTTATTTTACTTTCCATTTGTTTATATAGTATGTATGTATTGTATAGTATGTGTATGTATGTGTCTCATTTTATTTTTTAACAATTTAGTGACGACATTTTGTGTGTTCTTTAGAATTTATTTTTTAAATATTTATCATTATTATTTTTAACTGGCTTGCTGGCGCTAAAAACTCTGTACATATAATATATGTTATTGTTTAAACAAATAAAGTATAGGTTTCTTTATTAGTGCTAAAAACGAAATTAAGAATTTATTGGTGTTTGCAGTACTATATATATATAAATATATAGAGAAAGTCGATTGATTAGGCGTGAAATTCGTAAAGTTTTAAGTTGGTTTTTTGTAATATTTTTGTTTTGTATTAATTGTAATGCAAGTTGTTTAATTGTTGTCATAGTTTGTTTACACTAAAATGTTGTTAGGCATACAAAATGTCGTTTATGTACTTTTGTGTGTGTGTATGTATGTATATAATGTAAACATCATTTAGTTTAATGAACACTTTGCGGGTTCAATTCAAATATTAGTTTAAAAAGTTTTTTCGCTCATTTTTGTTTTGGTTTTTTTTTTTTTGTTATATTTAGTTAGTATTTATAGTTATATGTAATTGTAAGTTTAGCGTTGGTTTTTTTTGTTTTAAAAAAGTTGCTCATCGAAATGAATATAAATATACATACATAGTTAGTACCGTTAGTTAAGAAGCGCTGTGCCCTGTTGACTTGTGATTCATTTGTTCTTGTTGTTCTTGTTAAATTTATAGATAGGTATATATATACTATATGTACATACATATGCATGTGTTTTATGTATGCTTCATTTACTAGATTTATAGTATGTAAATATATATGTATGTAAATTGCTAAAAAATCATATTTTTTTATCAAGAGTTCAGAGTTAATAGTTAGCAATGCCTAGTTGAAGACGCCTGGATTCTTATCAAATCGTTTTCAAATTTGTTGCTTTCTTTAAATTTAATATGTTTAACGCCAGTGTTAACAAACAGCCAAAAATTAAACAAAATATTTGTGAAATGTTTAGTTTTTGTTTTTTTTTTTTTTTAGTGTACGCTATCTAACGTATGTGTAATTATGTTTACATATGCGGTACATACATACATATGTGGGCACTTGATTGATTTTTTTTCTCTCCTCTTGGTAAATTGTTTCACAAAAAGATATTCGATATTTTTTATTTGTTTTTATTTTTGGCTGCAAATTGTTTAAACTTCTTTTAACTGGCAGCACATACATACATTCATAGAATTATATGCATATATGTGTACGTGTAAATTTAACTGAACGATTTACCCGTAGTTACATATACAAATCTGTGCATATATATACTATGTATAACTGGTTAAATGTTTATTATTATTATTCTTATGCACAGAGAGCAAGTCACACATACTCACATACAGACACGCACACACAAACATGCACACATACATTACATACATGGGAATTAAATTTATAAAACAACATTTACAAGTTGGTTGACATTTAGCTTGTATTCCTACTGAAACCCTAAGGCATATACTCTTTACTTTTTTTTTATGTTAACTTTACACTAAGCGTATTTGTAAGAGAAACAGAGAAGAGACGAACGAACGTAGGCTTAACGACAAAATAAGCAAGAGACACATACACACAGACAAACACACAGCCACACGTAAGCTGAGCTTAACAGACGTATAACAGCACTGTTAAAAGCCCAGCCCAACGCTCTCGTGCAATTTTGTTGGCACAGGCTTAAGGGATAACAAAATGTTGGGTTTATAAAATGCACTCTCAGCATATGTGACTTGCAATCTATGTATGTATAAGCGTATTTATATATACGAGCAACCATCATATACCAGCTTTGATTATCTTGTTGAGTTTATATTATGCAATGCATGGCAAATTATAAATTTGTTGCTTACACTATGCATGTATATATGTATGTATGCGTGCGTGTATGTATGTATATTTGTTTTAGAATTGTTCCAATTTGTTGTAACATGGCTTACATGGCTAATTAAAATTACGTTCTGTTTTTTTTTTTATCATTAATCATATATATGTATATTGTATATATATATAATATATAAGTTGTAGCTTACGTTTTAATTGTGGTTTTGTGTTTCTTTTTTCTTTTGGTATGAAGCGCTTAACGCGGGGAGAGAGAGCTTTTAAAATTGTGTGCCAGTTAAGTTATGGTTTAGTTTAAGCTTGTTATCGATAACAATCATAATGTAAATAATCAAAAAAAGAAGGCGCATAAATAATCGTTATATTTTTCAAATATACTGAGGAGTTCGTTTTTCATTTAGGATACACGATTTGTTGTCAGGCTTTGTTCTTGTTCTTGTTTCTGTACTGTACAATAAAGAAAACAAAAACATACAATACTGCGTATGTACTTTGTTGTTGTATATAAGTGTATATATATATATATGTATATAATGTATAGTTGGTTGTTTTTTCTTTACTTTTATTACTGTTTTTTTTTCGTTTTTAGTTTATGTATGTTGTATATATAGCAATAGTTGACGAGTGTTCAAAGTTCATTGTTTATTATGTTTTACTGTAGTAAGTTCATTTTGTTTTTGTTGTTGTTGTTCTTGTTGTCATAATTGTTGTAGTGGGTAACATTCCGTCATACAATATAGCAGTAAATAGGTATCGTAGCTGTTGTTGTTGATCTTTTTGTTATTATTGGTGTTAATAAGCAACGTGGGTTCACTTTATCAGTTCAAGGGGTTATGTCTTAATATACACATGTATGTATGTGTCAGTGTGTGTGTGTATGTGTCTATGTATGATATTGGTTGAGAAAGAAGTGAAGAGACGGCGACTAAAGCAATAAAGAAACTTCTTTCGTCGGCTTGTATACAATACACATATATATATAGTTTCTATACATATTTTATATAGTCACAAATAGTCAGTTTTACACCAAAATAAGCCACAAACTGTACAACAATAAATAATATATAGTACAACAAATGAAAAAAAAAAAAATATATATATAAAACTTATACACAAAATTCGAATTCGATTTCGAAATTACGGCATTTCGATATCAATTGTAAACTCTAACGAGTTGTCTATCGATTACGACGGTTTCAAAAAGTTATCGCTTACTAGCTTATATATGCGTGTGTGTATGTGCACACACACACACACACATACACAATAAGATATTAGTTTAGTTTTAATTTTAATCATCCCTTTTGTTTGGTTTGTATATAACACGAATTTTTTATACCTTTTATTGTTAATTAATTTCATTAGTTTACTATACAAATCGACACGTGTTTTTAGTCAATATTATTATTTTAATATTATTTAATTTAAATTTATATGCATTATTTACTGAGAACACAGTTTACTATGTAAATATTTAAAGCTTTGGTGGCGGCAAAAACAGTAAGAAAACAAAAAGACCGTAAAAGAGAAAGACAGAGTGAGAGATACAGAGAGAGAGAGAACTAGTACTATAAACAAGGCTTCTCCAATTTAGTTTTAAGTTATGGTACGGAAATCTCTGCTTCATCTTCTTCATAAACATTTTAAGAGGATGTGTGAAACTTTCTTTATACACATACATACATAATACAACCAAAAGTGTTTAACAATTAACATAAATAAATGATTATTATAAGTAACAGTGTTTTCGTTTAATGTTTTTTTGTTTTTCTTTTGATTTTGTTTACCAAAAATGAGGCAAAGTTGTCATAATCATAATTATAATTTATAATCATATATATTCCATATAATTTAAGCAACTAGTACTGAACTTTACAAGTTTTGGCAGTACGCATTTTGTTGTTCTTATTTAATTTTTTGTTTTTTTTTCTCATAGTTTAAAATTATGCAAATATACAATGTAGTTGTTGTTTTGTTTTACTTTCATCATACAATTCTTATATAGTTTATTCCTTTTTGTTTTTGTTTTTTAATTATTAAAATATAATCATAACGCGCTACTTAATTGTTTAAAAAGTTCATTATTTTTATTAACTAATATTAATAAACAAATTTTAACATTTCGCTTTCAACAGTATTTTCTTGGTTGTTTCTTTTTTTTTTGTTTTGTTTACTACTTCAAATTGAAGTTTTCATAAGTTTTCATCTTTTAAATATTATTCTTTTCACTAATCGCACTCAAGAACTCGAACTAAAAAAAAAAAACTAGCTACAAATCATTATTACATAGAGTTAAATGAAGAATTTGTCGTATAAACATTAACATTTGTTTGTTTCTTTCTTTGCTTATTTGTTTCTCTGAGGTTATGTACAATATTTCTTGCTCAAAATGGCGTTTAAAACTACGGCTTATGCTTGTGTCTGTGTACTATGTGTGTGTGTGTGAGAAAGAGGGCGCCATTAGTAATTGTAGTCGTCGTCTAGCGGTACAGCGCGCCATCATCTTCTTCAACATTTAGGGTTGCCAGCGTGCAGTTTAGGGTTGCAACTGCTATCACTTAACTTTTGTCACATTTCTCATATTCGCATAATACACAATTTCAAAATGTTTATTTTAATACAATTCCACTAAACAAAAGTAATTTCAAGTTCTTGTTTGGATGAGTGAAGTGAGGAAGAGTGTTTGGGTTTTTAGGGGGTGGCGAAGGGGTGTACCGGAGGTGGTTTGGTCACCCAATTTGCTAGTTGTATGTATGTATATTATGTATGTATATAATATAATGCTTTCATTGTTATGTTTTTGGTTTTCATTATTTCAATATTTGCATTTGTTTTTATTTTTTGTTTTTATCTAAGCTGTCTTTAGGAATTTTTAATCATAATTTCTCCTTTTCTTTTTCCTGCAATAGAAATAAATTGCAATATCGCATGAGTCAAGAGTTTTTTTTTCACTAGAAAAATGTTTATAGTTGCTATAAGAAAATAAATATTCGGGAGCGTCAATCAATCAATCAGTTACAAATAATAAAAAAAACGTTTCAGTTGCAGCAATCAAAATAAATTAATAAATTTGTGAAATCACAAAAAAAAATGTTGACGTTAGTTGCATATTAACTGCTTCTGTTGGTGGTACAAACATTAGGCTACTGGTTTTTGTTAATTAATATTATTGTTGCTGTAGTTCTAGTAGTAGTAGTAGTAGTAATAGTTGTTGTTAAGGATGCGTTGCTGAGTTGATGAGACACTCTTAAAAATTTGTCAATTGGATATTTATTTTTTTAGTTGGTGGGGGGCGCAACGATAGCTAGCGTTAGCGTTTGTCGTTAATCGACAATCGATTTGTAGCAATCTATTATCAATCAATCAAGCTGCGCACAGGCTGTGTGATGATGTTTTGTTTTTATTTTTACCTATTTACTTATGCATTAATTAAATACTTATTGCGAACTTTATCAACTACGGCATACGGCATACACAAGTTGCGACAATTGTTTAAACAATTTGATAAATTTTTGGGGAGGAAAAATAAGAAAAGAATGAAATACAATTTGATTAGCTTCTCATGTTTATTAACTACAATTTTATATATATTTTTTTTTTTTTTGGTTACTTGGCACTACGAATTCGAAGTTTACGTTTACGAAAAGCGAACAGAAAATCAAGCGCTGATAGAGGCACACATATATAGTTGGTTCCAAACTCCACACTTGGGTGCGGATATTAATACTGATGCTCACGTGTTTACGTATATACATATGGCATGTAATAAACAATAGTTTGGTTAAGCAAGCTGTACAAAAAATATATTTAAATTATACACAAAACAATAATAAAAAATGCAAGGTTTTTATAAAGTTTTTTTTTTATTTTTTTTTGTTTTTTTAATTTACAGTTTATATTTCTTTTGAAATCAATCTCAAAACGCACAAAATCATAATCAAAAACTGAATAGCACAAAAGTTTTTTACATAATTATATATGAACATAATAATATAAGTATAGATGGAAAAAAGTAATAATTTGTTGGCTTTAAATATTATCAGCATTGATTTATAAACATAATATACAAGACCAATAAAACAGTTAAGGAAAAATATCAAATAAAAATAACTGCAAAATGCAACTGCAACTAAAAGCAATTAAACAAATAGCGGAGAATCCAAAAAAAAATATAAAGGGTGCGTATAGAAAACCAAATACTTGTCTGTATGTGTGTACGTGTGTGTGTATGTGTAAAGACTAACTAATTGTAGGGGAGAGACACAGTTGTGGCAGGGGGGGAAAACTACAAATTACTCATAAATCATGTCGAGAAACGGCAATAGCATTGAGTATGTAAAACGCTGTAAATGTATCGAAATCGCAATATTAAGCTAACCTACTTGTTATCGATACTATCGAATAAGTTTTCACACAATTGTATTTGAATAAAACTTGACTTTTGTTTACTCAATAAAAATGAATTTCTTAGCGTTAAGTCAATGTTAAAAATCTTTAAGCGCAATAGTTTTGAGACATTAAAAATCTGCTGAGTAATATCAATTATTGTAATTAAAATTGAATATAGTTGTATCGATAGTTTTAATATATTTAAAATAATATTGCTTCATTGATTTCGATGCATTTGCCAGCATTCTAAACTAATTGTATGCATGTCTGCATAGGTTTGTGTGTGTGTGTTATTAACAAAAATTTTATTGCAAAAATATAGCTTAGATAGTCATTTATAATAGGCATTAATAATATACATAAGTAACAATAGAATTTGATTGATTTTTTCGAAGGTGTGTGTAGTATTATGTGTATATTTTAATTTGCGTTGCACTCGATGCTAATTATTTAAATTAGAATTTAACAATAAGTACTTAAAACAAAAGTTCATAACATGTTTATGTGTATGTTGGGGAGGAGCTTTTTTTTTTGTATAAATTTCCTTTTTTGTTTTTCTCAAAAGCAACAAAAAACCAAGCGCAGCAAACAAAAATTATGTTCGACATTGAAAAATTATATAAGGCAATAAGTGTTTATAAATATACATAGATTGGTATATATATAGATCATATAAATATATATAGTATTTATTTGGCTATAAAACTACGTACAGTGTTAAAGTGTGTAAGTGTAGGTGTGTCAATATATTTTTAAGCAAAAGCAAAAATTAAATTTTAATAGCACACTTTCGAAATTAAATGTAAATTATGTGTTTTTTTTTCTAGGCAGCTTTTTTTTTATAACAAGTTTCTGATTTTTTTTTTCTGGCGGCACGTACAACTTTTTGCTTACTAAAAATTATATTATGAAAATAAATGTGCACATTTTTAAAGTTTTGCATATGCACATAAATTTTTAAATCATTTTTTTTATGTTACATTTAATACAAAGTAGCAAAAATAAATTGCAAAACAAAAATATTTAAATGCGCGCCGCACACACAACAAAAATTGTTACGTTTCATTTTTTTTTGTGCAATTATTTTTGTTGTATGCAAGTTGTTATTATATATATAAAGATAAATTGTTAACTAAGAGAAATTGTGCTAAATTTGTAGCTGCTGCTGTGTCTCCGGTCTGTCTGTCTGTGTGTGTGTATATGTGTGTAAGTACGTCGCATGTGTGTGTGTGTGTGTGTGTGTGTGTGTAAGTGTTTGTTTGTTGTTGTTGCATTGCATTGTATGCAGCTTCAAACGTCTTTAATATGCAGTTTTTGTTTGTTTTTTATTTTGTTGTTTTTGTTTTTAAACTAAAATGTAAACTTTATGCTGCTTGTTATGGCTGTTGTTGTTGCTATAACATATTTGGTGTTTTGTTGTTGTTGTTGTATTTGTTGTGGACTGCTTTTGTGGTGGTGGCTGTTGTTGTTGTTGTTGCTACTGCTTTGTTTATCAAACTTACTGTTCTTGGGGGTCAGTATCACTCTCCTCCAATTCGCTCTTGTTGCGTCGCTTCTCATAGATGAGGATAATCAGACAAAGAATCAGAACCTCAGCACAGATGCCGAGAAACGGCCACAAGGCAGCAAATTTACCTAAAACGAGAACAATAATATTAATATAAATGTTAACTTTTATGCATAACTAGGCGAACTCACCCTTCACACGAACAGTTGTAAAATCACTGGCAACATTGGCAGTGTAGTTTGCCCTATTGGCATCGTTGCGTCCATGGCACTTGTACTCGCCTCTGTCATCCAGAGTGACATTTTCAATCATAAGTATAGCGTTCTCCACATTATTATCGTCCTTTTTCAGTATATAGCGACCTGTGCTATTTGTTATATTAGTATAATTGCCTGCAAATATAAATATGAAAGTAAATCATTTTGCATTTATCAATCTGTAGATATACTCACCAAAGCTCCATGACAATTCAGGTTTGCTGCCGACAACTGAGCAGGGAATCATCATTTTCTCACCCTCGACTACGCCGGTATTTGAAGGCACTCGTACGATCACGCGAGCTGCAAATGCGAACGCAAAAGGCAATTCAAAATGTTATTAACGAAATTAGTTGCTTTCATTTTGGAAGGCTTACCAACTGCAATTATCTCTTTGCTCACGCCCTTGAACTCACAGCTGTAAGGACCATCGTCGTGAGCTTCCGCTCTTTCAATTATAAACTTTCTCTCAGCATTGATCAATTTATGACGATTATTCAGCGATGACACTTTGTCGACAGTAGTGCCATTCTTTTTCCTGTAAATAGATAAGACATTTGATTAGTTCAAAAATATATAGAACTGCACTAAAACTGTAATATAGATAGCCGAAATTAACTTTGTTTCATTTCTGATTTTCTAAGCTTATTTTATAGAATAAATTTTAATTGAATTGAAAATACTACACTTTCTATATAATATAGGAATGCCTTTATACAATTATCCACAAGTCTTCTGACTTTCTTTTTTTCTAGGCAATTTTTTACTTTCATCCTCAATTTCAATTCCAATCAATTTTGCTATAGATATTTATAAAGAATCCATACATTCTATAATTAGTACCATCTACGCAAGTATAAGGACCTAACCCCATAGCTTGAGCTCCGTCAATAGTTTTTTGTTTTGGCTTTTGTCAAGGCTTGAGAGTTTTAACTTATTAGCCAAATTGCGGTCGCTTTCTTGAACAATTTTGGTGCCAATTATGCAGGAACTAATTCAACATGATGGAAGGCACGCAAAGCTATGTCCCTGGCCCCAAGCCCAAGCCCAAGCCAAGTGTCATTACCGTAACACACACACACACACATACACATATATACGGACAGCCGCAAACTATTCGCCATGTTACACCCCCATTCCACTGTAGCGCCCTCTACAGGTTACGTCAGTCAGTCAAGTGTGGGCGCAAGGGGGTTTCGGGTGTCCTGTGTGTGTGTGTGTTGGGGTTAAGAGTAGGCAACATAATTAAGCAAAAGTGCTTAGCTGTGCCGTATTAAAATGATTGCTCTTATAACTGCCAACTAGTCTTAGGGATGAGTGTGAGGGGGAGGAGAGAAAGTTTTAGCTTGTTCAGTTTAATTTAAAGCTTACCATATAAGTACATCCGTTGGATCCGCATTTTTTATATCGCAACTAAGCACCAGCGGCGTTCGTATATCGTAAAATTTCATATGGTGCACCGCATCGTCATAATTTGGTACCAAGGAATCTTGCTCTGTGATAATAACAATAGAGAAATATCAACAATTAGTAAAATATTTTATAATGAGCAAACTTATTTCATATATAGTATGTATTGTATATAGAAGTGTAACTACATTAACATAAATAAATGTATCATTAATAACTACGTAAATAAATTAAAATCAAAAAACATTTATATATAATTATAGAGTATAAGTTGAGTATATTTTGTAGATAAGAATTGAGAGGCGAGCGCTTCAAATATATATATATATATATAAATATAATGAGAGATGGCTTGGGCAGGGTTTGGGGGGAAAGTATTTTGGGGTTGGGTCGGGTTTATATAAAAGTCATTAGTCATGAGCTAGCGCGCTGTTTATAGTGCTTGTGAGAGGGGAGAGCAGTACGCGCTTATAAGAGTAAAGAGCAAGAGAGACAGCAAGATAGGGAGGAGTTATAGATGAGCTGGGGAGCAAGTGTCTCAAATTTGATATTTTGTTTGCAATTTGAGCGCACCACATTTAATTAATGAGAGCTAACGAACAGTTTATAAAAATAGAAAGAAAAAAAATACACCAAGTGCAACTGAAATGCGCAACAAACGCTACATTTATAAAATAAAGTCATATAATTAACCCACAATAGTAACTTAAAAAAAAACTTATAAATAAACAAAAAAACAGACAATAATTTATTTGGTTTTTAATGATTTATAAAATACAAAAGGTTTATTTTTGGTTACCTAGGCATACATTGTTTTTTTTTTTATATAAATATATATTTAATTTTAAGACTTGGACTGAAATCAAATAAATTTATTTTACGCGCGGTCATGTGTTTTTTTAATTGAATTAATTGCTTACAATTACAATTAATTTTTATTTATATTATCCAGCGGTTTAACAAGTTATTAGCTGTAATCAAAGAATATATATTTATATATGTAGCTGAGATATTAAAATGCAGTCGAAATACAACAACAATAATAAAACAAGTAAAAGCAAAGTCCAATGCGATAACGATAACCGATAATATGTAAGCACAGCAAGTGCGAAACAGGCTTAAAATATTTTTATTTGCTTGCTTATCGCCAAGTGCGCAGACATACAAACAAATATACATATGTATATATGTATACATATGTATATGTATATGTATGTATGGCAGATGTCATTGAATTTGAAAATGGCGCACCATCAATCAAAAGCTGTTGACCTGACGCAGCAGCATGAGTATTGAATATTCAACTTAAGCAACAATAAACAACAACTTAAAACAAAGCAAAAGTAGAACAGCGATATAAACAACAACGATAACAATACACAGAGCAAATAAAAAATAAAACAAATCAAAGCACACATAAAATATTTTGCCAAACACACAGAGTTGCGAATGAAATAAAAAATTAATTGAGCTGCGTTTTAATGTATGTATGTATGTGTGTGTGTATTTTTTTGATAGCGACAGCGACACACGAAGAGCTTAGTATATACATATATGTGTAAAAAAAATAACAAAGCCAACAACAACACCAATATATTTGTAACTAACAAGTGAGGCACACAGCTTAGAACAAACGATCAAAACGAACGAACGAACTAGCGAGCGAGCGAGTAAGAGAGCGAGAGAGTAAGAGAGGGAGCGAAGAGAGCTTAAGGGCATGAGAGCGAGAGCGAGGCTTATAGGATGTTATGCATGTAAAAAACAAATGAGTGACAGCGAGAGTTGAAGACGTTGAGGTGAGCTTGACGTTTAAGTAAATGCGTGTGTGTGTGTATGAGTGTTTTAAATGTATGCATGTGTGTGTAAGTATGTTTGTGTGTGTGTGTGTTGGCTCACCCTTCTTGATAGGCAAGAACGTCTTGGGCTGTTGCTGTAAAATCGCCACATTGTTGCTGGTGTATGTATAACCCGTGGTGAGTTTGGGCGGCGCTAAAGTATAGCTAGCGCCACCTAGCGCCGGCGGTATAAACTGCGGCGTATACGTTTGATACTTGTCACTGCGATGTCCCGGCTGCGCTGGCGGCAGTTGCAGCTGATGCTCGCGATGCTGCTCATGATGATGCGGATGATGCGTTGTTAGGACGCTGGTAGTGACGTCGTGGTCAACGTCAAGCATGTCATTGGGCACTTGGGGCAACGTTGGCAGTGTCTGATTGTAAAGCTGTATGGTGGGCGGCTCTGGGGGCGCTGTATGCTCCATGCTCAGCGGTAGGCGTGGCGGTGGATAATCTGGCGGCGTGGCCGAGTAAATAATACGACGCTGCTGATGCGGCTGCTGCAGCGCAGTTGCGGACGAAGTATGCCATGGCAGTGTGGTGAGTTCCGGCCAGCTATAGTCAGCTATAGTTGCATTGCCAGCCGCACGCATTGGCGGAGTATGGGTTAAGACCTTGTGCTGTTTGTGCGACGGCGACTGCGACTCCGAGGGCTGCTGCTGCTGCTGTTCCATCCAGGTACGTGTGAATATTTCATCCGGCGAGCTGGGCGTTAGCTCGTCTATAGTCTGATAGCCGCTCTCTGTGGGGCTCTCTCCATCCTGGCGATTGCTGCGCACGTGGAGCACATGATAGCCACCGTTATATCGATGATTGTTATTGCACTGATAGCGTCCCTCGTGCACTTTGAGTGCATGCCGCACATTCAGATGCGCCTCAATCTTGTGCTTCTCGCCTGAGGTGATGAGGTGAGGGTTAACACGTGTTGAGAGAGAGAGAGAGAGAGAAAGAGACTACTCGCTGGATAGCTGCTCAGATACTCACCTTCGATGGGTGTCTCTGTCAACGAGTAGGAGTGCTCGTCATGACCATGACGCAAATTGTGACGGACTATGGACTCGCCGTTCTTCAGCCAATGCACCTTCTCGGTTATGGGTATGATGCAGGTGATGAAGAACGGTTCGCCAATGTTAACATACGAGTCGCCGTAGTAGATAACCGGCGTAACAGCGAGTGCAAACTCTGTGGACTCGTCGCTATCGTTTAACACGTTACTCGCTAGGGCCCCCGGCATTAAATTTAATACGAGAAGAATAGAATACAAATATTTGGTTTTTTTTTTTTTGAGGCGTTACAAGACAGTTAGACAGCAAAAGTTACATAAATAGAGAGAAAGTGGGAGAGATAGAGATAGAGATAGAGAGAGAGAAAGAAATAGAGTATAGAGTTATCGTTTTGGGACTGCTTGGAACATTTTTCATTTTGGGCGTCGCAAACTTAAAAATCATTAAAAACTTAAAACACATAATAAGAAAGTAATAAAACCAAATAGTACTTTAAGTTGAATCATTTACGCGCGCTTAAATTATATTTATTGGCGAGTAGCGAGTATAGCGAGCAGCATAATTGATACTTCTATATGGACATGATGAGCATGTGTTGGATTTATCGTTCAATTTCCTTTTCATTTATTGATTTTTATAATATTCATTTTACGGATTATTTGATTTCAGCACCAAGTTGCAAAATTATATTTATGCATGTTTGTATGTATATGGGTAGATAACTAGTTGTATTTATAAATGAAAAATAAAGAGAAAACAAACAATAATACAATACAATCAATCAACAAAGAATTGAATTCATGTCAATAAATTAAAAGTACAACGCTTTGTATGCATGAATTAAAATATGTTTATATGTATGTTGACTTAACGATAAAAACGTATTTATTGTTATACTTAGTTGGTAAATATAGCTGTAAGTGTTATGAGTATTGTTTTTTATTATTGAAACAACATTCGTCAAAGTTATTTATGATATTTACTGCTACAAGTGAGCAAATCCAAATACTAATATTGGAAAATAATATTTATGGTATTTAAAATTAAATGTTTATGTTTATTTGCGTCAGAGCTCATTGATTAGCTTTGGCGCTTTGTTAATTTAGAGGAATGTGTTCTGTCTGCTGCATATCTATTTTGATTTGAACAACTATAGTAACTAAATTTGTTAAATGTGAAATTCCCAAAAATAAATTCCAAAATTGCACAATTTATTAAATGCGAACAAAATTCAGCTGTAAAAGTAAAAACAGCGAATGTTGAGTATACGCAAACGTAACATATATAACATGATAACGTTACGTTTTCATTTTTAGCTCAAAATAGAGTCTTGCGTTAAACTCTAGTTCAGGATAGTTAAATATGGCATATCCAGCTCAAATTTGTGTACAATAATATATACAAAGTGCTAAGAACTGAAACTAAGATTAAACTAAGTAGTAAAGCATCAACTGTTGCGTATACGTAACATAAATTACGTATACGATACGTATGACGTGTTATACAACATTGAGAGCTAACAAAGTTCATTGTTAATCGTTTTCAATTGTATGTACGTACGTCCATACGTGCGGTTAACAACAGTGTGGATTTCTGACGCAACTCGTTTAATTTTCACAATCGAAATTGATTACCATCAACTGACCAACCAAAGACACACACACACACATACACAGACACTGACTGACGGCCTGACCATTGAGTAAGAGCACAAACAATGACGTCAGCTGCGTTGCGGTTGAGCCTTGGAGATGTGTACGCACATACATAAATATTGCCATAATTGTGTCCCCTTAATGATGACCATGTGCCGGAAAGTAAATCTTATCAACGCTGTAGAACGAGCTGGCTTATCACAGAGACGGCAGCGGCGGCACATTTGATAAGCTAAACGGCTAATATGACAATAAATTTGTGCGCGCGCTCAGTGCAAAAAATGTGAAACAAACAAATAAACATAAATGTTAGTACATTTATTTGCAGATAAAATAGCACGCTTATCAGCTGACAGAGACATAAATATGCAAATAAATATAAATATAAATTTCGCCTGATATTGTGCAAGTGTAGCAACAGAATTTGTTGTTTTGTCATTCTGCTCTTTAGCCTGACAGTTTTATAGAAAATTAAGCGCAAGCAGACAACAGTTTCATTTACAAGTCAAAAAAAAAAAGAAACAAGAGCGCAGCCAGTGCAAGCAACAACAACAAAGAGCAAACACACACACACACACACACACACATGCAAAGCATTATAAATTTATGCACGCGTAACACACCTCAAGCTCACCTCACCTTACCTCACCACTCACCACGCAGTCACACTCTTATGCGCTCTCTCACACTCTTACATTTTGTTGACTCGCCCACTCTCATAATTTTCACGCCGGCAAGCCCTAAATGTTTTAACTGCTGCTGTCTGGCAGCTTTTTGCTCTCGTTGTTGTTGCTAGCGGTGCGACAAGAAATTTATGGTTTATTGCTTGTTCATCTAGCATAGTTTTGTCTATTTTGTTTTTTTTTTTTTGTCGCATTCCTATTGCCAAATGGGCGAACGAGCGAGCGCGCGCTACAAATAAAATTTGCCAAACTAAAACTTTAATCAAATTTATGGCTGCCAGCCATACAGACAAACATTATATATGTATGTCACACATTGTTATGCAGCATGCTTATTACATTTTAAATACACATGTGTGTACTTATATAAATGTATTTTTTGTCGAAATTTGCTTTTATGCGTTTTTAATGAACGCTTTGAGCCTGTGGGCCATGGCTAGCAACAACAATAACAACAACAGAACATTTGCATTTGCACAATTTTATAGCCAGAGGCAATTAAAATATTTACGCAGCGCAAATTTGCAGGAAAATAAATACGAGAGTGAAAAAATAACTCACATGTCAAATTTAATTAGCATGCAATAATAAATGATTGCTTGAGTGTGTGTGTGTGTGTGTGTGTGTGTGTGTGTGTGTGTGTGCGTATTATGCTAATTTTACTACTGTGACAAGCAAGTTTAAGTGTTGGAGCATCAGCTGTCTGATTGCAGCAATTGAACAATTGAACGCCAATTACACACACACACACACGCACGCACACACACAGCTGCGAAATTCAATCAATAAATTGAGAGTTGGATCGGCTGGTCGGTCGGTCAGTGAACGTGAAATTCATTAAGTAAATTGTACGAAACATGCCAATTAAATGCGAAAAACACGCGCAACAATTGACAAACGCCGAAGTGAAAAACAAAACAATTACAACTGCAGTTTGTAAAGCGTTAAGTACAAATGCAAATTCAAATAAAGCGCGTGCTCTCCTTTGTTTGTGTGTGTGTGTGTGCGAGAAAAAGAGAAAGCAAATGTCAGTCTAATGCACTCTGCACTTGACTGAGTCTGAGTCAGTGCTGTTGTTGTTGTTGTTAAACAAAAGCTAACTGTTTTGCTGATTAGCATAATCAGTCTAAAGATTATATGTACATTCATACAAGCAAACATAAATATTTAAATACGCAGAGCGAGAGTTACTTGCTAAAGCAAACAAAGCCGTACGAAAAAAACAAGTAACAAGCAGCGTCGACGTCGACAGCGACGCTGGCAGCAACGTCTGCGTATGCGTGTGTGTAAATTGAAATGAAAAAAGCAAAAAAGAACTGTTTGTCTATTTTAAAATTAGCAAAAGCAACCAAAATGAACATGACTAGGCGTCTGAGCATGCTCTCTCGCTCTCTTTCTCTGCTGCGCTCTCTGTAGATTTAGAAAAAATTTTTGCAGCACACACACACACACATGCACACTTGCAAACTGTAAATCTATTTGAGCCAAAGAACTTGAATTTCGTTTGGATCGTTGCTTTTTTTTTTGCTTTGGTAATGCAAATTAAAAGATTTTAAGCAAACAAACATTAACAAAACACTTGTTTAACTTTTTCAAGTATTATGTACATTGAGTAAAAGGCATTGAGAAAAACCATCGTTTTATTTATACAGTGCTGCCTGGTATATAAAATATTTTATGTATTTTCCTCTGCCTCTGTTAGTTGTCTAATTAAACGCTATAAACAATTGGCTTAGATGCGAAATTTCCAGCAGGCAAACAGTTTGACATGCCAGCGATCGCAGTTTGAGTAGCGCTGTACTTGTCTCATTGCAATATTCAATAAATAATGCAACAGCTAACATGTCGGAATGGACGGACGGACGGACAGTTGTGAATATTTCATTTTTGGCCTGGTTTGTGAACATGGCCAGAAAACTATTTATGTCAATTATTGTACCACAACACAAATTGAAGAAACTAACGGCAACAATTGCAACAATTGAAAAGCTCAAGCTTTGTCTTAATTGCTCACACACAAAGGAATCAAAGTAAGTGCGAGCGAGATGCAGATAGTGCGCGCTTGCTAAAGTGCAGCTCAAACTATTTAAAGCTAAATGACAACAACACACACACACATAGATCTGTGCTCTCTTTCGCTGCTGCTGACGACGACGTCACACAATGGAAATTTTTTTTAGCTATAGTAACTGATTGATTTGACAACGTGTGTGTGGGAGGGAGAGCGCAATAGATTCTGCTGATGACGATGACGACTTTTAGTTTAATGGCGACGACCAAATTGATGAAAAGCCGAACATAAATGAGAAACAAAATACGCTGGCAGACAGTTAGACAGACACACACATGTCTAGCAGGCAATACACTTGTCGTCGCGCTGCACAGTGGTGCAAACGTCATTGGAAATTGCCAAATATATGTATATTGAGCTCATTTTGTTGACAGACAGACAGACAAAGGCAGACATGGCTATATAGTATAAATATATACATTTATTGTTCCGCACGCAAAAAAAAAAATATAACAATATTTATATACATATATTTATTTTTAAATATGTGAAAATTTATATATACAGACAATAAGTTGAACAAAGCCATAAACACACATATGCGCATATATAGATACATATATATATATATATATATATAGACAGACGAATATATATATTGTATAAGTGCCTTGTGTCTGCTTCTAAATAGACGATGTGTGAACTTTTAGCTTTTGTCAGGTGCCTGCTAATGAAAGCGCAGAGCACTGCTCTCTAAATATAAAGAGCCTAGAGGACAAGGGTATAGAGAGAGAGAGAGAGGTAGAGAGATAGACAAATATACGCAAAGGCCAGGCACGCAATAGATAAGAATGAAAATACAAAAGTCGTTTAACAACTCTCGCACTCTCTTTACTCTTTGTTTATCCCCTCTCATGCGTTTCGGTTTCGTTTCGGTCGCTCTCCCCATCAACAGTTTGTGCTGCAAATTAGCATAAAAACGCAGCAGAGCAAAATGCAATGCAAAAAGCTGCAATTCACTGATATATCCTATACATAAATATATAGGTGTATGCGTGTGTCTGTGTGTGTGTGTGTGTTTGTAACTTTGTGGGTGTTGCTCTGTTTAAGCAGTCATTATCTGGCACAAGCGGAAACATTGAGGCACAACCTCTATATGGAGCTAAATGTGCCACACACACCGCACAGCAGTTTGTACTTGGCTCACAACGTTGCACACACACAGACAGACAGACAGACAGAGAACTGAGATTTCAAAACAATATAATCACACGGCTGCCTTCGCCCACTCCTTGTGGCAAGGCAGCGGTCGCTCTTTTCATCTGTGCAACAATGACGCGCGGTCTTTCGTTCTCGCTGGGTGCAAAAGAACGACATTGAAAGGGAAATTACATTTCATGTTTATTGTCTTGTATAAAAAAATATTGTTTTTGCGCCAACAAGCAAAACAACAGAACAGCACAGCACAGAAATGTTCAAGAGCTCTAGCACAAAAGTTAAAAACAAAGCCTGGTTAGTTTCATTTTAAGGCAATAATATATAAATTGGTTAACATACATATTTGTTATTTCCCGAAAAAACTAGAACAACGAATCAAACAGCGAGCGACAGTTTAATTTACTTATTTATTAAGCACAAACATTAGTTAAACAAAGTCTGCTTAGTTACATTTTAAGGCAAACATACAGCAAGTTTGCTCCACTGTGCACTGTGCGTTGGTCTTTAAAATTTCCTCGAAATTTAAATATTTTCTATTTATTTAATAACAAAAAGTAAAACAACGAACAAAATGACAAATACCCAGCGACAGGATAATTTACTCGTTTATTATTTACTCGCTGCTCGTCACTTAGCAATCCGCAATTGGAAATTGAAAATTCGAAATTCAATAGGGGGTTAAGGCCGCATCCACGGGGCTGTGGGAAAAGCCATACGCAAGCCAATCTAAACACCTGGACAACACGTGGTTTTCGGTTTGCCTACGCAATTCGCTTTGAAGTAACGAACAACAATAGCAGCAACAACGAGTAGAATAATAAAGCGAACTTTATAAGGCCGACTAGCTAATGATTCATATAATTGCCCCCTTACTTTGATACATACTATATAGTACACTAGCCAGCAGCAGCTGCTATAGTTCGTTAAATCTAGAATTCACAATGCGTGCAAAACAATTAACGTTGGAAATATCAAAAGTTTAAACCAATCACCCCATATACAAAAAGGTGCGCGTTTGTCTGTGTGTGCAGCAACGTAAGTTTCTTCTTTGTATATTTACGTAAACAATTCCAGAAAGCATTGAAAATATTTTGTATCTGTATATGCGAGAACATCAGAGCCCGTAACAACAACAACAAAACATGTGCAGAATAAAAATTGATAGTCATTAAAAAAAAAATTATATAAATGTGTATGCAATTAGCTTGAAGAAAACTTAAGAACTTAAAGTAATGTAATATGCATGAATGGAAACAAAGTAAAGAGAAAAAAAAGTTAAATAAACAGACTAACGATTAAAATTTCTAAATTGCTAATTAGCTAAATGCTTATATACACTTGAAAAAAAATAGGCATAAACAAAAATTTATAATACAAACGAAGTAAATATATGTGTATACAATAAATGAAAATAAAATACGTATACGTAATATTGTAATTTTTATGCATTTCAATTGGTAAATTAAATACCAAATTGACTTTTTCTGTCAGTGTATAGTACATATAGCACATGTGTCAAATATAAAATCAATTATAAAATTGTCTTTATGCTTTGCTGACTTTGCCAAGCAGCTCACGTTAACCAGCTTTGCATACAAAATAAATTCAAAAATGAAAGAAAAAATAAATTGATTAATACCAATGGCTATAGTATGTGTAAATCGCTGGCAATAGATGAATGGCCCAGGTATGCCACTGGCCTGGTCTGGCTAAAACTGTTAAATGTATATGAGAAGAGTATGCTTAGAATAATAAATAGACATGCGGGCATGGGCACACCATCGCACATAGAGATAAAAACAAGGCAAAGGCTAAAATGGAAACGATGGCCAGCCAGCGTATAAACAATGCAACAACCAAACTGAGAGTGTACCGCCGGGTCGATGTCGATGAGTTAATATAAACAAGCAGACAAAATGGAATCGACACACAAATACGCCAGAACAGCCAGCGGAGAAGGTACCGGCGTGCTCTATACCTGGGCGACCGTGTAAATACCTCAAGTTAAACAAAAAGAAAAAAAACGAAATAGAAATAGTATAAAATAAATAAATAAATAGCCATACATAAATATGTATCGAACGATTTCAACTAAAATGAACTTAATACATATACTAATGTGTAGCTGTTGTGGTTGTTGTTGTTTTTGTTTTTGTTCTACAGCTTTTCATTTTTTGCAATTGTTTGGAAAATTGAAAAATCAAATGAGCGCGCGGCTAAGAGAGAATGTGAGAGGTAAATGGTTAAAAGCAATAGCAATACACAATGTCGTAGCCCAGTGTTAGCCCCCCGCAACCCGCAGCCGACAAACTAAACTATAATAAAAAGCAATAGAAGAAAAAAATATCAAAGTACAAGTACACTTAACTAAAGGCCAAAAACATAGACAGCGAGTGGACACAACAGACAGAGCAAGAAAGAGCAAGAGACAGATAGACAGAGAGAGCGAGAGGAGAGTGAGGTAGAGAGAGTTGCTTGTTGGCCACTTGGCTGTTTGCTTGTTCTTTGGGCTGTGGGTGGGGGGGGGACAGAGCTGAGCTGGCGTGCTTACATTGTAAAAAATAAAAACCAAGCACCAAGAAAAGTGCTCGCTCTCAGTATAAGTATAAGTGTATGTGTATGTGTGTGCATTAGTATTAGTGCACCCAGCAGAACTTTTTGGCATCTCTTTGCAGTCATAAATTAAATTTCGTTACCCACTAGCAAAAATATATATGAATATGTAACACAAGAAAGAAGAAAGGCAACAATACACACGTTTTTAATTATCATCAAAATTTATAGCTTATGAGCAACTAATTAAACACACACTACTATATGTTTTTCAGCTAAACTAATCTAATCTAATCTTAGTTGGAGCTCTAACTGATAAGCTTATACTGCAATAGCAACCAAAACACATAATTGGGCATCAACGTGTTAAGGCTCATGTGCTTATTAGATAATGTATTCTAGAGCACTTGGAAATCTTTAAATCAATACATGGTTGGCAGTCAAAACTGATAACTAGAATACTTGAAACTAACTGCATGTCTGACTATATAAAAATAACTTTCTTTTTACGTTATCATTAAAACCACAGCCAAGGCATTTAAGTTATCAGTAAAGCTTACTGAGAACAATGTAAAAAGAGCTATAGCTTAAGCTGCTTAAATTAATTACAGTCTGTCTGTTCAAAAGCAAACACAATGTACGAACTGTTTATTTCAAATCATACATATTTTTTAAAATATTGCCATTTATTTTAAGTTACTTTAAAATAAGTATTAGCACTATTAAAAAAATTGCACACTAATGATTATGTGCTGATTTTTTAGGTTTTTGCGTCAATTGTATGCAAACCTATTATCATGATCAATCAAAGATTTTTATTTATAGCTCAGCTTAAAAATTAGTTATATATTCCAACAAGGACTACAATGGGAAATCTGCAAGTGTTCGCACCCATATAGTAAATTACACTTTCTTAATCCCCATATTACTTTATTCGCGACCACAATGTAGTTAGAAAATTAGCAATAAAAATTTGGAATTGCTTTATGACCACACCTCTATACCATATGCCAAAGTTCTGCTGGCGGCGTGACGGTCAGGCACGTTATAAGAAGAAGAAAATTTGTAGCAGTAAGCAAAACAATAAATTCGGACATCACAAAAAGAGACACGTAGGTGATTTCTGGTGACCACACACAATAATTGCGCACTCGATTTGAATTGAGCCAAGGACTAGTTATTGAAGATTGTGGGAAGGTTTGCATATTGTGTGTTAGTCATTTTTGACAGTTCTGCATATTCTTTGCGCATAGACATTAAATAAATTAGAGAGAGAGCTTATACATTAAGGTTTTTGGGGCTTTCTTTTATAGTTAGTTATGTGGTATTTATAATAGATTATTTATGGCTGTTAAAATCATTTTGTGCACTTACCAAATGCTTGAGCATAAATCGCTAAGAATATCGAAAGGAATGAAAGAGCGCTAGTCAAGAATTTTGCCTCCATCTTTGGTATTGATCCGTGTTTGTTGCTTTTTGTTGTTGGTGTTGTCCGGTTGTTGTTGTTGTTATTTTATTTATTGTAAACTATTTTATTTTGTTGTTGTTGTTGTGGCTTGGTGTGTTTTTTCAAATTGCTTGCATTTTACTGTGTTTGTTGATTGATTAAGAATTTATTTATATTGAATTTTTGTTTGGTTGTTGTTGTTGGTGTTTTGACGATTTTGTACTTTATGATTAACTTACTAAATCATTATTAATATTAATTTATGTATAGATTTTTTAATACGATTTCTTTCTATTCTTTTATATGCTTAACATTAATTTGATATAAGTTGTTGTTGTTGTTGGTTGGTTGGTTGAATTTGTTGTTGTTGGTTTTATGACGAATTTGTTTGCATATTTACTATTATAATTCAATCAGATCCAGCTTATTTGTTCTTATTTCTTGTCGCTGTATTAATTAATAAATTCATAAATATGTTGTTAACAAATTAATTATACTTTTGTTTCTTTGTTTTTTTTTTTTTTTGTTTTGCAGCTTGCAAGATTTTATGCTTTTTGCACAAAATTTAAAAATACATAAAATAAAACAAGAAATATTTGACTTGTCTGCCAACTGTGCGTATGAGTGTGAGTGTGAGCGGAAGGGGAGAGAGTGCTAGAGAGAGCGCGCGCACTCAAGGATGAGCAGACAGCAAATGTTCAACTAAATATAATTTTTCGCACAAAAATTTTAGTTATTTTTTGTTTTTGAATATCAAAACTTTTTTTTCGCACTTATTGTGCGCGCTTTACGTCTCTTACGTTAACGTAAACGTCAGCGTTAGCATTGTGCACACACGTGATAGAGCCTATAATGAAACAAGGGGCGTTGGGGGGTCGCCTGCATATTTTGGCTAATTTCTTATGTTTGTCGCGCTAAATAAGTTTTTGACGTTATACACTTTACATGCGTCGACTCAAAAAGCTCATTGGCTGGCGCTCTCTTTCACTCTCTCTCTCTTTCTCTATTTGACTGTCTGTCTGTTTGTCTTGCGCTGTCACTCACACACACGAGCATAGAAATTTATGAAAATTTTCTTGGCTCGCAAACCTAAGAATTTAAATATGGCACATTTTGACGTTGGCTAAGCAAAGTGGGAAAAAAAAAGAACTCAAACAATAGTTTTACTATATTTTTTATACACGCATATACCTTAGGCAAGATCAACACACTTAACCGAAAGGAAACCTAGAAGAACGGACACGGAACACAAGGCAGTAGTGCTAACGGAACACCAGCAGCAACGTAAGCGCCAAACGTAACGCAACGAATTCAGCGAATAGACTGAACTGAATTGTTGTTGAGCGAGAAAGCCAAAAAGAGCAGCGAAATACTATAGAGCAGCGGGCAGCGCAGTCGACGACCAATGGTCGAAGCCAGCTGCGACGACGACGTCGAGGCAGCGTCATGGCTGACTGATAAAAATCCGTATGCGGATTTGCTATTAGCTCATTGTTTTATTATCTATGCGTTCGTATGCGTATTCGTATTTGTTTTCGTATGTGTGTGTAAGTGTGTGGGACAGCGCAGTGTTATCAGCTAGCAGCGCAGCAGGCGTCGCTGCTGCGGCAACAGTGTACAAAAGTTTGTTTACCCTGTCGCGAACGAAATGTTTCCATCAAAAATTCAGACAAACATGGGATGTATGTAGATACTTATGTATCTACAAAGTTGTATATCGCATTAAGATAAAGACTTGCTCATTGCAGTATTTTTATATAAATCGCTTTGAAGGCGACAAAAACGAGAACGTGCAACGTACACGTTCCACAGCAACAGAGGCGTGGCGTAAAGGGGGCGGCGGTCAGCGGCAACATTTGCTGATCTAGCTAAAAGCAGTTCTAGGCAGTTTCCACTTGTTATTGTAGCCTGCCTGGGTAGTGAGAGAGGCTGAGGCTAAAGCTAATTTCGTTTTGTCATAAAGGCAACAACAATGCAGCTGCTACGTCACACACACAAACACACACTCACACTTACGCACACGGCATAAATATTTATTTACATATTTTACTAATTGCTCGGCAAAAAAATCAGCTGAGCGCGCGTGTGCTCTCAATACGCTTAACCCGGCCAAAAACGCATGTGCTATCGATTCATGGCGGCAGCGGCGTTATCGATTTACTGTTGTGGTGGAATTTCTTTTGTGTGTGCGTGTGTGTGTGTGTGGGGAACATAAGACAAATTTGATAATGTTTTTTTGTGTTTTGCTTCCAAGACGGCAAAAAATTGCCAATTTTGAGACAGAGAACATAACGTCATCGCCTAGGCCATGACTCAGTGTGTTGCCAGTCACAGTTGACACACACACACACACACACACACACACAGAGAGATATAAACGCACACATGTATACATATACACATATTGACGCATTTGATGCTGTGCTCAAGTTTTTGTTTATTACTTGCTGCAATTATAAACACAATTTATGTTGAGCGTGTGGATGGCTAATTTGATTGAGCTTAACAATAAAGTATATAATAATAAAAATAACAATCAAACTCACGCATCGCCCACACACACGCATACATAAGCACAACAAATTGTGAACTTGGCGGCGGCTTTGCGTTCACGCTTTTAAATGTATGTGTGTCAGGCTGGATGACGTGATTGCCTCAGTTGCCCGCATATGATTAAAACGGAAAACAAGATAAAACTCGTTGGGAGCAAAGGAGCAGCTTGTTGTTGTTTGTATTAGTGACTGTAACTGTGCCTGTGGGTGGCAGTGGGAGCTTAAAGAAGAAGCATACAAAATACGCATGACACTCCTTGCCGTTGCCGCCTGGCCAACACACACACACACATACATGCAAAAGCACGCGACACACAGACACGAGGTCACTCACTCATACACACACACACACACATATACACATGCATGCGGGTGTAGGAATATGAAAAAAAAAATCGAGCTAGAGCAATAGTAATTATTAGTTGATTTTGCCAGGCGAATTATAGTCAATATACTTTATAACACAACTTCCAAGTCACGAGATTTAAGAAAGTATGTATATACATACATATGATATACATATGTGTGTGTAGTATGTATGTACATATGTATTGAGCATGAGTATCAAGTGCAAAAATAGTAACAGAATTTAAAGCTCTGGGCTGCTCCTTCTATTTCTATTCTTTTTCTTCTTCTTATTGCTAGCCGCGATGACGACAGCGTTCGCGGCAGCAGCAGCAGCAGCGGCAGCGTCGACGACACCTTCGCCTTGCGCTTTTCAATAACATTTACAATTACACTTTTGCACTATTTATGTAATAGTTTTTCAAACGCTGGCGAGTTTTATTTAGCGTGTGGGCGGTCCGCTACATTTACCACTGCCACACGCAACAAAATTTTCACTAATTTGTGTGTATTTTCACTTTTTTTTTTTGCGTAGATTTTATTATTTTTTGTTTTACTACCAGAACTCTACCATCGCACACACACACTCGACCACACACACATGGAGCAACTCGCGACACACACACATATACACTAGTCAATGACGAAATTCTTTGCACAGCGTTGACAACTCTAGGTTCTAGCTCAAGCTCCTCCGACTTTGTGTATGTGTGTGTGCGTATATGTGTGTATGAGCGTGCGTACATGTGAGAGTGTATGAGTTGCCTGGTGCTTTTGTCATAATTTTCAGCGTTTGGTTGAATTCGTTTTAATTTTACACGTGTTCACTGCGTAGAAATGCACACGGTTTGATTAACATAGCAATTGCATTGCCTTTAGTTGCATTATTTTACACATTTTTGGAATTTACCTAGCACACAAAACACAAAAATTCGATTTTTTCCTCGCTGATATTTTCACGCGAATGACCTTACATCACACGCATACAGTACACACACACAAAAACAATCGAGCTGCTTGTCGAATAGCTGTCGATAACACTCGACATGACATGTTGTATCCGAATTATCCGCCGAACATGCCTGAGCCCGGATACAATTTAGGGTTACCATACGTGGCCGGGCGGCAGTACTATTGTAGATAATACTCGCTGGCACTATTATTATTAAGAGGTGGATTATTAACCAAAATAAACAACCAATATATAAAAAACACAATTCATGTGACCTCTGCACACTCTTTTTTAAATATTAGCTTAAAGTTTTGTATCAAATGAACAAAATTAAGAAAATTTAAGTACGATAGTATCGAAATAGTAAGAAAAGCAATCGTTGGTGGTGCCTTGATATCAACCATCGATAATTGTAATATTGCCACCTCCAAGCATAAGTCATCGCGTAGCGGGTGTGGATTTTGCTGCTGTGTTTTTTGTGTTCTTTCATTTATTTAAAATTTAAGTTAAAAGTTTGATTTGTGTTGCTTTAATTATTAAATATAATGTGCCCAAACTGTTGCATAGCGTGAATAGCTAAAATAAATACAAAAGGTAAGTGCAAGTGAGTGAAAATCAATGAGAAAAAAATAAAGCGACCCGCCCAAAATGTTTGCTTTTGCTGTCTGGCTCAAATAACTATGCGTTGTTATTATATCGTTGTTGTTGTTGCCTCCACACATGGGCGTTGACCGAAAATTAAAAAAGAGTTACATTAATATAAGCGTTTGCATTTAAATTTAATAAAAATGCCATGGGAATGTCTGCCAAAAAGGACGCAGGATATTGCAGTAACAATAAGAAAAACTCATACTATCCTGTCTGGCTGTGGACACCTGCTGGGCCAATTGGAAATGAAAATTGGTGTGGCACTCAAATTTCATAGCCATGTGCCATGCGCGAACCCTTGTGAAATTTGCAGCAGGGCCTTTTTGCAATTGCACTTTTGCCCTACTCCTACCCCTAATGCGGTCTTTATACTAATTAATGCCACTTGTCTGTCTGGCTGCATGCATGTGTATGTATGCGTCTGTGCAGCGTCTCTGCAACAGCCGTACAAAAGGGTGGATTACTATGGCCGCTGTTGACTCGAATTATTATTACGTGTTTTCTCATTTTCGTCTCGCTTCTCTCGCTCTCTTGGCATTTGTTTTCATTATGGCCAGTAACTTCTGCTGCTTCAGCGCACACACACAAATGTGCACACGCACACATAGACAAACTGCAGGTATGGTCAGCAGGTAACCGACACTTTATCTTCTACCTCAACATCTCTCTGCGCTTGCCTGTTACCCGGCAATGCGCTCCTTTCAAATGCATTTGCTTTTCTCTTTCTCTCCACCCCATTTAAACATTTCTATTCAGTTTGTTCCTGGGTCAAGTGACTTATGGTCCTGGTCCTGTGTTCTTTTACGCCTCGTAGGGTGCGCTGTTAATCGTGATAAGACTGCAATTATTTATTTTCTTTTAATTTTATGCAACAATGCATCAAAATTTTGACACTCTGCAGCAACTGTTAGTGTATTTGTTAAATAAGAATGAATTTTAAAATAAAATTGTACTCTCTTGTGCAGGAGTGGCCAAGTCCTTGCTCTGACTGCTCTCAGTGCTCACAGTGTTTGTTGTAAATTATTTTATATGTTACTCCCAAATTCAAAATTTGTGGCCGCCCCCTGCTCTTGTGAGTGTAAAAAATTCAAGAATTTCTCTTCCTAATTTTATATACTAAACTAAAATTCCTTTACTAATTTTAGTCTCATTTTCCTTGCCAAGTTTTCTCTCTAGATAAAACTATGCTCCACATAAAATACAAATCTGTATGTATTTGTCTATTTTTTCGAAAATTTAAAACCCTTAGTTGCGCTCCACTTTGCATTTGGTGTATATCCCATATCAAAGACTAATTGCTCTGCGCCCACTTGAAATGACATTTAACTTAAAAATTTGACATATTTTAAATGTTACAAGTGTGTGTGTGTGTGTGTGTCTGTGTTAAAAATCGACAAAGCGGCGGCGTCCCAAAATCCACGCATAGCTGCTGCCTATAAATAAAATGCACGTCGCCCTCGTTTAATGTTTTATGCAGCGCAAGTCTTTAATCTATGGTTATGCTTAGTCCATAAGTTGATTTATACGTCATGGCTACAAGTTCTGAGGCACTTGTGAAAAGTAAAATATGGTTGTGAGTTGTTAAATTATGGGAACAAGCTGGGAAAAGCTATGCTGACATGCTAACAACACAGATTTTTGGTTTTTCTTGTGTTGAACTAATGAGCTGAACATAGTTTGGAACTGACAGACGCATTTTAAATGCGCTATCCAATTCAATTTATAAAACTTAAGGATTTAAAGAGCTTAGGAAAAATATAAATATAATTTAGAACAGATTTATACGATATATACTAGAAACAGCTGCATTCACAACAAATTGTTTTGATGTTAAGCTAATTCCTTTTTTAAAATGCAATTTTAATTTGTATTTTGAACGCATACAGAGTCTCGCACTGTCGGATTTATCGCTTGAAAATGCAAAAGTGCAACAGATTATAATGAATGCATGCTATATGCTACTAGAATAATATTTTGTTGTATTATTTATGGGCTACGCTGTTGCAAGCACAAACAACACGCGGAAATCTGTGAAGCGCAACAGGCAGACGCCGCTAAACGCGCCACAGGGGCACGCATAAGCAGAAACTAAACTGAAATCAAAGCAACTAGCTATATATAGACATCAAATGCACATCATATTCTATACAAAGTGATGCATTGTTGATTGATTTTTATTTCTTTGCAGCGTTGGCAACATTTGGAAATATGCAGCGCTTGTGGCAAGTGTTGCATGCACTGCTGCTGCTGCAGCTGCAACTGACGACAGCACAAATTGATAACAACTACTATCTGCAGCAGCAACAACAACAACAACAGCAGCAGCAGCAACAACAACAGCAGCCGCTGTTGCCAAGCTCCGCCAGCACGCCCTATGACAATACACAGCTCTATGGCGGTAATCCGAATCTCAATCCCAATCTCAATGCAAATGCAAATCCCACGCTCTTCCGCACTGATGGCGCTTATAATGAGCTGGGCCAACAGAATGACTACAACAAGCCACGTCTGGGCGCCTATGATCCCGAGGAGCCGAGCTTAAATCGCGGCAAATCCTCATACAACATCAAGGCTACATTTTTGGATACGCTACATAATCGCGAGCCCACCTACTTTATAGTTGCCTCGCGCATGGTGCGTCCGGGTCTCATCTATCAGGTGTCCGTCTCCATACTCCAAGCCAAATATCCCATAACAGTTCACGCTAGTATCAGCTGCGATGGCGTGCAGATCAGCGGTGATTCCAAGGATGTCAAGGAGGGCGTGCCCGAGACTCTGCTCATGCGCATACCGCCCACCAGCGTCAATGGCGACTACAGACTGCGCGTCGAAGGCTTCTATCAGAATGTCTTTGGTGGCGTGGCCTTCCTGAATCACACGCGTCTGGACTTTAGCCAGCGCTCCATGACGATCTTTGTGCAAACAGATAAACCGCTTTATATGCAGGGAGAAACAGTGCGCTTCCGTGCTCTGCCTATTACTACCGAACTCAAGGGCTTCGATAATGCTATAGATGTTTATATGCTGGATCCGAATCGTCATATACTCAAGCGTTGGCTGTCGCGGTGAGTTTGCCTAGAGAGCAAGTTGCCAACTATATTGCAATTTATTAATATTTTAATCCATGTACACAGTCAATCCAATTTGGGTTCCGTTTCGCTGGAGTACAAGTTATCCGATCAGCCCTGCTTTGGTGAATGGACTATACGCGTTATAGCGCAAGGACAGCAGGAGGAGAGCCACTTTACCGTTGAGGAATACTATCAGACGCGCTTCGAAGTGAATGTCACTATGCCTGCTTACTTCTTTACCACCGATCCGTTTATCTATGGACGTATCATGGCCAACTTTACCA
The DNA here is from genome assembly GCF_011750605.1 of Drosophila busckii. Classification (NCBI taxonomy): domain Eukaryota; kingdom Metazoa; phylum Arthropoda; class Insecta; order Diptera; family Drosophilidae; genus Drosophila; species Drosophila busckii. The sequence goes on along the minus strand of NC_046604.1, from coordinate 12,351,270 downwards.
GCGGCTTGCCAGTGCGTGGCAATCTAACGCTGAAGGCCACCATACGTCCCATAGGCTACTTTAGCAATCAAGTGTTGAACGAAAAGTTTCGCTTGGGACGCTCGCCGCTGGAGCAGCAGAATTTGTACCTGGAGCGCGGGCGCTACAATAATCCAAATTTGAATCCACAACAGCCTTACAATATACCCCCACAGCTGCCGCAGGATGGCGTGGATCTGCCGCAGGATACGCTCTATCGCAATCAGTATGTCGTGGAGCGTAACTATCAGTTCGAGGAGCAGTGGCCATTTTGGGTGCGCAAGCCCGAATACTTTGAAAACTACGACAGCTGGCGCAGCACCTATAGAAATGCTTTACCCTTTCTGCGCTACTTCAATGGCACCTTTGATTTTAAATGGCCGCTGCGTGAGCTGGAGCTGCTGGTGCCCAATTTGGCCAATATGGAAATACTTATTACAGCCACTGTGGGTGAAAAGTTCTACGATGAAGTCATCAGCGGTTATGCCGTGGCGCGTGTGTACAATTCCAGTCTGCGTGTTGCTTTCATGGGTGAATCCCCGCAAGTCTTTAAGCCAGCTATGCCATTTACTACTTATATTGCTGTGGAGTATCATGACGGTTCGCCCATTAATCCGAATTTGCTGCGCCAGGGCCTGATGGAGGTCAGCGGCTTTGTAGAGAGTCGCAATGGTGGCAGACGCGATTGGCCCGTTCAACGCTTGCACATGTCGCAGCAGAACGATGGCGTTTGGGAGCTGAAGATTGATATTCGCAACGATTTGAACCTGGATGAGCGCCCACAGTCGCGAGACTTTCTCAATGGCATACAGAATATGCGACTGCAGGTAAGTCAAATAAATATAATCTAATTATATGTTTGCATTAATAATAAAGTGATGATTACAGAATCGCTTGAGTATGCTTGGTGTCCAGGGGTGTCACAGCAAACACTAGCGAAGTTGAGTGGTGCAGAGCCAATGCTGCAATTGTGGATGCGCTGCTAAAGATTGCAGTTCAGTCCCTGCAATCGAAGCTCTGAAACAATTGTAGCATTGGTTGGCTTAGTGTAACCGGGGCTTGTTGTGGCACTCCTGTGCATGAAGTGTATTCAATTGATTTTGTAATCCTTACTTTATTATTAATGCAAATACCAAAATTATCTACGCAGGCTGTATTCTTGGATCCGCGCGGAGAGCGCTTGAGCACGGAGCTGCTGCTTGTATCGCATTACTCGCCAAGGAATCAGCACATTAAGATCACCACGAGCACGGAGCAGCCAGTGGTGGGCGAATATATCATCTTCCACATACGCACCAACTTTTATCTGGAGGAGTTCAACTATCTGATTATGTCCAAGGGTGTTATATTGGTTAACGACAGAGAGACCATCACCGAAGGCATACGCACCATAGCAGTGGTCTTAAGCGCCGAGATGGCACCAGTGGCCACCATGGTGGTATGGAAGATTACACCGCAAGGTCAAGTCGTTGCTGACTCGCTTACGTTCCCAGTCAATGGCATAAGTCGCAATAACTTTACAGTTTATATTAATAATCGCAAGGCGCGCACTGGCGAGAAGGTCGAGGTGGCCATCTTTGGTGAGCCTGGCAGCTTTGTAGGCCTCTCGGGCATTGATAGCGCGTTCTATACAATGCAGGCGGGCAATGAGCTGACCTATGCCAAGATTATAACCAAAATGAGCAACTTTGATGAGCAAACCAATGGCACCTATAAACACATATGGTATTCGCATGAAGGTAATCCCGATGAGCTGGTCTATTTCCCAGCCAGTAGCTTTGGCATTGATGCCAATCGCACGTTCGAGTACAGCGGTCTTATTGTATTTACGGATGGTTATGTGCCCAGACGACAGGATAACTGCAATCGCACTTTGGGCTATGGCGAATGCTTGAGCGGACGCTGCTATCGCTTGGAGAAACGTTGCGATGGCATGTTCGATTGCGAAGATGGCACAGATGAGATTGGCTGCATGATCAGGAATGACACAGAGCTGCTGAACTATCGCAAGTATCGCTTTAATCGCGTGCTGCGGCATTACGAGAACGTTTGGCTGTGGAAGGATGTGAACATAGGACCACATGGACGCTATATATTCAATGTGGAAGTGCCGGATCGCCCAGCGTATTGGATGGTGAGCGCGTTTAGTGTAAGTCCCTCTAAAGGATTTGGCATGTTGAATCGCGCGCTGGAGTATGTGGGCGTCCAGCCGTTCTTTATCAATGTGGAAATGCCCAATGTATGCAGACAGGGTGAACAGGTGGGCATTAGGGTGACCGTATTCAATTACATGACCACACCCATTGAAGCTACAGTCGTGCTGCATGGCAGCCCCAACTACAAGTTCGTGCATGTGGAGGAGGATGGCATTGTGCGCAGTTATAATCCACGCACCAGCTTTGGTGAGCATCAGTTCTTTATCTATCTGGATGCGCAGGGTACGACAGTGGTCTATGTGCCAGTGGTGCCGCAAAGACTTGGAGATATTGAAGTCACATTGCATGTGGCCACGTTGCTGGGCACGGATACAATCAAGCGCATGCTGCATGTGGAGTCCGATGGTCTGCCGCAATATCGTCATCAATCTGTGCTTCTGGATTTGTCCAATCGCGCTTATGTCTTGGAGTACATGCATGTGAATGTTACACAAACTCCAGAGATACCCTATCAAGTGGATCGTTACTTTGTCTATGGCTCCAATCGTGCGCGCATTTCAGTTGTCGGCGATGTCGTGGGTCCCATCTTCCCTACTATGCCTGTCAATGCCAGCTCTTTGCTTTATCTGCCCATGGAGTCGGCGGAACAGAACGCTTTCAGCTTTGCTGCCAATCTTTATACCATTATGTATATGCGTTTGATTAATCAGCGCAATAAAACGCTGGAGAAGAATGCCTTTTATCATATGAACATTGGCTATCAGCGTCAGCTTAGCTTTATGCGTGCCGATGGCAGTTTCAGCTTGTTCCGCTCCGATTGGAACAACTCGGACTCGTCAGTTTGGCTTACCAGCTACTGCTTGCGCGTCTTCCAGGAAGCTTCGTTCTATGAGTGGGAGAACTTTATCTGGATTGATGCCGCCATTATAGAGAAGAACATGCGCTGGCTGCTGCAACATCAATCGCCCGAGGGCGCCTTCTATGAGGTCACCTGGCTGCCGGATCGTAAAATGAATCGCACCAACTTTGCCGGCTATACGCAGCTGCGTAATCGCAACATTACTTTGACTTCCCACGTGCTCATTACTCTGGCTACTGTTAAAGATCTTTCGGGCACTTTGGGCTCACGTGTTGCTTTGGCGCAGCAGCGCGCCATTGCCTGGATTGAGCGTAATCTGCAGTTCCTGCAAGACACCAAGGAACCCTACGATGTAGCTATCACTGCTTATGCCTTGCAGCTTTGCAACTCGCCCATTGCTGAACATGTCTTTGCCATACTGCGAGGACATGCGCGCACTATAGGCGACTTTATGTATTGGGGCAATCAGGAGCTGCCACAACCGCCACGCAAGCTAGAGAATCAAAAATGGTTTACTCTACCACGTCTGCCGTATGAATACGATTCACTGAATATAGAAACAACTGCATATGCTCTGTTGGTTTATGTGGCGCGTCGTGAGTTCTTTGTGGATCCCATTGTGCGCTGGCTGAATGCTCAACGTCTCAATGAGGGCGGCTGGGCGTCAACGCAGGATACAAGCGCTGCATTGCGCGCCTTGGTGGAATATACAGTGCGCTCCAGAATCAGGGATGTTTCCTCGCTGAGCGTTGAAATTGAGGCAAGCTCACAGGGCGGCAAGACGCAGGAGCTGCATATCGATGACACTAATCTGGCGCGTTTGCAGAGCATTGAGGTGAGTGAAAAATATAAATTGTATTTCATTATTTAAATTCTATTTAAACTTACAGATACCCGATGCCTGGGGCACTATCAAAGTGCAAGCCAAGGGCGCTGGTTATGCGATACTCCAGATGCATGTGCAATACAATGTGGATATAGAAAAGTTCCAGACCAAGCCACCAGTGCCAGCGTTCTCACTCCACACCAAAGCTATCTTCCATGGCAGAAATCAGTCGCATATATCTTATGTTGCCTGTCAACAGTAAGTGCGCTTAAAGCCATTTACTTAAACTAAATGCTAACTTGTGTATCTCCGTTTATAGCTGGATAAATACGCAAGAAGCCGAGCGTTCGGGCATGGCTGTGCTGGATGTAGCCATACCCACTGGCTATTGGATGCAACAACAAAAGCTGGACACCTATGTGCTCAGCAATCGTGTGAGAAATTTGCGACGTGCGCGTTATCTAGAGCGCAAAGTAGTCTTCTATTTTGATTTTGTAAGCTGGCATTTAAGTTTGTTATAGTTAACAGTTTTTAATTCAAGTATTTGTTTATTACAGCTGGATCATGAGGATATTTGTGTTAACTTTACCATTGAGCGCTGGTATCCAGTAGCAAATATGTCGCGTTATTTGCCTGTGCGCGTCTATGATTACTATGCGCCTGGTAAGACTAATTAACTAAGCTATAGAACATTTATTTATTGTAATTTCTTACAGAGCGCTTTAATGAGTCCATCTTTGATGCTTTGCCTACGTATCTGCTCAACATTTGCGAGGTCTGCGGCAGCTCACAGTGTCCTTACTGTTCCATCTACAATATGGGCTGGCGTGCCTCCATGTCATTCTCTCTGCTCTTCTTTAGTGTCTTTGTATATCTGCTGCGCAGTCGTACGCATCTAGTGCTCAATATGCTGCAGCTATATACCTAAGCTATATCTCCATACACTCTCTAAACTTTAGTTAACAATACGTCGCCACCCACACACACGATTTACATGTTGAGTTCATTTTAGTTTTTTATTTACGAAATTACATTCCGTCTTTTGATGTTAAACAAAACGAATATTGTACAAAGCAGGAGCAGCAGTCAATACAGCAAACATTATAGTTTTAATACATAAGCAATGAAACTCGAATCAAAACAACAACAAAACAAACAACAAATGCGCTTTCAAAAAGCCGCAACTACAACAAAGTGTCTTGAAAAAACTCACAAATTGCCTTTATTAGCTTGTAGCAATTGTTTTTTATGTTTTTCCTTTTCTGTCTAAAGCATGCATATCACTCAAAATGAATCTATATATTTACAAACAAATTAATAACGTTTAAGGAACCGTCCAACAAAGAAATACTGTAAACAAACTGAATAATGAATCTAATTAGCTAATAAGTTTTATATGTACTTTTGAAGCAAATAGCACCACCTTTGCCTTACAACTTTTGTATATTATATACATATACATACGATTATATAGCCATGTAACACGTGTAGCTAACGATGCTCTCTATCACTTTTTATATATAGAGTAACGACTCCGTCCCCGCTTGAGAGTTAGAAAATTTAAACTTGAAAGTGAAAAAAATTATATCTGTATTTTAAATGTTTTTACTGTAACTGATGAAAATCGACAAATAAATTAAAAAAACATAAAAATTAAATGTTTTTTCTTCTAAATAATTGCATTGTTTTATTTAATATACAATATATAAAATGTTTGCTTATACTTATGGCTATAATAACATGCATACATATACAATTATCTATGTTTTACGAAAACTAAGCAATATAGGCGATATAGCCTCTAGACACTCTATTATATCCTTTCTCGACTTGGCGCCGGTGAAAACCACTTTTCCATTGACGAAGATTAATAAAACAATGCGCGGTTTTACCATGCGATATATTAAACCTGGGAACATTTCTGGTTCATATGAGCTAAACTGACCGTGCACTTGATTTAGATTCTCCAAGCGGATGGGAAAACGCAGATCCACTGTGGCCACAATATTCTGTATCTTGTAATCCACAAACTTTACAGGGAAGCCCAGTTTTTGTAGAATTCGCGCAAATTTGCGAGAGCCCATATTGGCCTCGATCTCGTTACGTGCTCCCGTGCAGATAATCTTACCTGTTCGAAAGATGAGTGCAGTGCATCGTGGACAATGCATACGCATTATTACTCCTCGGAAGCGCTTAGGGGAATACTCTGAATTGCGAGTCCGCGAGTTGATCAACTTTAAATCCAGCTCACAATCTACGGAGAAGGTGGCCACAATATTTCTGTGAAAATAGTAAGTTTATAAAAATTTCATAGTGTTTTTTAGTGGGTGCGCACTGTAGCTTTATCTCGTGCTGTGCATCCTTAGGTTCGATTAGCACAGCTGGCTGCTGTGGCTGCAGTGAGCTGTGTGGATTACCGGCGCTACTACTAGCCGATGGACCTGCGTCTGGTTCAGCAATTTTAAAGTGAAATTGCATCGTTAATAACAAATGCAATTCAAAAAGCCGAAGTTGCAGAAAGACAACAAATAACTACGTGGATGACAGTGTGCCGGATTTTGCGGCGTGGGAAAAAAGTGTTGTTCTTATTTTCAATGTTATATCGATAGCGGCATCTGTTGTAAGCTTACATACAGTAGAATTTTCAGTTGTACAAATGACTAGGTAGGCTTTGCATTTTTATATTTTATTACTGTGGGGATTATACATATTTTGTACTTGCAATTTGAGTTCATTTTAAGAAAATAAATCTCTTGCAAACAGCACAAACAATTTTCGGTATAGTGCAAGTAGTTGACAACACTATCAGCTGTTTGTACAATTAGTTTTTACGCAAGGGCGAAAGAAAAGCTTGTGATACATTTTACATTTTCCAACGGTACGTAAACAAAGAGTACGCCCACGCAGCCACAACAAAAGTGCTGCTAAAAGTGAGTAGCAAAGCAGCTGCTGCGCTGACACACTCAAAAGCGCAAAAGGAAAACGAATACAAAGAAGAAGAACTATACAAAAGCGAAACGTCGCTTAGAAATTCATTCGAAAGATGTCGGCGCATAGCGGAGGAACTATGGATTGGCATGCGGTTGTGAAACCGTTGCTATCCAATCGAACTGGCACTTTAACCAAAACCGAAACATTTAATTTATTGAAAGCAATAACCAAAAGGTAAGTGGATATACAAATAATATGAATTTTGTAGCTTTTTTCAACAAAATGGCGCAGTTGAAAATTTTGTTCGTCTGCAAGGTGACTTGCGAAAATTAAATATGGCGACTGTGATGAAATTTTTTCGACAAAAGTTTATTGTTTAACAAAATGATTTTTACAGTGAAAACGAATTTTTCGATGATGAAAGTAATTATACACAATTCTATACCGCATTTGCGGCGCTGGCGGCCGACAAAATCATGCAAATCAAGTCGAGTAAGTAAAAAAGAAAAAATTTACCCCTTTTGGCTCTGCCCCCTTGGCGTAATGATTTTTCACAGGCTAAAGAAAATGCATTAAACTGATGCGTGACTCATGCCAGTTGTTTTTATTTTTAATAGCATATGTATATAGCATATATGTATGTGTGTATGTGTGTGGTTATTCTAACTAAGAAATTTTTATTCTTGTGTCTTTGTTTAATAGTTTGCCAGACGCAAATCTCACAGCTGCACGATGCAAGCGCTGTGCTCATACGCTTTATGCTCTACAGACTGCCCAAGGTGTCTGTGTATGAGCTTAAATGGCTGCTAGCAGCGCTCAAAATGATGCTAGAGGGACGCGACAATAACAACAGCAGCGCCGGACCTAGTGCAGCACAATTTAATTATAATGAAGTTGCAGCGCTGCTCAAGAGCGCCAAGCATCCAGAATCGAATGCTAAAAGCAGTGGCAGCAGCAGCACTAGCACAGAAAAGGATTCTCCCAAGTCGGAGATAAAACGTTCACGCTCGGATTTGTCTACAGTCATATTGCAGCAGCTGCTGGCGCCACTAGAGGCGGGCAAGATGACTTGGTTACCATTAAGCGAGGAGATTAATGATTGCACTGTAAGCTAGCTGAAATAATACTGCTTTTCAAACTTTGCTAACGTACATTTTTTTAGGAGCAACTGCTGGCAGCCAATGTGGAATACTTTCAAGCACAAAACGGCGTGGATACGTTGCTTGATGTGGGCATCGCTTTGCCCATACTCAATCGCTATCGCGCTAAATATGTGGAAACTATAGTAGGCGGCAAACCTTTATACTTGCCGCTGACGCAATTGGAAGCCGGCAACGTAAAGTCTGCCATGACGCATATGCTTACAGACTTGTGCATCTTGGGGCAGGCACATTCACTTATAGCGCTTCAACCTTTGACACCAAGTCGCATCGAGAAGCTCTCAATGTGCGGCATAGCTGCGCTTTATAACGCTGTGCTTACTTCCATAGCAGCCAGCGTGCTGAACATGTGCCAGGCCAGCAGCAGTGCTCAAAAACAAACGGTGGTGGCTAGCACAAGTCAAGGCAGCGCTGCAGGCGGCGGTGGTAGCACCAGCAGTGGAGCTGGCGGCAACGCCCAGACGGATGACTTTGAGGAGCAAGCATGCGGCATAGTAAACAAAGCGCTGGAAATTTATACTAGCATTGGACACATGTTTAAATCAGCAGCACGCATGCATGTCTATCAGAATCATTTATGTTATGGCGCATGGTTGCTCATAAGTGGCATACAAGGTGCCATGGGCGCTTCCGGCAGCAGCAACAGCAGCGCTGGCAAATGCAGCGAGGCCACGCCCAGCACGCCCATAGCGCGTGTTAATCTCTTTAAAGTGCAGCAAGGATTTGGTGAACTAAATGCAGCCATAGCTAATCATAGCATCAAATTGCTGTCGGAGCTAATAGATGATCTCAAAATAGAAACAGCCTGCGGTGCAGCGACAACCACAACAGAGCTAAATGTTAATCTGGAGGCAGACGCTGCTCAGTTCGATATATTGCAGAATTATAGCGCACTGCAGCGCATAGTGCGTGTGCTTAATACGGCGACACTGCATCAGTTGTTCACCTTCCTGGCCACCGTCTCTTATCGCAAAGCTTGCAGCTTGAAACGCGCCAGCGCCAAGGATCGCACTGAATGCGAACCCATAAGCTACTCAGACTCTACTACTTACTTTAATGATTCGCTCTCCTGCTCGGACAACTCGGAAGAGGATGACAGCGAGAGTTACTTGGGACATTGGTTTAAGGAGACGCTGTCGCCAGAGACTCACGATGATAACGCCAATGCCTGCAGCCAAGAGCGCAATGGCGAACAAAAGTCTGTGCTTGTGCCCAAGCTGGATGAACCACACGAGTATCTGGACTTGGCTGCAGATATCTTCTGCTTTCTTGATCAGTTTCTGGCCAATCGTCATGCCTACATGCAGCGCTACGTCAAGGCGGGTGTAAGCGATCAACAAATGCTGCTTATGGCCAATATAATCAAAGACTTTGATCGCGATGTTATGCGCCAGGACGGTGGTGGCGCTAATATTAATGCCAACAACGAAACCGGCGCTAATGCCAATTGGCAAACAGCCATGCTGCGTTTCTCTGGCGCCGCCGGACGTTATCTACACAATCTAATATCCACATCACTGCTCTCGGAGCAGCTGCAATCAAATCTGCTGCAACATTTATGCATCTCACCCTGGTCGACGGATACGAATAGTTGGCCATTGCAAGTGTATCCCAGCACGCTCTCAGTGCTGGTGCAGATTTTATTGTTGAAGCCCACACAAGAGAAGGAAGCTGCTTGTCTATCGGTGTGGCATCGTCTCATCAACACTTTGGTGGAAGGCGTTTGTTCCAACAGCTCAGCCAGCGATGCAGATTTTGAGGATCTAAACATAGAGCATGCGCAGCTCTTGCTTTTCCTATTCCACTCGCTGAATCTTATGCAAAAGAAGTCCATATTGCTGTTGACAGCTGGCGGAGTCATACGCTGCGCTGATGTTTGTCGTGGCATCAGCTCCGAGCGCATTGTGCGCAACAGTCAAATGATGTTGCTATCGCGCCTGCTGCTCTTCCTAGAATATTTGATGAAGCACTTGTATAATGCGCCCTTGGAGCTGCTAGATCAGGTGCGTTGGAATTTGTTTAGTGTCAGCAGCATGCCGGATACGCAAAAGATTACGGACTTGCTTAATAGTCGCACCAAGTTGAATGCGTATTGTCGCATCGATATTGAGGAAAAGTTTCGCAAGGCGCCCAGCAGTGATTATAACTCATGTACGTATTTTAGAACTTATATAATATTACAGCTCTAATTTGTTTGTATGCCTTGCAGTCATACGCCCCACATTTTATTCCTTGGTCACTGGCGATCCCACAAAATCGCATTGGGCGCATGAATTTAAACTGGATGGTCTTGCTTGGAATTTCATACTCTGCACGCCGGATAAACTCAAGTATCCGCTGCTTGTGGATGCTTTAATTGATATATTGGCTATTACGGATATGTCAGCGCATGCCAAGGATAAGGATAACATCTATACGCGTTGCACCATGCAGTATTGCTTTAGCATTGCTTGGAAGCTGCTGCTGGGACTGCCGCCCTCGACGTCGCATGTGGAAGCGTTGAAGACCGAACGTGCGCCCAATTTGCATTCATTGATGTGGAGCATACGCTGTCCCTTGGCCAGCTCACATTATCTAATGGTCAACAGCTTGATTAAGCAGGGCATGTACACACAGTTTGCCGAAAGCTTGTGGAATCATGTGGGCGATCGTGCCAGTGATATACGCTACAATCTCAAGCAAACGCTGCTGGGTGTGGAGGCTTTCAACAAGCAGCTGAGCAAGGGTAAGTAACTGAGCTATGTGTGCTTAGTATAGACTAATTTATGTGCTGTTCTTTTAGCTACGCCCAATGCACGTCTATCCGAGCTCATACTGTTTGATGCGCTTGTGGGTCACATGCAAGCTCTAGCCTGGGCGGACAAGGCGGGCTTTAAACTGCAGCGCAAGGAGAGCGATAGCGACAGTTTGACTTCAGACAGTCGTGAGCGTGACACTTCCAGCGCTGTAACCGAACCGGATGTTTACAGCTCCAGCGAGTCTATAGATGAGCAGCAATCCAAGCAAACTGAAGACAGCATTATAACGCCTGGCGAGCTGCTGGAACGCACGCAGCTGAGCAATGAACTTATGCTAAAGCTTGTAGAGAGCTATAATCTATTGTCGCAATTGGTGAAACAGCAAATGTTGAAACAGCTGTCGGGCTCAACACCAGAGCAAGCGCTTAATATCATTGTGCCCGTAGTAAGCGATAAGCCTGCCATAATGCTGGAACTACATGCTGCCTTCTTGAAGCTGCTGCCCAATGAGGATAAGCAACAGATAGCCAATGAATGGCCCAAGTGTCTGATGGTCAGCGATGAAGCCTTTAATGGCAAACAGTATCCCGTCGAGCCGTATACGCTGCATGTTATCGATGCACACATAACCGAGCTAACCAAATCCAACACCTATGCCACCTTGCATACATTGAAGCACTGCCTGAAGAGCATTCTACAGCTGCTGGAGCTGCTGTTGCCTTATTGCACAGCTATAAGTGAAATGGAAACGCAGTTGAAGCCAATGCTCATAGCCAGCATGATGGACATGCGCACGGACTATTTGCAAACCCAAGCGGAGCAGTGCCTGCGTGAAATTCTACAGAATATGACACCAGAGGCGCATAAGCAGCTGCTATTCGAGCATATGATCAGTCATTGCTATCGCATGCTTATCGACTTTGCCAATGAGTTGAAAGCGCCTGCAGCGCCGGACCAACAGCAGCAGCAGCAGCAGCCGGAGCGTGCGCTCTTCAATGAATCCATGCTGTTTGCTGTGCTCAAGACTATGATCAAAATGCTGGAGTTTCCCATTGCGGTGCAGGCTATGCGTCAGTTCTTCAAGCAGCAAGCGGCAGGCAGTTTGACCAATCTGCTTTTATCCTTTGCTGGCACGACGCTGCCGCTGAGTTATGCGCGCAAAATGTTGCAATTTGTGCAGCGCTTGTTTGAGCAGGCGGCACAGCCTGAGGCGGTATTCCAGCATGAGGAGCTAGTGGAATGCTTTGGCGAGCTGGCTTCGGTGGATGTGGCGCGTTTGAAGCTTTGGCTGGCGCATATAATTTATGGCCCAGTGGTAGCCAACAATACCAGCAGCTGTGATGCTTCCAGCAAGCTCTTGACCAGTGTAGTGCAGCCTTCGAGCAGCTCCAGCTCCAATGCGCAGACGCCCACCAATATGGCTACTGTTTCAGCTATGCCCAGCATCTCTGATCAACTGGATGCCATGGACATAGACTACGATTGCACAGCCGCGCCGCCAACAGCACCAAATGCTTCACAAATGTTGAGCTTGTGGCAAACGGCGAATCAGCCACAGCAGCATTCAGAGGACTCCTCGCAAGCAGGCGAAGCTCAAGCCACAGATGCACCACGCAATGGCGCCTTGCTGCTGAGCTTTGTCAAGGCCTTGGTGCGTGATCAGCCCGCAGCCGCGCAGCTGGCGTCGCCTTTATTCCTAGCGCTGCTGCAGCTGGGACAGAATTTGATTACGCCACCGCAGGATGGTTGCGACTTTGCAGATGTGCTGCAGATTATGATTACTTTGGCGGATGCAGCGCCGGCACGTGGGCATGTCACGTTGTTCAATACGACGCTGCTTTGGCTAGAGCTGGCCAAGCTGCAGCTTCCGGACAAGCAGCTGCGTCATGCGGAGAATGTGAGCGCCTTGCTGCGCTATCTAAGCGAACTGCTGCAGGGCATTGGCTATCGCGGCAGCCGTCAGCATCTGCCGCCTTGGGATGATGAGCTGCAGTCGGACATGGATGAGCTGTACGATGAGCTGGCCGATGAGCAGCAGGAGCAGGACTCGCTGCTCGATGACTCCGATGAGGATACGCTTAACAATAAGCTCTGCACTTTTTCTCAGACACAAAAGGAGTTTATGAATCAGCATTGGTATCATTGCCACACTTGCAACATGATCAATACTGTGGGCGTTTGCTCGGTGTGCGCGCGCGTTTGCCACAAGGGGCACGATGTTAGCTATGCCAAGTATGGCAACTTTTTCTGCGACTGCGGCGCCAAGGAGGATGGCAGCTGTCAAGCATTGAGTCGTCGTTCGGCTAGCAATGGCGATGGACGCGATGGCTACGCTCCAGCTCACATGGGCATGCTGGCTGGCGGTAAGAAACGTGGCACGCCTGTTGGCGCGCAGCTGCGCAAGGATTCGTTGAATAGTGAGCGCATTTCGCTGCTGGCCAAGCTGCTCGAGCCGCATCGCGAGGCACTGCAGCAGCCGGAACAGTGGCTGCTTGTGGTGCGTTGCATCTTGGAGTACTTTGATGTGTTGTTGCCATCGATACGCGAGAACTGCACGCTCTACAGCATTGTAGGCTGCCACAAGCGTGCCACATCAGCAGTGGAGCGACTGCATCAGCTGGAGCAGCAATTCCAAGTAAGCGTACACTCTTCATCAATATGATGTGCAGCATTTAATGTTTTCCATTTTAGGTAACCGATCAGCTAATGTTTGCCACGCTGGGCAGCCAGGAGGGCGCCTTTGAAAATGTGCGCATGAACTATTCCGGAGATCAAGGACAGACTATCAAGCATCTCATCTCCTCGGGCGTAGTGCGCCGCGTAGCCTTCTGTTGCTTATCCTCACCACATGGTCGTCGTCAGCAGCTGGCCGTGTCACATGAGAAGGGCAAGGTGACCATCTTGCAGTTGTCAGCGCTGCTGAAGCAGGCGGATGCCTCCAAGCGCAAATTGACGCTCACTCAACTCAGCTCAGCGCCCATAGCATGCACAGTGCTGTCGCTGGCAGCGAATCCCTGCAATGAGGACTGCTTGGCAGTGTGTGGACTCAAGGAGTGCCATGTGCTTACCTTCTCCAGCAATGGCAGCACCAATGAACACATATTGGTTACTCCACAACTGGACAATGGCAACTATATCAAGAAGGCAGTATGGCTGCCAGGCTCGCAAACGTTGCTCGCTTTGGTCACATCGGACTATGTCAAGATCTACGATTTGGCTGTGGATACCATAAGTCCCAAGTACTATTATCTGGTGGCTGTTGGTCTAATACGCGACTGCACCTTTATGTACCAGGAGGGCGCCTACTATATGCTCACCTTTGCCAGCAGCGGTTACATCTACTATCAGGCGCTGGATGAGCAAAGTTTGGCCGTGCATGGCAATTTCTATGTGACCAATACGCTGGAGCTGAATCATCAGCACATAAAGGACACCAATGGACAAGTAGGCGGCGGTGGCGTCTCCATTTATTATTCACATGCGCTGCAGCTGCTCTTCTATAGCTACGCCTCCGGACGCAGCTTTGTCTCGCCGCTCACAAATGTCAATCAAGGGGTGAAGGGCATCTATCATTTGGACATTAACTCTACCGTTAAAAGCGCTTCCAAGGGCCCATTGCAGCCGCTGGTGCAGTGGACCGAAGTGCCAGGACATGCCGGCTTGATCTATGCCAATATGCAAACCTCCAATAATCCCATTATATTGATGTTAACGCCAGAGAATATTTATATGCAGGAGATTAAGGCGCAGTCGGCCAAGTCACGCATTATGGATGTCGTGGGCATACGTCATGCTGTGGCTGGTGTGGAGAAGACCACGCTGCTGCTGCTCTGCGAGGATGGCAGTCTGCGCATATTCAGCGCTCAGCCGGAGCTCACCAGCTATTGGCTTTCGCCCAGGGTGCAGCCGCTGGGCAATCAACTCTACGCTTCCAATTTGCTGCCCAAGTCGGCAGTGCAACGTAGCAAGCCGCTGAAGCTGCCACGTAAAAGCGCCGGCGGTGGCGGCGGCGGCAACAGCGCAGCAGCGGCACAAGCTGCAGCCAACAAGCAGCTGACCAGCGCAACTGGCGCGCCCATATTCCCAATTGATTTCTTCGAGCACTGCAGCATGCTGGCGGACGTGGAGTTCGGTGGCAACGATCTGCTGCAGATTTACAACAAGCAAAAGCTTAAGACCCGACTCTTCTCCACGGGCATGTTTGTGGCCAGCACGCGTGCCAATGGCTTCACCCTGGAGGTGTTGAACAATGATCCCAATGTGGTTATAGTGGGCGTACGCGTGCTGCTGGGCACACAGGATACGCAACGTGCGCCACAGTCGGTGAGCATTCTAGGACGCACTATACCCACTCCAGTGCGACGCGCGCGCTGGTTTGATATTCCGCTAACACGCGAGGAAATGCTGCAGTCGGATAAGCTGCTCAAAGTGGTGTTCGCCAAGTCACAGGATCCGGAGCATGTAACGCTGCTGGACTGCATTGAAGTGTACGGCAAGTCCAAGGAGCTAGTGGGCTGGCCGGATGACAGCGAGGATTTGAATGCCAATGCTGGCGTAGCTACGGCTACAGCTCAAGCTGCTGCTGCTTTGAATGCTGCTGCCGTTTGCAACTTTGTCGAGGGCTACCACAGCATCACCCAGCTGGATCGCATGTGCTCGCATCTGCTCGAGGTGCTGGACTGCGCGCTAAGCCTGCTCAACTCTGGCTCGGGCGGTGTGGGCTCCACGTTGCGTCAGAAGGCGGTGAAGACTGCCAGCTCGCTGTTGCTGCTGCCCACGCCCAATCCCGTGCAGACTCAGGCACGCTATGTGCTGGCCACGCTCTATGCCAGTCGTGGCGCCTATCATGGCTACAAGGATGCGCTGCTGCTGCAATTCGTGCACAGCGAGCTGCTGGCCATGCAGCCCAAGCTCAGTCAGCTGGACAGCCTGCGCGAACTCGATCCGGAGGCGTTTTATCGCTTGGTGCTGCTGGTGCGCGGCATTGCCAATGCGCGCCCACAATCGCTGGCCAAGATTTGCGCCGACTCCAGCTATGATATAGTGCCGGCTCTGATGTCCATGCTGCTGGAGCTGCATAAGGTGACACCCGCGCTGGATGAGCCCTGCAATGTAGTGCGTCGTGGTCTATGTCAGCCTGAAACGATTGTCCACTGCCTGGTGGAGATTATGTACGGCTTTGCTCTGGCCGATGCCAGCCAAGTGCCACGCATGACCAAGTACTTCATTGAGCTGCTCAAGCATGAGGCGAGCGTCATCAGTCACAGCGCCAAGGAGGCGCTTATATTGCTGCTAAGTCCGCGCTTGAAGCGACGCAAGCTGGCCACCTCGGCAACGCCGCCGACCTGCTCCACGCCCACGCCTTCCAGCGCTGCTCTAGCCGCTCTGCAAGGTGCCGCCTCGCAAGCGGCCAGCGACATTATTGAAGAGGCTGCGGCAGCTGCAGTAGTGGATGCTGCTGCTGTTGTCGCTGCAGCTGAAGCTCTGCAGGAACCGGAGGCAGTGCAGCAGCCAGTGCAGCAAATGCTCAATCTGGAAGCCTTCATGGGCGGCGGCTTTCCACGCCTGCTGGGCCTGCCCGAGGATGCGGACGACGAGGCTATAATGGACATTGCCATTGCTCTGAGTCTGCAGCAGCATGGCGGCGATGCCAACGCTATGCAGTCGCTGCAGCAAGGACTGGCCAATCTTCAAGGCATACGCCTGCATGCTGCGGCCGCCGCAGCTGCTGCAGTCAATGTGCAAGGTGGTGTTGGCGCTGCTGTGGATGCTGCAGGCTCGGATGACGATGAGGGCTCAAATGTCGCCACCGATGGCTCCACCTTGCGCACTTCACCCGCCGAGCCTGCGGGCAGTGGCGGCTCTGAAAGCGGCGGCAGCGGTGTGGAAAGCATTGGCGGCACCTCTGCGCGCAGCAGCAACTTTGGTGATCACGCTCAAGGTTCGCCACCGCGTCAAGGCAAGGATAGCGGCGAACAGGATGTAGAGTCGGAGCAGCCAGGCACAAGTGTTGCTGTCTTGAGTGCCATGAGCAGCAGCGAGGACAATGAAATCAATGAGGATGACAAGCTCAACAAGCTGCACGAACTGCGGTGAGTATAGCCATGAGTTGCCGACTCAGTTGCTCACGCTAGGGCTCAGTGGATTACTTGGTTAACTGTTTTTCCAATCTTAGCATTGCTGTGCTGGAAAGCATCATTGAGCATCTGAATACCTTTGATCTATGCAATGGACTGCAAGCCATACCGCTCATCCAAGTGATACTAATGCTTACCCAGGATCTCAATGGCAACAATGAGCGGGATCAGCAAGTGCTGCAGGAGCTGCTGCTGGCGCTGGTGGAGTATGTGGAAATTGGCAAACGTGGCGCTGCCACCAGAGTAAGTACCAAGCAGCAAAAGCTTGAAATGATTAGCCCATTAAATCTATTGTTTCACTTTAGATGGAAACCAAATGCGCTGGTAATGAAGTGCGTTTGGCTTTGCTCTCGCTCTTTGGCGTTATGATGGGCAAAACCAAGTCCAAGCAGTTGGGCACCACCTCGCCGCCGCATCAGTTCAAGGACAACAGCAGCTTTGTGGCCAGCACTACAGCGAATGTGTTGAGCAAGAGCGGCGCCTTTGTCTATGCGCTGGAGGCGCTCAACACGCTGCTGGTGCACTGGAAGCAACAGCTGGGCGATCCCTATGCGGCCACTGCTCAAGCTGGCGTAGCAGCTGCTGCCTCACCCAGTGGCCCAGGCACACAGCTGCTCAAGCCCATAAAGCATGGACCCAAGCCGGACATATCCATGCTGATACCACACAACTATTTGAAGAATTATCCGGACATTTTCGAGTGCTACGATGCGCTGCTCACGGAGATTATTGTGCGTCTGCCGTATCAGATTTTGCGTCTGAGCAGCGCACATCCGGATAACTACGACAGCGGCTTCTGTGAGGCCATGACCTTTACCTTATGCGAATATATGATGCTGAATCTAAATGCGCTGCTGCGTCGCCAGGTGCGCAAGCTGTTGATGTACATCTGCGGCAGCAAGGAGAAGTTCCGCATGTACCGCGACGGACACTCGCTGGACGCACATTTCCGTGTGGTGAAGCGTGTCTGCAGCATAGTGAGCAGCAAGGTGAGTTGGCGCACTTTATTTGAATATTTAAATTATCTTCTGTGTGTTTAACACAGACTGGCGCGCCTTACAATGTTAATCCGCCGCTTCTAAGCTACGACGCTTTGGTGGAGCTCACCGAGCACTTGCGCACTTGCCAGGAGATCAGTCAAATGCGCACGGGCAATTGGCAAAAGTTTTGTGTGGTGCATGAAGATGCGCTGGCCATGCTCATGGAGATTGCCTGCTATCAGCTGGACGATGGTGTCTCACCTATAATAATACAACTGCTGCAGGCAGCGCTTTGTCAGTTGCCACAACAACAGCTTGGCATTAAGCCGCCCACAGCAGCAGCACAGCAGGCTGTGGTGGTAGCAGCGGCGGCGGCACCAGCAGGCTCCACCAAGCTGCGCAGTGAGCGCGAGAAGAGCGAGGACACCGACACTGCTTACTACTCCAAGTTTGATCCAGCGCAGTGCAGCACATTTGTGCATCAAATCTTTCGCTATGCCAGCGATGCGCTCATCATACGCTTTGTGCGCATCTTTCTGCTGGAGAACAATGTAAGTCAGCTGCGCTGGCAGGCGCACAGCTTCATGACCGGACTCTTTGAGCATGCCAACGAGCGTCAGCGCGAAAAGCTGTTGAGCATCTTCTGGAATCTGTGGCCATTGGTGCCGAGCTATGGACGCCGCACTGCGCAGTTTGTGGATCTGCTGGGCTACTTAACGCTGAGCACACGCAGCATTAATGATCGTCTGCCGGAGTTTGTTACACGTGCCGTCGAGGTGCTGCGTCAGCAGAACGAACTGCTCTGCAAGCATCCCAATGCGCCCATCTACACTACGCTGGAGTCCATACTGCAGGTTCGTCTCGTTAACTATTTAATTTAAACATTTTCTTTAATAAAATCTATTGCTTAGGTAAATGGCTACTATTTGGAATCGGAGCCCTGCCTGGTGTGCAACAATCCGGAGGTGCCTATGGCCAACATCAAGCTGCCTTCGGTTAAGTCCGACTCCAAGTATACAACCACTACAATGATTTACAAGCTGGTGCAGTGTCATACCATCTCCAAGCTCATAGTGCGCATCGCTGATCTTAAGCGCACCAAGATGGTGCGCACCATCAATATCTACTACAACAATCGTTCCGTGCAGGCGGTGGTCGAGCTGAAGAATCGTCCAGCGCTTTGGCACAAGGCACGCAGCGTCGCCTTGCAGTCCGGCCAGACTGAGCTCAAGGTGGACTTCCCTCTGCCCATTACCGCTTGCAATCTAATGATTGAGTTTGCCGACTTTTATGAAACTGTAAGCGGCTCCAGCGAGAACTTGCAGTGTCCACGCTGCAGTGCAGCTGTGCCCGCTTACCCAGGCGTCTGTGGCAATTGCGGCGAGAATGTATTCCAATGCCACAAGTGCCGTGCCATCAACTACGATGAGAAGGATCCGTTCCTTTGCCATTCGTGCGGCTTTTGCAAATATGCCAAATTCGATTTCAGCATGTACGCGCGTGTTTGCTGCGCTGTCGATCCCATTGAGTCTGCCGAGGATCGCGCCAAGACTGTGCAGTTGATACACAGCTCGCTGGAGCGTGCCGATCGCATCTATCGCCAGTTGCTGACCAACAAGCAAATGCTGGAGCTGTTGATACAAAAGGTTGCAGAGCATCGCAGCAGCGATCGCCTAGTGGAGGATAATATGGGCAGTGTGCATAGCACCTCGCAGGTGAACAAGATTATACAGCTGCTGGCGCAGAAATATTGCGTGGAATCTCGCACGAGCTTCGAAGAGCTGTCCAAGATTGTGCAGAAGGTTAAAGCCTGTCGCAGGTGAGTCCACAAGTTAAACCTTCTATACGCGCTGCTTCTAATCTATATTTCTTTTTATAGCGAACTCGTGGCCTACGATCGCCAGCAGCAGGATCAGCCTAGTGGCGGCAATGCATCCGCTTTAAGTGCTGGCGGCGATGCAAATCTTTCAAACAATCGCTGCTATGGCTGCGCTCTGGCCAGCACCGAACAGTGCTTGACCTTGCTGCGCGCCATGGCCTACAACTATGACTGTCGCGTTGGTCTCTACTCGCAGGGACTGGTCAGCGAGCTGGCCGAGCACAATCTGCGTCGTGGCACGCCTCAGATACAAGAGGAAGTGCGCAACTTGCTGGTGGTGCTGACCAAGGATAATGCCGAGGCCTGTTTGCATCTGCTGCAGCTGGTGACGACGCGTGTTAAGAACGCGTTGATGGGTGCCATACCCTTGATTAGCCTGGAGGCAGCAGTGCATCAGGAGATGACGCTGCTGGAAGTACTGCTGGGTCAGGATGATGTCTGCTGGGAATATAAGCTTAAGGTTATATTCGAGCTGTTCATAAGCAATTGTCGGTGAGTTAAACATTGAATAGCCGAAAAAAAAAACAAATGCTTATGTTTTGCTCTTTTAGCTTACCACGTGGTCCTGTCACTTCAGTGCTCCATCCCTGCCTGCGCATTATGCAGAGCCTCATCTGCCCTGCGCTTCCCAACAAAGCCAATCCCAACAACAACAACAATGTCTCGCAGCAGCAGCCACAGCAGCCACAACAACAATTGCCGACAACCGAATTGTCCAGCATCAAACTGCTCGAAGGCAACACCATTGACTATCGCGCATGGCTAAGCTCTGAGCGCAATCACGATTATCAAGCGTGGAGCAGTCGCATGCCGAGCAGCCAAAGCAGCAACTTGAGTTTGACTACCAAGCAGCGCAGCAAGCAGAACAGCGAGAGCAGCAGCATCTCCAGCCAGAACAGCAGCCAGCAGAACAATAAAACTCCAGCTGAAGTACGCGCGCAGTTTTTGAGCGAGAAATATGCGCAACGCTGGCGTCAGTGTGTGCTGGATAAGGAGCAGGTCATACGACCGCTGGTGTTCCAGGCCAAGTGGATACAGCCGCTGCTCTTCAATGCCAATTCGCGTTTTGGTCGCCAGCTCGCATGCACTTTGCTCTCGGGACTGTGCCGCACCAACGAACGCAAGCAGCAGGCGCTAAATATGCTCACTGGTTTCCTCAAGCACGTGGGCGAGGCGGGCGAGGCTAGTGCAGAGTATTTGACGCTTTACATAAGCGTTGCCAGGCAAACTCCTTGGCTGCAGTATTTGGTGTTGCGTGGCGTGCTCGGCGACATTTCACAGCTGCTGGCAGTGGAAATAGCCAAGGTGCATCGCATGGAGGAGCATTCGCTGTCATCGGACTTGTCGCTAGGCTATGCGCTGCGTCAATATGTGGAGCTCCTATGGCTGTTCCTCGAGTGTCCCAATATTAGACGCACGTATAAGACGCGTCTGCTGGGTCCCGTGCTGGAGAGCTATCTAGCTTTGCGTAGTTTGGTGGTGCAGCGCACTAGACTCATCGATGATGCCCAAGAGAAGCTGCTGGAAATGCTGGAAGAGATGACCAGCGGCACGGAGGAGGAAACACGCGCATTCATGGAAATACTCATCGATACGGTGGAGAAAACGCGCGCCAATGACATCAAGACGCCAGTGTTTATATTCGAGCGTCTGTACTCCATTATACATCCGGAGGAGCATGATGAGAGTGAGTTCTATATGACGCTGGAGAAGGATCCGCAGCAGGAGGACTTTTTGCAGGGACGCATGTTGGGCAATCCGTATCCATCCAGTGAGGTGGGCCTTGGTCCGCTTATGCGCGATGTTAAAAACAAAATCTGCACAGACTGCGAGCTCATTGCGCTGCTGGAGGATGACAATGGCATGGAGCTGCTGGTCAACAATAAGATTATAAGCCTGGATCTGCCAGTCAAGGATGTTTATAAGAAAGTCTGGCTAGCCGAGGGCGGAGATCGTGATGCCATGCGCATTGTTTATCGCATGCGTGGACTGCTGGGCGATGCCACCGAAGAGTTTGTCGAAACGCTGAACAACAAGAGCCAGGAGCAAGTGGATACGGAGCAACTGTATCGCATGGCTAATGTCTTGGCTGATTGCAACGGACTGCGCGTCATGCTGGAACGCATTGGCAGCCTGCAGCGCATTTCGCGCCAGCGTGAGCTCATCCAAGTGCTGCTCAAGCTGTTCCTCATTTGCGTCAAGGTGCGTCGTTGCCAGGAGGTGCTCTGCCAGCCCGAAATCGGCGCCATCAATACGCTGCTCAAGGTGCTGCAAATGTGTCTGCAATCGGAGAATGATTCCATACAGTCGGCGGTGACCGAGCAGCTGCTGGAGATTATGGAAACCATACTGTCCAAGGCTGCCAGCGATACTTTGGATTCGTTCTTGCAATTCTCACTGACCTTTGGTGGTCCGGAATATGTCAGCGCACTGATCTCCTGCACCGATTGCCCCAATGTGCGCAATAATCCTTCAGTGCTGCGTCATCTTATCCGTGTGCTTGCCGCACTCGTCTATGGCAATGAGGTCAAAATGGCGCTGCTCTGCGAACACTTCAAGGTGAGTTGGATTTATTGAAAATAAAATAAATTATTCATATATTTATTTGTTTGCAGCATACGCTGGACTTTAATCGCTTCGACACGGAACGCACTACGGAGGAGGAATTCAAGCTGGAGCTGTTCTGCGTGCTGACCAATCAGATCGAGCACAATTGCATTGGCGGCACACTCAAGGACTACATTGTGGGTCTGGGCATAGTGGAGCGTGCGCTGGCCTACATCACCGAACATGCGCCTTGTGTCAAGCCCACGCTGCTGCGCACCGACTCCGATGAGCTGAAGGAGTTCATCTCGCGACCCAGTTTGAAGTATATACTGCGCTTCCTTACTGGCCTGGCGAATCATCACGAAGCCACGCAGCTTGCCATCAGCAAGGATATCATACCAATTATACATCGTTTGGAGCAGGTGTCTAGCGATGAGCATGTGGGCAGTCTGGCTGAGAATCTGCTGGAAGCCCTCAGCACAGATGCAGCCACCGCCTCGCGTGTGCAACAAGTGCGCGACTTTACGCGCGCCGAGAAGAAGCGACTGGCTATGGCCACGCGTGAGAAGCAGTTGGATGCGCTGGGCATGCGCACCAATGAGAAGGGTCAGGTAACAGCCAAGGGCTCCATATTGCAAAAGATTGAAAAGCTGCGCGATGAAACGGGCTTGACCTGCTTCATTTGCCGCGAGGGCTACGCCTGCCAGCCGGAAAAGGTGCTGGGCATCTATACGTTCACCAAGCGCTGCAATGTGGAGGAGTTTGAGCTAAAGTCGCGCAAGACCATTGGCTACACCACTGTGACCCACTTCAATGTCGTGCATGTGGACTGTCATACGTCGGCCATACGCCTAACACGCGGACGCGATGAATGGGAACGCGCCAGTCTGCAGAATGCCAACACACGCTGCAATGGTCTGCTGCCGCTCTGGGGTCCAGCTGTGGGCGAGGCCGCCTTCTCGGGCTGCATGACGCGCCACAGCAGCTACATGCAGGAGAGCACTCAACGCTGCGATATCAGCTACACCAGCAGCGTACACGACTTAAAGCTGCTGCTCATACGCTTTGCCTGGGAGCGCAGTTTCCACGACGATGCCGGCGGCGGTGGACCTCAGTCCAATATGCACTTTGTGCCCTATTTGCTCTTCTATGCGGTCTACTTGCTGCTCTCCTCACGCTCGGCCGCGCGCGATGCCAAGACGCTGCTCAATTATATAACGACAGCGCCTTCGGAAAAGTGGCTGGAGTGTGGCTATGAGGTGGATGGACCACTTTATATGCTCACCATTTCGCTGTCGCTGCACAGTCGTGAGCTGTGGTTCAAGCACAAGATGGCGCATTTGAAGCGTTTGCTGGTTGTTGCCCAGGCGCGTCATGTTTCGCCATCGGTGCAATGCAAGGCGTTGCTTTCGCCGGCGGATCGCCAAGCGAAGGAGTATAGTGTCTATAAGCCGTTCCTTATGATGTGGGCGCTGGTGGATTTGATCTATAATACACTCTTCATCACGGTCAACACACCCAAGGAGGAGGATTGGCCTGCATCGATCTTTGAATACATACGCAAGAACGATGAGGGTCTGCTCAAGTCTACGGATAGCGTATTGCAAACGCTTACGGATGAGTATCTGCCCTGCACCTCGTTTGCTGAATTCTGCGATGTTGCCGGTATGTAGCTTGAACTCGAACTTAATATTTGTTATAAACAATTTACAATTTACTTTATCTTAGGCTTATTGCATATTATCGAGGAGCCGGATAGCTTTATTGAGCAACTGCTCAGTTCCCTGCCCACCACCTCTGCAGCCGTCGCCTCCACATCAGCTAGCTCTAGTTAAAAGATTCAGCATGATCAGCTGCTTATACTTACCATACATATAATTATCT
This sequence comes from Drosophila busckii, assembly GCF_011750605.1. Taxonomy (NCBI): domain Eukaryota; kingdom Metazoa; phylum Arthropoda; class Insecta; order Diptera; family Drosophilidae; genus Drosophila; species Drosophila busckii. Next base: position 12,327,155 of record NC_046604.1, on the reverse strand, counting down.
ATATATAATATATATTTATCACTTTAAATATTTAATCAATAAAATTATTCGTTTGCACAATGAGCTTGCGTGATTTTTAATTGGCGGCACCTTCAACAGGATAGGCCAAATCCTTGGGAATTTGAAATAATTTGGATTTCAGGATTCACAGGATTAAATTCTATCGAACTGCATTAAAAAATATAAATGGAATTAACTTGAATTTTTTTAGTACCAAGCAAGGAAATAAGTGCCAAAAACCAAAAAATATCGTTTAAAAGCGAAACTACAAGAAGGATTTCAATGTCCTTCGGCAAGTTAATAGTCCTTTTGACGCAGCATCGTTTGGCACTAATTGTGTCCTGATCCTCCAAAGGATTAAGGAGTTATAGCCAATTTTCTGTATACAGAAAACTCGCTATATCTCGTCTCCTGTAAAGACTTTCGTCCTTTGAATGGTACGCGCTAAAAGGTCTTGATAAAGACTACGTGTGGACCAAAGGACATTATTATAGTCCTTGTAGTTTCCGAGAAAAGGTGCAATTTGTGATTTTGGGCTGATTTTTGCGACCTACTCCATGCATTTTCTTCTGAAAATGTTGTTCTTCAATTTGTGATATCCTGGTATGCAGATCAATAGATTATATGCCCAGGAATATGAAAATGTATATCCTTTTGAAATTACAAGGATAAGTATGAAAGAAAATTGTCATACGATTATTGTAATGAACGAACTAGCTGAAAGCTCAAAAGAACGACATAAAATGCTCGATCTAGCTATAAACAGGCTAAATTGCCAGTACTGCGCATCACAATTAATTGCGCGCGCCCGATTTGTTTACAATTTGCAATAAATTAAAAAACTATGGATTTGGTCCAAAAAGCATTCCTCCGAGCTTGCATTAATCACAGCTGCCTTGATCTGGAGCAGATTGATGTCATATTGAAACCAATGTGTGAGCATCACGGAGTAACCAAACCTAGTAAGGATACTTTGCGCGATTTTGTTGGTGATATAGCGGCAACCATTAAGGAATTGAAGCAATCTTTGCGGTTTATAAAGCATCCCATCAGTGGCAAGGAGTACCTTGTCTTTGGGCTCACCGATGCCACACCCGATACGCATAATCATCCCGGCTTGACGCCAGAGGAGTGTCAGTATTTTTCCATAATATTGGACAAGCTGGCGGTGCAGGAGGACTTTCACATAGCCTGGCATGAGGCTTACTCTGTGGATTTCAAAGGTTCGTCACGACCACCAAAGAAGCATCGCATGCAGGAGCTGGTGCAGTTATGGACCGATATGGGCTACTTTCTGGAGGCGCAGGATCAACTGTATTTGGGACCACGTAGCATAGTAGAGTTTGAGTTTTATTTACGCTCCAACTATGAGGACACAATCAAGGAATGTGCGCTCTGCCGCCAGCTGGTGCTCTGGGATGTCAAGTGCTCCGATTGCGGGCGAAAGATCCATCGCGAGTGCATACGCAAATATTTAAGAACACGTTCGAATTGCCCCAGCTGCAATAAGAAATGGTGCACACGACTTAGCATATAACTTATACATAGCTTAAACAAATATACATGTTACAATTATTAAATGTATGGCCGCTCCCAAGCGTCCAATTAATGAAATTACAAATGCTTTATTTAATTTATATTTCGTATTTTATAAGCTAATATTTCATGTTTCACTATTTTTCTCATTTCATTTTGTGAACTTCAATTAAAAATTTCAGTATTTTTTTTTTATAAGTTTACGTTTTTTGGGCTTAAGCGTTAACTTTTACATTAGGCTTCTCAAACTTACAAATTATATGAGTGACAATAGTAAAAGTATCAATTTTCTTCTCAATAAATCAAAAAATGTTCAGTTGCCACAGTTAATTAATTATTGTTGGGGCTCTGTTGTTACTCTTTGCTAAACTACTTTGTTATTTTTCTTATATCCTAAGGTGAATTTAATCTTTCACGCTCAGCTCTGGGTTATGTTTCTGCTTTAGACACGACGCTGCGTCTCTTGTTGAAATATATACTCCGCAGCGGCCTCAGCTTCAAGGCGTCGCTTCTTGTCCAAATTCGGTCTGATTAGAAAACGATTGGTGCAATATATGACAGCCGTGGAGCCAATGCCAATGGCCATCAAGCCCACAGTGGTCGAGGCAAATTGTTTAATGAAGCTCATCTGCAAAAAAAAAAAATACAGAAAAATAAAGCATTAGTTAGAAGAATTAAAGTTTATGTCAATGCTCGCACTTTGTGGCACTTGTATTTGTTGGTGTAGTTGTTGTTGGGGCTGCTTCGCTTTCGGCTTTTTGTTCGTTTTTGTATTTAAGTATAAGTGGTTTCCAAATATAAACTCCGCCTAAAAAGCCGATGGCAGTTACAACCATTAACTGAGTTGTTGTTACACCACGCGGACGACGTATTTGCATGGCACAAGTTAAAAATATGAAAACCTAATTTTCTGGCCGACCGGATTGTTACATCAACGCAACGAACAGCTGTTTCAGACGTTTTAATATTATGCAACACTGTTGCCTGGACTTTTTGGTATTTATTAGTATTTAAACACAAAAATATTTTTATCGATCATGTTAGTTTAAATTTAACACAAGTTTTAAATGTTGAGTTTAATGTTAACAAACTAGTTGTGAACAACACTTAACGAAGCGTAGATGACATTGCGAACAAGAGAAAATGAGAAAAAATGAGGGAGAGAGAAAGACTACAGCTAGCACATAAAATTTAACAGTTATGAGCACAGCAGAGAGCGCGCGAGTGAGAACAAAGTCGACTAGCTGGATTTTATTTAAAAATGGCCCGCTGCTCATCAAGAGCTTCAAGTCACTCTCAATAGCGAATTAAACGAACGCGCAGCAAGACGGCAAAAAAAATTGAATATATGTACATTTTATATTTATATAACAAGCAAAAGCTTTAAGAAAGGGTGTGTGTGTGTGTGTTAAGTGTGTTTACAAACAAAATGATAAGCATGAGATATTTGTTGCCTGTATTGCTAATCATTGGGACACAAGCCAAAGCTAATGGCAACTCCATTCCCACAGCAGCAACAGCAACAACACCAACAGGCATTTTTCAAACAAACGCTGCGTCGGCTGCGCTGCCGGCGTCAGGATACGATGACATAGATACCTACGTTCCCTTCAGGAGCGATGCTCATGACAATTTCTCATGGAATCTATTAAAATCAGTGCTCCTGAGCGAGACGGCAACGAAGCGTAATGTGATCATTTCGCCGTTTTCAATCAAATTGGTGCTGGCGCTGCTGGGAGAGGCTGCGGGTGAGAATACAGCGACGCAGCATGAGCTGGTGAGCACACAGACAGACGTGCGTTCGGCAAATAATGTGCGTGAGTTCTATCGCAAGACGCTCAATTCGTTCAAAAAAGAGAATCAACTGCATAATACGCTCAATGTGCGCACCAAGCTCTTCACCGATAATTTTATTGAGACGCAGCAAAAGTTTACAGCAACCCTCAAGCATTTCTATGACACCGAAGTCGAAGCCCTGGACTTTGCGCAGCCCGACGCAGCAGCGCATTCGATCAACTCATGGGCAGCAAATGTCACCGATGGTCGTCTACCTAACCTGCTAACTCCCGAGCAAGTGCAGCATAGTGTTATGTTGCTTACCAATTTAATTTACTTCAAGGGTCTGTGGCGTCGCCACTTTCCCATGAGCTTTGAGGGCGTCTTCTTTGCCAGCAAGCATAAGCAAGAAAGGGTCAATTTTATGGAGCAAACAGATTACTTTTACTATTACGACTCTAATAAGCTAAAGGCGCAAATTTTACGCTTGCCCTACAAGGGTAAGAACTCTATGTTTGTGCTACTGCCACATGCCATGGAAGGCATTCACGATTTGCTCAAAAATCTGGAGAACGTGGAGCTGAAGAGCGCTCAGTGGTCCATGGAGGAGGTCAAGGTGAAAGTGACTTTGCCTCGCTTCAGCTTTGACTATAAGCGTGACTTCAAGGAGACACTTCGCCAACTGGGCGTGCGCGAAATCTTTGAGGACAGCGCTTCGTTGCCAGGACTTGCTCGCGGCTCCGATGTGGCCGGCAAGGTGAAGGTATCAAATATTCTGCAAAAGGCTGGCATTGATGTCAACGAGAAGGGCACAGAGGCGTTTGCAGCCACAGTCGTGGAAATTGAGAATAAATTTGGCGGTGCTCAGACCATTGAGGAGTTCAATGTGAATCGCCCGTTCGTTTTCTTCATCGAGGAAGAGGCAACGGGCAATATTCTATTTGCCGGCCAGGTGCATACACCCTAAAGGCGAAGCAGTTTTAAAATCAGGACAATGCGACTTTTGCAGTTGTGATTTTGCATAATTTATAATGTTTAAAAACAAAAAACGAAGCGGCAATAAGTACGAAATAAAAATATATACACATATTAAATAACAAAATTGAGCAATATTAAATAACAAACTTGAGCATTATTTCTCAATTATACGCGATATGCGAGAGCAACTGTGTCGCGACCTTTGAGTGCATCCGTTTCTTATTTTTATTTAATAAACAATGGCTTTGAATACAACGCGGGTCAGTTGCATAGACACAACGAGAAATAAGCGGGAAAATTTTAATGTTTATGTATAAATACATACGTATTAAAATGTAATCTGTTCATTCTATTTTTAGCAAGGGAATTTCAATTTAACAGTCTATTATAAATAGGGGAATACGCATATCTTTTAATTTCAAAGATAAAAGTTCGCAAAAATACGAAAAATGAATTATCTTTTCTGAATAATCATAGAATAATCATTTTAACAACTAACTATAAAAAAAGTCATTTCTTAAACTACAAAAGCGTGAGCACTGAACATTTTTAAATAAACTACAAATGTGTCAAGCTACAATAAAAATAAAAAATTAAATGAAAGCTATGCTTGTTAAATATTTAAGACTAATTGTATTTTGAAAACCTAATAACTTGACATGCACTGTAGGCGGCGGCAAGTAGCTGATAAAGCTGTTTGTTTGTTTATTTTTTATGAACCTCACTCGGTTCTCTGTTAAGCACGACCGACAGCTAAAAAAAACTAATTTCAAGTGTTGTGTTTTACTAAGCTAAGGGCCTGGGAATTTTGCAACCAATCAAGCGTGCACGACTCGTAAAACCCACTTAGTCTTCATAAATATATGATTCATTATAGACAAGCAAAAAGGGAACTAATTGTCTGACAATTGAAAAATAGTTAGTCTACTCATCGAATCGACTAAGTTTACATATACAATTTGAAAATCATGCTTGGTTAGCTTAGAAGCTTAACGCATCGTAAACAAGTTTGTATATATACTAAACAAATAGTATATGTTTATATATTCATTTTTGTTATCAAGTCTGTATAATCGTGTTAACATAAGTCTTGCAAACTGGTTTTGAAGAATTTTAGAATTATACATTGGGATTACTTTTGATGACCTTATAAACTACCGTTTAGAATAAACAAATAATAAGAAATATACAAGAAATAAAAATTAGGCAGAGTTTGCCAAGATCTGGAAGAATTATTGTTCATTTAACGTAAATGTTATTGTTGCTAAATACAATATTTAGGCGTAAACTTTCTCCACAATAAGTTAAACTTTAGCAGGCTCTTCCGATAATGATGTCAATGAGTCAATGAGAGGTGAAATTTATATTTCGTTTAAATACAAGATTATTTTTTAATTTCAGCAGAAATTTCTGCGTTTTTAAAAGTCTTTAGTACAATTACGTTTTTTTAGTTAATAATAAGATTAACAGTGGGAGATTTTAAAATAAATCATTAAATACGAAGAATTTATTTTGTGTTTTTTCTTCCTATTGTCTTTAAATATTATTGTATAAGTAGCATAATCTTGAGTTGTTTAATATTGACTAACTGAGAGAATGCCTGGCTATGTTATTGAAGAGCTTAATAAATATGATAACGAAGAATGCCTATATAAAGGTTGAGAGTAAAGTATATATAACCCTATGGGTTATACTTATAGTATAATTCAATGAAAAGTACGAACTCGTATTGTAGATCTGATCTGAATTCTTTTGCAGAATAATTTGAAGCAAACTTTTTCGACGATTTCAAAACGCGTGAAGAAATTAAAAAAACCCATAATTTTTATGATTACGATCGATGCTAATTTTATGAATAGATATTTATTGTTGGACTTACCTAAGCCGCCGCCCGTGGACAGCATTGCCACGGACTGTGACTGCGCCTGTTGTTGTTGCTGCTGCTGTTGTAATTGTATGTGTGACTTGTTTAAGTTATTGTGTTTAGTATTGTTGTTATTGTTGTGGTTGTGTTGCTGACGCACGTGCTGTGTATTTTGTTGTGGTTGCTGCTGTTCAGCTAATGAGCTAGCCAATTCATTAATTTGGAAATTCATATTTTCGGTAAAACGACGCGAGGATTGCTGCTGTTGTTGTGTTGCATGTTGTTGTTGTTGCTTACCGGTAATAAGTGCATTAAGCATAGCATTCTGACGTGTTGCTGCATACATGCCGCCTGGTAGCTGAGGACGTGCCTGTTGCTGCTGCTGAGATTGTTGCTGCTGTTGCTGTTGTTGTGGGTGCTGCTGTTGCTTGAGCAACTTGTGTGTTTCCTCCATTTTGCGTTTCATGACAGCATTGCGCATTATAAGATTAGCATGTGCATGCAAATCTTGTTGAGACAACTGCATTGGTTGTTGTTGTTGCTGCTGCTGTTGTTGTTGTTGCTGCTGCTGCTGTTGCTGGCGTGCAGCTAAAGTTTGCTGCACTATGGCCAAGTTCTGTAGATTCTGCAGCTGATTGGCAATCACAGTGCTGGACAGCAGCTCCAACTGTTGCTGATGTTGTTGCTGCTGCTGTTGTGTATTGGTAAACTGCAGCACAGCTGTTATAGCCTCACGATCCATGTTGCTTATGCGTGGATTAGCCAATTGTACAAGCAACCCATGCTTTGAAATCTCACCCTTGGTCAAACGCAGCAGCAAGAGCTGTGTATCCGCACGTCCTAGTATAGCCTTCAATTGCAAGCTGGCCAAGAAGGCAGTTTGCTGTTGTTGCTGCTGCAGCAGCACGTGTTGCTTTTGTTGCTGCTGCTGATATTGTTGTTGTTGCAAAATAAAATTGGATAGCGCATCATTTGGCAGCGTTGGCGGCGGCATTTGTGGCGCTGCAGCTGCTGCTGCTGGTGCCTTGCTCTGAGCTGCATTAAGTGCGCCAATCAATTTTTGGAAATTATCAACTTGCTTATTGTTAACATTTGCAGTAACTTCATTAATGTTATGCAGCGAATTGCGACGCCATTTGGCTTCCAATTGATCCACCGACGGCATTTGATTAATAGCGCCCAAGCTTTTGGGTTGCTCCAAGTTTGCATTAGCGTGGTTATTGTTTTTGTTTAAAGCCTGCTTGAAGAAATCATTTAGAGAGGAGCTTGAGCCGTTCTTATCCGCGCGTTCGCCATCAAAGAAAGACATAAACTTGGAGTTATTGTTGCTATGGTTGTTAGCTTGTTGTTGCTGTTGCTGCTGCTGCTCCATTAAATGTTTATTGTGTTGTTGTTGCTGTTGATAAGCGATGCGACGCTTTTCATCCTTCTGCTCTGTGGCATGCATTTTATTCATATTTTCTGTATTATGATTGTTGTTGTTGTTATCCTGCATGGACATAGACTTGTTGTTGCCAGCCTGATGCCATTTAAATTTATGCTCGTGTTGCTGCTAATTTAAAGTAAATTATTTTAAAATAATTCTTACTGCTTAACATTAAAGCATTGCTTACCTTGTTCTTATGCATTATTGGCTCTCGCTCTTTCAGCTCCTTCTCAGCATGCTTCTCCTTGAGCATCTTCTCCTCAGCCTCATCAAAGCCACATAGCTCAATGGTATCCAGCCTAGATGTTGGTCCACAACTAAACCATTCTGGTTCCTCATTTTGATTTCTATAGCGACGCTGATGATGACGCTCCTCTGCATCTCTGGACTTGGGCTTTGATACAACCAAGAAACCAGACATAACACGCTTCACATAATTCTCATTGGCGCGATTCAAGTCCTCAAGCGATTCATTTGACTTCACGCTCTCGCTCTCAGAGCGATTATTGGGCGTATTGGGGCGTGTGTTTAATTTATCACCATTATCAAAATACTTCTTGTTATTGTTGTTGTTATTATTATGCTTTAATTCTTCCATATGCGAGTTGGACTGATGATTGTTATAGTTGGACATGGGTTTATAGTCATTGTTGTAAGAAGTCCATTTGGTATGTGACAAACGGCCGCTGCCAATGCGTCTTTGGTTAGCAATTGCTGGATCCTATAATTAAATTTAAAAAAATATTTGAAAAGTTTTCTTTTGTCAAAAACTATTATTGTTAACAAGTATATTAAGGCACATGTTTGCAATTATTCATTTTAAATAAGGCGCGCTGTAACGATTAACGATATGTGTGTCAGTTATCGAAAATACTAAGAGCAATGTGCTAATAAGAAGTTCTCTCACTCACACAAACACGTACATGCATGCAAAGCTAACAGCAACAGCTGTCCGAAAAATAGAGAGAGACCGACAGAGAGCGCGCGCTTAATTGTGAGCGCATTTTTATATTATAGCAAGTGCTGTTATTTGCGAATAAGCGCACAAAACACCAAGATTGTAAACAAAAGCAAAATGCAATAACTAAAACGACGAAAAAACTAAAAGTGTGCCAACAACGAACGGCGAGGCGCCAGTTGACATTCTGCTCTAGAGCAACAAAGTGAGAAGAACAGCTAATCACAAACGCGCCCGCTAACTGTAAAATATATAAACAGTTACGTTTACGACGAAAATGCAATTCGTAGCCAGCGGTAAGGCTTATCAGCAAATTTGTCTACTTCAAATTTAATATGTATTTGTATGTGTTTGATTTTTGTAGAACATCAACATCGCCGCTTTAATCCGCTGACGGGACAATGGGTGCTAGTGAGTCCGCATCGCATGCAACGCCCTTGGAGTGGCCAGGAGGAGAAGCCGCAGCTTAATGAACAAGCTGAATTTGATCCAACGAATCCTCTATGTCCCGGCGTAAAGCGACCCAATGGAATGTTAACGCCGCGCTATGAGAGCACCTATGTATTCGATAATGACTTTCCAGCACTGTTGGAGCAAGTGCCGGCGCCACCGGCTAGCGATGATCCGTTATTTCAAGCAGCGCCAGCGCGTGGAAATTGTCGTGTTATGTGCTTTCATCCCAAATCTAATTTGACTCTGCCTACAATGAGTCCCACAGATATATGCGCAGTGATCGATGAGTAAGTTATCGATATGCTATATGTAAGGTCAAATATTTGAATTTAACGCTTTGCAGATGGATCAAGCAGTTCAATGAACTGAGCGTTAAATATGCTTGGGTGCAAATATTTGAGAACAAGGGCGCCACAATGGGCTGCTCCAATCCGCATCCGCATTGCCAGATATGGTCCTGTAGCTTTTTGCCCACAGAACCGCAGTTGAAACAGGAACGCCTGCGCGCCTACTATGCTACCCATGAGCGTCCACTCTTGAGCGACTATGTAGAACGTGAGCTGCAGCGTAAAGAGCGCATTGTCATTGAGAATTCCGACTGGCTGGTGGTGGTGCCATATTGGGCCAGCTGGCCCTTTGAAACGATGCTCATCTCGCGAAACAACAACAAGCGCATTAATGATCTAACCGATGGACAGCGTCATAATCTAGCGTTGACCATCAAACAGCTGACTACCAAATATGATAATCTCTTCCAGTGCTCGTTTCCCTATTCGATGGGCTGGCATGGCGCACCCACGGGACCGGAGCATGCGCATGCCTCCAGTGCACATTGGACACTGCATGCGTTATACTATCCGCCTCTATTACGTTCCGCAACTGTACGCAAATTCATGGTGGGCTTTGAGCTCTTGGCCATGGCACAGCGAGATTTGACGCCCGAACAGGCAGCGCAGCGACTGCGCGACGTTGATGGAACGCGTCATTATCTCAATAAATAGTCAACAGACTCTTATGGGCATTAGCCTTGAATTTTTTACAAATATGTATAGTGTAAGTCCATAATATCTGATACAGTAAAGTCTGGTTTAATTTGTTTACCTAGCACTTGTCAACATGAAAATTGTTCGCCTGATTTAGTTTACTATATAGATAGGCAAGTCAATATACATATGTGTACGACCCTAGGGCGCGGATTCTTATCAGTTTAATCTAAGCACGAGATTAACTTGTGTTCACAATACTATTGTGCAATATGAAAATAAAGTCAACGCTCGATAAATCGGAATAAATACAAGACTAGAATATAGCTATTTTTATACTTGTCCTAATTGTAAATAAATGTAAATCTTTTAAACAATGCGTTTAAATCAAATAGAAGAACTAATCAAGACTGAATTTTAAAATAAATACAAGGCAGGGTACAGGACTCACCTGGAATTCCTGTTGCTGCTGAGGAGGCTGGCTTTGTATAATGGACTCATCAGTTAAGAGCTGTTTGTTTTTGTTCTTGTAGAAAGCAGGCATACACTCATTGTTGCTATTGTTGGAGTTGGTCCGCGGCTTAAAGCTGCGTGTAATTGGTGCCTGGCCAGATTCCATGCCGCGCCAGAGATTCATACGGCGTAGACGTGCCTCCAGCTCAATGTCATCGCAGGTGGCAATGCGTGGCATGCTGAAGCTGAGCGATTCCTTGGAGCGATGCAGCAGCGATTGCATCATGCTATGACGTATGTCAAGCAAATGCTCACGAGTATAATTATGCGGCGCAGCCGTCAAAGGCAGAATGGGCAGGGAAGTCCGCGGTTTGGCCTGGCGTTGATTAGGTTGAGTTTTTGTTGCTGGTGGAAATGGTGCGGCGCCAATGGATACGCTACGCTTGTGTCCAGTAGGCGGCAATGGAGCGGACATGTTTGTACGCGCAGCTGCCTTGGCTGCTGGTGTTGGGCTCAGCTGCAGCTCAGAGCAGGAGAGTTGACTAGAGGGCTGTGTATAAGGCGTGGAAGCGCGTGCTGACAACACCTGCAAGGACATGCGGTCCTGTGGCTCATCTTCATGTTGGTTGTTATTTGCCCGAATTGGTGGCATGGGTATAGCGTCCCGACTGAGCCTAGTATTGGTATCCACCTTTATCAATCGCTCCAGCTTGCGTATAACCATTGGCTTATTGCACTTGGGATGCAGCATTAGCTCCTGGGACGTAGACAGCATTTCCGATTGGAACTCTTCCAACACAAGCATGGTGTTCTACAAAAGTGTTTTTTGTTTGATTTTGTTTAATATAATAACAATTAAAAGATATATAAATTTCGGTTGCGGCAAAAATTTCGATAACTAATATAATTTGCAAAAAAAATATGTGATCCAAGAAAAAAAAACAAATTTATTATTAGCGAATGGCCTAAAACGAATAATTTGTACTGCCAAAACAAAGAATTGGTTACATTAAGCGCTATATCAGCGTAAATTTAATCAAAACTATCAGCTATGTAAAATGAACAGTATAAAAATAAAGCTGCAAGTATATGTAATACTTTTCTGGAAGGGTATGAAATGAATGAAACTAAAAGCAAAGCCACACACAGTTGATCTAGCAATCTGGCTGAATTTACATACATATTTAAAAAACGGATTTCTATCTAAAATCTTTGACATGTATTTCTAATAAACATTTTTGCAATAAAAAAGGAATTTCCAAACGCAGACTTAACACTGTTCCACTAACTGTAAATTACTTACATCGCTTTTGTTCTTCGTTCGCTTTTGCTCACGCCTGTTGCTCTCCATTTTCGTAATGGCCTCTTCAAGAGCATCCTTCAGTTTTGTTGCTGTCAACTTCACATAACCGCGACTAGTAGCTATCGTCGTTTTTAACGGCAACGGCGGGGGTGGGGGCGGTGCGCAGGGATCTTCCCATTTTTCTGAATTCGCCTCGTCATCTTCAGTTTCGCTTGCTGCAGCTGAAGCAGCGCTGCCAGCAGCAACATTATGCACAAGCGGCGCTTGTATGGGTGTAGGAGGCGGCGGTGGCGGAGGCATAGCAAATTTAGTTTTATCAACAGGTGTCAGCACTTGTTCAGTTTCCGCTTGCGATGTTAATTCATGATCCATTACCAGCAGATGGTGGCGTTTGAGCTTGCGTTGATCTTTGGATGATGGCAAAATTTGCATTTCTACAGCGCCAGCGCCATTTTCTTCTTCGATCGTTTGCTTTGAGCTTGACATTTCCACTGCTTGCAGTTGATGTTTAATAAAATCTTAACACGCGATCGTTTTTATAATTACTAAATATTAAAAAAAAACTAGATTTATTTGTTGGTTTAATAAAATTGTCGACTTAATTGCAGTAAAAGATTACACTTTTTGCGTGGTAAAAATGAAAAATCACGTTTCTTACATACGCTTTCGTAGATGCCGTTATACCATTATTCAATCGTGCGCTTTAGAATAGAGTTTCAGCAGTCACGATTACTTTTAACGTAACAGTTACTGCTAACACTGTTATCGATACATGCCAATTATTGCCAACTATACGAAAATTACATCAACACGTGAAGTGCGCAATGGACAACAAAATATTATGCAAGCAATAAGTATTTGTGCTAGAAAATTAACAAAAAATTAATGTGAAACGTTGCAATTAAGCAGCAATAATGTATCGTTTGTTGAGTGCGCAACGCGCTACAGCTGTGCAACATGTGCTGCGACTGCCAATGCCCAGCAATGCCTCCTGCTGTTGCAATTGTAAAGTGGCGGCCACAACACAGCCGCACCTCACGCAATATCAGCAATATTATCAGCTGCTTTATCCACAGATGCCGGCAAGTAAGTTACAATCACTAACTGCCATAGAATTTATTAATTAAATGCTTTATTTATTGACAGCAACATCAACAATTGCATTGCGCACACAGTCAACGACAACAACACAAGCGGATGCATTGGCACAGAGCAAGAAGAAGCGTTTACGTAAACCCCGCTATGCCAAATATGTGGAGCTGCTAGAAGGTGCTAACAAGCTAACAACGAAATTGCAATAGTTATATTTATATTATTTTTACTTTGTAGTAACCGAGATGACAGCCAGTGAGCGTAAGTCGCGTGTCAAGCGTCTGAAATCCAAGAAGCTGTCGGAGTTTATACAAAAAACACAGCAACAAATATTGGAGAAGCGTGCGCGTGAGGAAAAGCGTGGCATAAGAAAAGGCAAAACCGGCAACGAAGAGACAGCACAAAGACAACCTGCTGAATATCAAAAGATTGACTTTGATATGTTGGATAGCACGCTGCTGGAAGCGGGCTTATACGATGATCGTCCATTAATTTTTCTAGGCAAGGAAGTGTATACGAAACAAATCATTAACAATCCGGAGGAGGTGCATACTATTTTGAAGAGCTATAGGAACTATAGAGATATCATAGAGGGCATGGAGAATGAGCGGCAAGAGAGCGTGGAATCACAACTGGATAATTATGAGTAAGCAAGCACTGCTTTGTTAATGTTAATATACTAATTATAAATATTTGTAGCTTAAGTACACCTAAGCTTGCAACTGAAACGGAGCTGCTGGATCCTTTTGAAGCCATTGAGCCTTACATAGATGTACGGGAATCGGAGCGGACAGCAAAGCCGGCAACTAATGCTGTGACAGCCAAGTGCAAAAAGCGGTAAGTATAGCAGACTTCAAACTAATTGAACGAAAACTACAGGTTGATAAATTTCTTGACAGCTTCAAATCCAAGGTGCATGTTAATGAGGAGCAGGAGCGTCTGGCCAAGCAGCGCGCCTTGCACATTAATCTGTCCACCTATCTTAATGTCTGTGTCTCCGCCAACATGTTGAGTCGTGCATTATCCACCATCATTGCCTATCGCAGTCGCGCTAAGAAGAGCAGCGTGCACAGCAGCATCGGCCTTATAACAATCGATTTATATAATATACTGCTGCATGGCTATGCAAGCAAAGGAGGCTATGAGCGTTGCCAGGAGCTCTGCAAGCTTATCGAGGAGGATGAATTGCAGTTTAACGAACAAAGCTACGCTGCGATATTCGAATGTCTGGGACGCGTGGAATCCGATGCACAAAATGTAAAAACTATAGCGGAGTACATAGAGCAAGCAGAGGCACAAGGTTACAGCCTGAATCAAGTAATGGATCGTGCTAAATTTGTGTCCGATCAACGTGATATTGCTTTAGATGCTATACGACGTGTGCGTGAGGACTTTACACCTGTCTATCAGCCGCCGCAGCTGGGCTATGATAATGTCTTGCTGAATCACTTGAACAAAATGCAGCCAGACGAAGTGCAGGGCGCCATAATGCAGTCGAAGCGTGGCTATAGCAAGGAACAGTTGGAGCAGTTAGCGCGCGAGCAGTTGCAAGTGGAGCTGGATGGTTATATAACAATCAAATCCATAGAGAAGAACAAACAGTTTGCCAATGCAGAGTTTTGTGTAAGTTGAAGAGAGAGATATGTATGTTGAGCTTGTAAAAACTTTTGCTTACAGCGTGGCAAGCTGCAGGAACTGGAGGAACATTGGCGTAAGCAAATCTCTGCTGCCATAGTGCGTGATCTTAATACACTGAGAGCGCAGGTGCGCTTCAAGCCACACGGATATATGAACTACTATACGTACCTGAAGGTGCTGGACGCCAGCCACTACACCGACATACTCATCAAGGAGCTGTACAAGCTGGGCGAGGGCTCGGAAACGTTTAGTCCAACTGTCGGACAGCTGTACAAGGAGCTGGGACAAAAGGTGCAGCAGTGCTACCAAATCGAACTGAAGAAACACAATGGCACGCTCGAAAAGATTGGCGAGATCTATAGCGCTTACTGCGAGCAGTGGCACACGGGCGATAGCAATGATAATACGCGACAAATGTGGCAGCGTTTGGTGCACGAGCAGCGAGACAGTGGACCCTCCATGGATTTGCCTGAAGTGCCCTGGCCCAACAATGTGCTGAGCGGCGTGGGACGCTTTCTTTACAATATACTCATGCGTGATATTAAAATCGATGCGCATGTTATGCGGCAGCCCAAGAAAAACAGCAAGACAGTCACGCCAGTAAAGCTATTGCCCGCCTTCTATACGCTCTTTCGCAATCAGGGACGTCTGGTGAAGGAAGAAGTGAAGCCACATCCAGTGCTGTCGCGTTTATTGCGCTCCTCGCGTCAACAAACTCTAACATTTGACTCCAATTTGGTGCCTATGTTGTGTCCACCGCAGCCCTGGAGCACGCCACACAATGGCGGCTATTTGCTAAACAAATCGGAGCTTATACGTCTGCCACATCAGGCTATACAGCAGTGGGAGCGCATACGCGCAGCCAATCCTCAGCAGCTTTATCCCGCGTTGGACTCGCTCAATCAGCTGGCCAGCGTGCCTTGGCGCGTCAACACGCAGCTGCTGGATGTCATCATTGAAGTCTTTCAGAAGGGCGGCGATGCCAAGCTGGATGTGCCACAGCCACCGAGTTCGTTGCCACCACTGCCTGCGCCGCCGGCAGCAGCAGAGCTGGAGGGCGTCTCACCCGCAGAGCGCGCTAAGCACTTTAGGGACAAGCTAGGACATCGACGCAAGCAGGCCGAGATGTACAGCTTGTGGTGTGATGCACACTATCGACTATCGCTAGCTCAACATGTAAGTATAAGCTGGAGCAGTCGTCTGCTTAGCCAAGTGACTAAATTTTGCTTTGGTTACAGTATCGCGACAAAGTCTTTTGGCTGCCACACAATATGGACTTTCGTGGACGCGTCTATCCAGTGCCGCCACACTTGAATCACTTGGGCTCAGACCTGGCGCGCTCCATGTTAATCTTTGATCAAGCGCAGCCTTTGGGCGTCGACGGCTTTAGCTGGCTTAAGCTGCACTGCATTAATCTAACGGGTCTTAAGAAAAGAGACTCCGTGCGTGAGCGTTTGCTATACGCCCAAGAGATAATGCCGGATATACTGGACTCGGCAGACAAACCGCTGACTGGACGCATGTGGTGGGCCAAGTCGGATGAGCCGTGGCAAACGCTCGCCTGCTGCATGGAAATTGCAAAGGTGGCACGCAGTCCAGATCCGGAAGCGTACATGAGTCGCTTTCCCATACATCAGGATGGCTCCTGCAATGGATTGCAGCATTATGCAGCGCTGGGCAGAGATGAAGCGGGCGCGCGTAGCGTTAATCTGGCGCCAGCGGCTATACCAGGAGATGTCTACAGCGCCGTGGCCACGCTGGTGGAGCGCACACGTAAAGCGGATGCGAAAAGTGGACTGCATGTAGCCCAAGCGCTGGAAGGGTTTGTGCGGCGCAAGGTTATCAAGCAAACTGTCATGACTACTGTTTACGGCGTAACGCGTTACGGTGCGCGCTTGCAAATTGCGCGACAGCTTAAGGACATTGATGAGTTCCCCAAGGACTGGGTCTGGCCAGCGTCGACGTATCTGACCAGCAAAACATTTGAGAGCTTGCGTGAGATGTTCACATCCACGCGTGAGATACAAGACTGGTTTACGGAATGTGCACGTCTCATCGCTGGCATTTGTGCACAGAATGTGGAATGGGTTACTCCATTGGGTTTGCCTGTGGTGCAGCCTTACAATCGTCAGGAGATCAAGCACACAGCAGTGCGCACGGGCTTAAATGTCAGCTCCGCCAACATGCCCATGGATCTGTTTGAGCGTCCAAACATTCTGAAACAAAAGAACGCCTTTCCGCCCAACTTTATACACTCGCTAGACTCTTCGCATATGATGCTAACCTCGTTGCACTGCGAACGGCAGGGCATTACTTTTGTCTCTGTGCACGATTGCTTCTGGACTCATGCCTGCTCCGTGCCCGACCTGAATCGCGCGTGTCGCCAGCAATTTGTTGCTCTGCACTCACAGCCCATACTGGAGCAGCTCTCGGAGTTTATGGCGCACACTTATAGCTTTAGGCACAAGTAAGCAATCAGTCATCACTCTCTTTCACTCAGTCTGTACTCAATTTTGTTCTCTTTTCTCTCTTCGCAGCGACTTCACCAACGACGGCTCTGTGGAGGATCTCTCGAAGCGTCAGCTCAATCGCACCTTGAAGCAGCTACCACAGAAGGGTGACTTTGATCTGCGCAACGTCTTGGACTCAGTGTATTTCTTTAGCTAGTTTTAGCTGTGTGCGCTGTGCCTAGTACTTCGCTTAGTCATTAATTAAGTTTGATTTGTTAAATTTGTTTAAACATTTGTACATTGAAACCACCAAAACTATTACAACATATACCAGACCATGTGATTTTTATAAAATTGGCTATACTGTTATTGTATTATTTGCTTAAGCTTACCAATGCAACTGATAAACAATAAACCAAAATGTACTATTTATTAAAGTAAATAAAAACAAAATTATATTATATTTGCTGCCGTTTTGAAAAATTAACTGCTGCTGCGCTCAAATATTCAGAGCAATGCTTAGTCCATTTAACGGCATATGCTTGCACTCAATTTTTACTCACTCTCACTCTCAGCTTACAATTGCACTCAGTAAAATCACCCACGCGCTCATGCTCATGCTTTCTTGCTTGCGTATGCTGTCGCTGTCGCTGCCGACGACGACGTCTGCTAGCGGCCGGCAATTGCTCTCGTTTTGGTTGCTCTTGCGGTTCTTGTTGTTGCTCGTTATATATACACTTTGACATTATGATTACAATTTGAAAAGGGTCTGAAGTTGTCAAACTGCAGATTAGACTATAAATATAACTTTTAACATACACATTAATATAAATAATACTTATTATAATGCATACAATAAATAAATACGTCTCTTCGTTAGCTGGTCTCTTCCTGCGCTGCTCGCGTCAAAGTGTATGAAGACGTTGCGTTCGCTCAAGCTTACTGCGCTCTTCTTTTATATTATGATTATTTTGGTGCGCGCTCTCGTTGGGGCTCGCTCTGTGCTGTCGTTTTAGTTGGTAAAGTTCAGGCGGCGTGTTAAGAACACAGCGGTTTAATTTACGTACTAAAATTTACAAACGTCGTGCGTGTGCGTTTGTGTGTGTGTGTCGTACTAAGCGGTCAGCAGATTTTTTGAAAAAAAGAAGAATAATGCACAAGCGCATCTTATTTTATTTAAACGTTGCAATAAATTAAATAAAAACGCATTTTATAAAAATAGTAAACCAACTAGTTGACGCAGGTAAAATATTACAAATAAAATATACAATACAATAATTTAGCAATAAAGCAGCACGTTGCTTGTTTTTTTTTTTTTTAAATAAAAAGAATACTGCAAGTGCAAAAGTACCTTTGAACATAAAGAAAGAGGTGAAAGCAAAACAAGACATGAGCAAAGCAACCCCCGCAAAATGAATTCTATTTGTTTCTTGTGCTATTTTGTTTGTGCTGCAATTTGTTGTTGTTATTGAAAACAATTTCGGCATTGTCTAGTTGCCAATGTATGTGTGTGTGTGTGTGGAATTGTGCAATTGTTAAATGAGCACTCATAAATGCATTAAGCAGACAACAGGGCAAGGCTAGCTCAAGCGCTTATCACTCGCTTATCAAGCCGCATATCATATTTAAATTAATTCAATTATAAACTATGCAACAGTAGCAAACGCGCGCTCTCTCTCTCTCTCTCTCTCTCAATCTCTCTCAGCCTCGCTCACACTCAACGCCGCACTAAACAGTAGTTTGTAATGTCAGCAGCGGCATTATTTTTTTATCTCTCTTGTGCTCAATAACTTTTGATAAAAACAGACACACACACATGCTATGCATTTCCATATATATGTATGCGTGTGTGTGTGCAGGTAATTGTAACATTGTTTGTCTTTCGTTTAAATGACAAGAATATTCATGCATTGACATTTGATATGAAATGCAGACAACTAATCGTTTCAAGTGGAAATTCATGTTACAGACAGCAATCAGCACACAGTGCGTATGCGTAAAAAAATTTCTGCGTATCTGTGTCATTTTTCAAAAGTAATTTTATATTATAATAATTACAAAGCCACACACACAGATACGCTAGACAGTTGCAGTTGCATGGAAATTTACATAAACAATTAACAATTTATTATATTACATATAATTTTTTTATTCCATTGTCGCTTTGGTATAATAAACAATACGCATTTGCTTTGAATTCAAAACGCTGCTTTATAAACATGGAAATTTTTGATTTAGCTAAGATCTTGAGATTATGGAAAAATACTTTGCTTTATTTATAGAACATGTAATATTGCTGTGACAAATCATTTAAAATGTTTTGCGACTTGTTACAGTATTATCTAATAAATATTACCGATTCATACATTTATTTTTAGATTTACAATATATTAGATGTAAGAATAAATATATTAGCAATTAAAATGTGTATGAATTTGTCAAATTAAATATTAATTAAATCTTTTTTCTTAATAATACACACTTTATGTTAGTAGATAAGATGTTATTAAAAAAAAAGTATTAGCGCTTGGTTTTCTTTTTATGGCAACAACTTCGTTTTACCCTGATCATATCTATATTTTAGAGCTTTACTACCCACAAAAGTATCACATAAAAATGCGCATAATAAACATTAGTTTGTCGCTTATACAATAAGCTGTCAACAGAATAATGCTAAAAATAAAATTAACGCCACTAAAAGTAGAATTTATGAATACTTGACGCCTACTATATATGCAGATAAGTTTTCTTTTATCGTAATGACGCCTGGGGAGTACACTCCAAGGATTAATGCACAAATTGCCTGACGAGCAGTTCGCTGATAGATCCGGCGTGCATTGATTTCAACGTCGACCGACCGTCCGGCGTAATTTATGAATTCGAATTAATGAGCCGTTGGCATGACTTTAGCGTCTGGAATTTCCACTTGAACTTCGACTCTAGCCTAAGCATTAATATACGTTCTTTCGTTGGACCATTTCCTGGTATACAGATTTCCGGCGATTATTTTTTCACTAGCCAATGTCCAGTTCAGATGCGTAGCGAATTTTCCTCCGCCCCCAAACACACGCAGCTTAATTACTTAGCTAGCCCACCAGGTGCAGAGCCAGAGAGCTAAACCAATTTTAGTCTTAATTGAAATTGATTCATTTCGAGCGTCATGTTGTGCGCCCAATTGACAAGCCACCACCCCTCCCACAACCCACAACCCCCTCGCACTAACAGTTATAAGTCAAAAATTGCCAATGACATGCAGCTATTTATGAAATTGTGTTTGCTGCCATGTGCTATATCGATTCCAGTTTGTGACACGCTGCCACATATAAAAAAAAACATTTAGACATTGTAGGGGCGGGGGGCGTGACGTCTAGGGCACAGGTACACAATGTGCTGCAATTTGTTAGGGAGGTTTCATTTCATTTTTTTCATTGTTGTCAAAATTAAAGTCATGTCGGTAAAAAAACAAACAAAAAAAAAAGTATACAATGCGGCACAAGTTCTATAGATAAATACAAGTTCAAAACTTTGAGTGTGTGTGTGTGAGAAATACCTAAAGTTAGGCAGTAGCTTGGGGTGTTGGCTAAAGTGAGCGGAAATAGTAGAAAACAAATAATAAAGTTACAAGCAGAAGCTAAATAAGACTAGGGGATACACTGGTAAACAATTTGTCAAAATGCTTATGGCATTGGTCGAGTTTATTAGTAGAACAATAAAGTTTTAACTTTGCTTGTCTGTTCTTAGATGAAGTAGAAGTAGCTGTATATGAAAGAGCGAACAAATTAGAAAATACTTGAAAAATATAATCAAAGACTTAAAATAGAATTGTTCTATATTTGATATAAGCTCATTTATATATTTTTAATTAATTGTTATAAACTAAAAAAATTCCAATATTATTTAAATAATACTTTTACTGTATTCAAATTAACAGTAATTCTTAAATATCAATAAGTATTTTTAAAAATTTTGTAAATTATTAAACTAAATAAATTATTTTACTTTAACATCTTTAAGCTATTTTCATTAAATAAATTTAACACCCTCCATTTAATTTATTTGCCCAAACAATAAGCGTTGACTTGCTAAGTAAAAAATGTATAAATTTCAACTGCTGAAAGGAAATAAAGTGGCAACAATCATCGTTATATATATTAGCCCACAATAGAGTATTAGCCTAACAATATTTTATATAGTCAGACGCTTGTCGTCAGCTAGTCTGCCCAGCTGTATAACAAACTAAGTTAACTTAGCAAACAAACGGAAATAAAAAAAACGAGGCGGACAAAAATAAAGAAGAAACAAGTTGAATGCGCTGTCCGCTGGCTGCGCACTAATAGTTTTTTGACTTGGCCATAAAAAATAAGTTGACCGAAAGCGCAAACTGCTTAAAATCTTCTACACAATGATGTTGGCAAAAAGCAAATTGTTTAGGGGTTAGGAGCAACTTCATTTGTTGCTGTTGGGGATTGGCGGGAGTTTGTTGTTGTTGCCTAGGAGTTTATATTGTTCAGTTGCTGATTGGAGTCTAATTGGGACTGTTGCTGCGCATATAACTGTATCTAATGGCAGCACTTTGGCTTCGTCGACGTAATTGGGCTACCTAACAATAAAACAAGATGCCCCAAAACTAATGCGATTTTATTACCTAAAAAAACAATAACAATAGCAAGTGTAGCAACGCTGTAAGTTTTAATCAGTGGCTACATTTCTGTTTTTATTGTTAACTATAAAATTGTGTGGAGACAATCAAATTTATATAGGCAGCGAGTTGAGTAACGCTGATGTAATATAATGCATAATTATTTACACATTTTAGCATATAATATATTTTTCTAAAACTAAACTTTTAGTATACTTTTGCCTTAAATTTTTTGATTTTGATTTAATTTTAATTTTAATTTTTTTTGAGCTGCTTTCTTTATTACTTTTGGTTGAGAACAAATATATTTAATTAGCTTTGCAAACAAATTTCAATCTAAATTAGTCAAATCAACTTAAGCGTAATCTTTACTTGGCAATATTTAATAAATAATAAATTGCTTACAACACCCAAAAGGCAACGCGCATCAAATTAGAACTTGTCCACAATTTAATCTGCTTACTTTAAATATTAATCAAACCCATTTCAATGCTTGCCTTTGCTTTTTGCTCTGCTTGTAATCAGAGCAACTCATTTCTATGGGCAAATACTTTTGCGTGTAGCTGTAGCAGCTTAAAATCTTTTCCTTTTCCCTTGCTGATAACAAAAATTTTGTTCAACATTTGCAATTTGCATGCTTATCTACTTGTACCACTTACATATTTACAATCAACATGGACAGATTTGTATATATGTTTGTTTATTTCCGAGCAAGGCGTGCAAGTGGAAGTGTAATCAATTTTTCATTCACTTCGTCAGGCTCACATATTTATCTAACTCTCTATTGATGTTTGTGTGTATGAACATTCAATCAAGAAGTCGACCTTAGGCAGTTATGACATTTTCCAATACAAGAAGACATAAGCAATAAGCCCAAGTACAAGCTTTAGCATTGGTTTTACTTTATTTTTGCAAATGAAAGAGCGAAAGAGCGAGAGCGTCTATTTACTTTTGCTACGTTTGCAGTTCACACAATTTTCGCTTGTTGCTCTCTTGATATTTTGTGTTCCCCTTTCTTGCTATTTTATTTGCTGATTTAATCGTGTCTTGAAGTGAGGCTTCCTTCCTGTGTGAGCGTTCAACAACAAAAGGGGGAAATCAAGACGTAGCACAAAATGTTTGTTTGCCCGCAACGTAACTTGGTTTAAACTACAACTCGAATGGCCAATGACGAGTGCTTTATATGGTGCGAACTATTGCTGGAGCAGCTCTGAGAATTCTTTTTGCTTTGCTTTTATAATTAGCTTGCAAGTTTTCTTACTTGTTGCTTTTGCTTGTTGTAATCGCTTAATTAAATAATATGTGTGTAGACGCTGCTATTTGTTTAACCTTTCTTGCCTTTCATGCCGTTGCACGCTTATTCGTTGTTTAGTTGTTCACTTTAGTTTTCACTTTCTTAGTATTACGTGCGCACATTATACAAACACACATGGCGTATGCTTAACGTCTAGCAAGCGCTGTCAAGCGTATGTGTCAAATAGTAATAATCAGCAGCTCGACTTGACACACACACGGACACACACACACATGTACACACATGCAAATGCAAATGGAAATGCCTGTGCGTACCACTTGACGTATGCGTTACATTTTATCAGCTTCAGCTAAGAAAAACTTTCAACGAAGTCGGCTCGCTTTTTTAAACGCCCATTATGCAAAATTGAAACTTTCTGTGGCATGCTACAAACTTTTATACGGGTTTTGCCCATAACACTGCGAATCCTTTTAAAAATTATTGCATGTAGGACTTAAAAAATTGCAAGAAAATATTTTAAAATTATTTATGACGCACAAACATTTTATATCATTAAGAAAAATCAACTGTATGAAAACTTTAAATTGAGTCTAAGCTAAATTTATTTAAAATAGTATTTAATGCATATTAATTTTAAACTTTAACAAATATGTAAAATAATATTCTTCATGCATTATAGTTTTAAATCAATCTTAAGTAATGCAGCTGCCTACATTTATTTATTTTATTTAATAATAAAAAGCATATTCATTTTAAACTTTAACAAATATGTAAATTTCTTTTATAAATTTTATGCATTAGTTTCAAATAAATCTTTACTAATGCAGCTGTCAACATTTATTTATTTTGTTATGCTAATCAGTTGCAAAGTAAACTCAACTATTTTAAATCAAATTGCTTCATAAACTTGCGCTTAACCTGCCTTATAATTTTTTTAATTTAATTTTAAGCAGCAGTAAAAATGTGAACAATAATCCGCCGCTGAAAGAATAAACGAACTTATCAGAGAACAGAGAGAGAGCAACAGCGCCATAGAGCGCTTAAGTGCTTACTTACGCTCACTGCCCACTCCCCACTCTACCTCTCTCTCTCTCTAGCTATTGCTAAAAAGATTTGCAGACAAGCAGCCTCAGAGCTCTGAACGTCAATGCCTGATGATGTCTTCTTCAACGTTCTTCTTATCAAAATTTGAGCGCTCATTCACACGCAACAAATAAATAAATTTACTCAACAACGGCAGCAGCAGCTACGTCAAATATTTGTACATATGTAGCTTATTGTAGGGGCAGGTAGTTGCCAGAGAGGGGGAGCGGGTGTTGTCTGCTTGACGATGTCGCGCGTTTGACTGCACTTAATGAAGTCAGAGCGGCACTAACTAAATTGACTTTATTGCTGTGCAAATAGGCGCACTGCCTTTTGTTGTTGTATTTATTTTAATAATATATTTACATAAGCACACACACACACACATAGACGCACTTAAGACATGGCCTAGGTAAACATATTCATTGCCATTGTGGCTTATTATTGTACTTAAGAAAGATTATAAATAAAACATGCGGCTCTTGTAAGCTAAATATAAATTTAATACATATGCACATTGGATATGTGTGCAAGTCACGCACATTCACTTAACAAGGCGTCGCTGCATTTAAATATATAATTTTTAACATTAAGTTGCAAAAACGTTGCAAATTGAATTAAATGTTTGCAAATTAAATTCAACAAAAAATTTGTAATGTGCGTGAAAAGTTGCCGAGCATAATAAAAAAAATAAACTTTGTCCAGCAGTTGCCAGTTAAAGTTCACTCTATGTGTGTGTGTGTGTGTGTGTCCGCACTTTGGGGTAGGTCGTTAGGTTCTCATGCTTATTTTAATTTTCAAAATATTTTATTGTGCAATTTGCATTTATTGTTTTCTTTCTCTTTATACTTAATATTTGTTTAATGCACAACAGTGTATGCTAAATATAAATTATTATTTTATATTTAGTTTACATTTGCAAATGTATTTTTAACTTATGCGCTACAGAGTCAATAAACATAAATATTATTACATTTGTTTTATGTACTACAAAATTTACAGCAATGCAAGAAATTGCATTGAAATAAATCAATTCAGTGTTTGCAAATAAATTATTTAATAACTACAAAAATATATAAATATATTTAAACTTTACCTGAGCTTAACATTAATTTTAAATTAGCGCATTTAAGTTATTTGCTCCTATTTTTATTGTTCTTTTTTTTTTTTTATTTATTTAGTTTGGGCGTATTTTGAATTTTTTTGTTTTTCGCAGCATAAATGATTTCCAGAATTTTCCAGAGCTTGATTACTTATTGTATCAATGTCTGTGGGAAAAATTCATAGAACAGTCGTTTGATTTAATCAACTAGAATTGATGTTAATTTGATTGTTTTGATTTGCCATCAAGCAAATGAAACAAAAAGTCTGCAACTGTTTGCGTATTATATAGATATATGTATATATATTTACCCTTAAATGTTTGTGTTTTTTTAGGCACAGTAAAAGCTTCAGCTAATGCACAGATTGCCGACGCTTGTAGCTGAAATATATTTATAAACAATATGCGCAATAAATAGCAAAAGTTTTTGTACTGAATTTAGTTACTAAACAGCTGATTAAACAAAGTTACTATACTGCACTTAATCAGGCGTTTAGCTGAGATGCTGTGGCCACAACAAAAAGCTATAGAAATTCATTATTGTATTTAATCTTGACAAGCTTTTAGCTCACAAAGCAGCGAGCACATAAAATGCTACGGAAATTGAAGCACGCTTAATTAATATTAATTTGCATGATACACACATGAACTAAATGTATGTGTGTGTGTGTGCTTATTGTCTGTCTGGCTCAGTTAGCGCCTATTGTGTTTTGGCTGATTGTCAACAAACATTTCAAAGCAAATCCATCGATAGATGCTGGGGCTGCTTACTTTTTGCATCAATAACAAAATGATCAATGGGCTTAGCCCCGTCGCTCTCACGCCCACCCCACCATACATTGTTTGTCACAATACAAGTGCGTATAACTGTACTTGAACTGTGCTCTCTCTCTGTATAAATATATATTGAGTGCCCCTTGTTCACAAGCGACGTGTTTCCAATAGCCAAACAAATTGACTTTGACATCATCGGTGTCGATGGCGGCATCGGCATCAGCATCAGTTCGCTCGCTTATGCCATAATGCTTAGGCTTACATTTCTTTTGTATACCCTGCAAATAGCTAAAGTTTAGAGTGTATATAGTTTATATAGTTTATATAGATTAATAATAAATTATGTTTGTAAACAGACAAAATTGGATTTGCAGAAATGCAAAAAGATTAAAAAGATTTTTATTGAAAGAATGTTAAAAAATACATAAAAAAATGTACTAAAATTTAAAAAAAAAATTTAGTAGTTACATAAAGTTGCATTTTATGCAATAATGTTAAAGATTTTTAATTTCAAAGTATTTTATTTATATAGAAAAAAATATTACAAAAAAATTTTTTTATATTATATATTTTTTATATTTATATTATATATTTTTCGTCTCTTGTTATTATAACATATATATAACTATATATACATATATAACTATATTTATTTATTGTTAAATATTAAGAGATAAGTCAGTAGCTTAAAAATTATTTATTACATAATTTTAGTTTAGTCTTTAGCTTACCAATTCAATACAGCTATAAATTAAAGCGTATTCTATAGTCTAGCATACCCCGCGCTTAATACTTAAGTGTATTTATTTGTCTTCATAGCGTATTTGTTATAATAATTTTGCACAGTTTTTGATTGCTTTAAATTGTTTAAGCTTGTTGACAATTCCAATTGTCTGACATTCATTTGCGCCTCGCCTATGTCTGTGTCTGTGTGTGTGTGTATGTTTGTCTTTGTATTTGTGTTTGAGCGCCTTTTAATCATGACAATAGATTTGACATTCAGTTAAGAAAAGCAGCAGCAAACAGCGCACTTGACTTTTGTGTTTTTACTATTAAAATGTTTTCCGCACTGCTTGCTCTGCTTTGTTAGTTGAACTTTTCTTGCAGCTACTGTTGCGTACAATCTTGTAATTTGGACTAACAACGGGAAATTCCCACACATTGTCTGGCTGCGATGGCAAATTATATAGAATTCGTGGCGGTGAAGAAAAAAAAAACGCAATTTGAGAAATTTACGACATTCTATAGTCATTACACCTTACGGGGGGGCAGACAGCCACGCCTATTTTGGCGTGCGCCCATGCGAAATTCGCATACAACTTCCGCACTTCAGTATGCAAATTTTCATTACACAAAACAAAAGCAACAACAACAACAAAAATTATTTGCCGGCAAATGGACGTCGGCACTCACTCCCCCAGCATATTTTTCTAGTCATTGTTGTCGCTTGACTTTTGGGCTAACAACAGAATAATTTGCCTCTTTGGCTTATCGCTTGACTTGCTTTTGGTTTTCTGCTGTAGCTGCAAGTTCAAGAAGTTGTGTTTGACTTTCGAGTGTTTGCATTTTTGCAGACTAAGAAATTGCAAGAGGAAGAATTTGTATTATGATTGAGTCTATTAGCTAGCGCTAAGTGCTTGAGATAGTAGCAGTGCCTAAATTAGCTGGCGCATAAATTATATTTAGTGTATAATTTATTGCGCTTTAAATTTGTGTGTGTAAATTAGTTTTCAAAGCAAATGAATTCTGCGCATAGAATTTCAATTTCAATTTCAAGTTTTGTACATTTACATTTATATTTAACTTAATTTGCTGCAAGTGCAAAGAAATAAATAAATTTAACTGCCATAACTATAAAGTACTTAGCCGTGTTTTACTTTTCCACAACTTTTATCTTGCAGCTTAAGTCATAAATTGTATGCACACGTGAATTACGTTGCATGCAACTATAAAACTCAATTGAAAATAATTAACACTATTGCGCTTTAAGCAAAGTGCAACCAACAAACATAGCAAACTTGTTTATTAGTTTTAGTTACTGTAATTTCTACGAAATTTGTTGCGTTTGGAAATTTTGTGAATTGCGCTTCTGAGTGTAAAGTGTAAAGTGTATCAGTATTTCATTAAAATAGTTAAAATTAAAATTCTCAGAAAGCCAAAATTGCGTATACGCAATTTAGTTAAAAGCAAATTTTAGCTGTAAAAAATATACCAACTTGCAGCCAAAATAAAATTGTGCTTAGAGCTTTAAAATTGCGTATACGTAATTTAGTTAAAAGCAAAAGTAAGGCTTCAATTAATGAAACATGCATTGAAATTTGTAAAAAAATGCAAGTATTGGCAATTAAATCAAATAAGCAAGCTAAAAGCAATTTAAATTGTATGTAAAATTTGCTGCGTATACGTAATATTTATAGTTATTATTTAAAGCAGCACTAAAAAATATTTGATGTTTACAATATATACATTTATATATATAAAAATATAAATTTATTTTATATGAATTTATTTCTTTGCTCAAATCGCATTTGTTGACCAAAGAGTCTTCGGCTGTCGCCTTCGAGCATTTCCCAGTAAAGCAGCTTTGAATTATTCAAATGTGGAAACGCTGTTCGCTGTTTGTTGTCGCTTTACTTATTTTATGAACAAAATTATGGCTTTTGTTGCCCATTGCCAAGTAAGTGGGCAGCAAGTAGAGCTGTTTATGTGAATGAATTTGCTTTCATTTCAATTTGAAGTTGAAGTTGAAGGACAACTTTAGCTTTTGCTTTTTGCTTTTAGCGCATTCAAATGCGAAACATTTAGTATGCAAGCAGAAACTAATTAATTATACGTGCAAATTGTGATGAATGATATTTCTATGCTAACTGTGTCTCAACAAATTTGTTGTTGCTAAATTAATGCAATGTGCTTATTGATTTTTGACTGCGTTTGATGTTTGATCATTTAAAATAATGTTAACAGATGCTGCAGCATCGAACGTCCTTGAGCAACAAATATTCTATATTCACGCTCTCTCTCTCTCTCTCTCTCTCTTTCTCTTTCTTTCGCTCTTGCTGCGCTCAATTGCATTTGGCGCTGCTTTCGTTATTTTTAACGCTGCGTTATTCAATTTTATATTTTAATTATGCCACGCAGACAAGCAAACAGAGCTGTGGGCGCTTGTGGGCGTGGCATATTGTCGCCACGCTCACTTAGCCACGCTTTGCCCATGAGCAGTGCAATTTGCTTTTCCTTTACATGAAATTAATTGTAGCCAATTGCACTTGACCCACAAAAAATTAAAAATTTGCCCATCTTTAGAAAATCTTTTGCAAAGTCTCTTGCCTCATCTCGTGTGTCCGAAAATTAATTGCCTGCCATGTTGTCCACTTGACTAACAAATTGATTTGCCTAACGCAATTTACTGCCCTCGACTACACTAAAGTCAACTATCTGTGTCCTGGCATGTCCTGTCCGAGTAAAAATAATTGCTTTGTTAGCGTTAAACAAAAAGTTACAAATTAGTTTTGCACTTCTACTCTAATTATGCTGAAATGTCTTGTAATTTATTAAAGCGAAGCATTTTATATGTCTAAGTTGGAAAATTTATTTAAGTGTTTAATGTATTTAGTGCAATTTATTAGTTGAAATTAGTTTATTTTGATAATAAATAGTGGCTATATATGTTTGCTATGATAATATATAAAAATCTCGTTATGCATTTCATTTAATTTATGTTATTTGCCTCTGAGCTATATAAAAGCTCTTGTCATAATAAATCCTTTTTGCACTTCATAAAACTAAAGTGCATTTTCCAATTAACTTTGTGAAAATGTATCCAATTATCTGCATGCTATTCCACAATTCTTTACGAGTTGGCATGTAAAATCATCTTAGAGTGCTGCGCCGTACTCAGTTTGGGGTTGGGTCTCTTAATTATCAGTGACCTACATGCCACGTGAATTTTGCAACATATGCCTGGGCAAATTGCAGATGCTGTCGGTCCGTTTGTGTGTCTGCCTTTCATCACTGCAAGTGCTTGTGTGTGTGTGTGGCAGCAGCTTTATGGATTAACGACACACCTGTGCCTGAGCTCAGTCGTCTCGGTTTGCTGTTTTTGTTTTTGTTGTTGTTGATATCAAAATGCATTCATGTTTAGTTTTGTAATTAAAAGTGTAATTCAAGCGGCAGGCACACAAGCAAAACTAAGACACACACAAGCATATGCGCATTAGCATGCAAATGTATGCGTATGCGTGTGTGTGTGTGTGTGTCTCTGTGTGTGTTGAAAGAAACGTTCAAGGTAACAAAACAGACAAACAAAAACTGTTGCATACTTTTGTGCGTCAAATAAAAATGCCAACCACGTTGCTATTCCTTTCACTATCTCGCTCTCTCTCTCTCACTTTCTGTTACTTTCTTACTCAACTTACATTACAGTTGACTGCCTTAGGCTTTGCTTTTAACGCAGCTGCTCAAGAAAATTGCTTTTCCCCTAACTGAAAATCAAAGCGCAATTATTCAAATTGTTTCTTAGCATATTGATTAGTATTTAAACTTGTGTTAAGCATGTTTTATTTATATTTTAATGCAAGTCTAAGTAAAAAAATAAACGACGCGCTAAAAGCAAAACTTTTTACAGCACTTTAACACTTTTTCTACTGCGCTGACAGCCTTGGGGCACAGGCTGCTGCCTCGCTTATCTTTCTCTCAGGCATAGAAATGTGTATTTAATTGCACACACACACACTTGAAGCTGTCCGCAATGCACACACACACACACACACACACTTTAAACCCCCTTTGCTGTGACTGCTGCTGCTGCGGTTCCTTACATTTTGCTCACCGCAGTCACTGCGAGCTGTCATTTGGGCATCCTGTCAGTCAATCATGAAAATGGCGTCACTTGTCGTAAAAGTTCTTAGCCAAACACCCCGTCAGCTGCCAGCTGCCAGCTGCCAGCACGCCCGCTATAAACTGTGGTTTACCGCTTAACTCTGCGGCGCTTATATTATATACACTTTGACATTTTTATGCAAAAAGAGGGTATGCCGTAGCTATGTCAAAGTATGTAACATTATGTTTATGCTTAAACAGCTAAATAAACGGAGTGCATTGCGCTACTTTTTGACTGTATGAGCTACAGAATCTCAGTAACTATAAATGCTAGAGTTGAAAAATTCGGTATATAGTTATTTCTATGCACAGCGCAGCGCCAGCTTATTTCTAAAATTTGAATTTCTTAACCACTTCCACGCAAATTATAGAAAACACCATATATATCCAATTTTTAAACTGTTATGTAAGTGTATTAAATAGTTGGCTGCTTCTCACTTGTTGTGTGCTTGTTTTTTTTTTATTTTATGTTTATAGTTGCGAATATTGTTGCAGGACACATATCTATCTGGCGTTTGTCGTTTTGCCTGCTGGCTGGCTTCCTTCCTTGGCTGCCTGTGGCAACTTCCTGTCACGCTTCGGGGGCAACATTCATATAAAAAATCATTTTTTGCGTTCTGTCATTGTTGTTGTTGTCCCTGTTACAGTTGAGCGCTGAACGTGCAGGAAATTTGAGCAGCGCAGCAAAATCCATTTACGTAATTACTTCACGTTAACTTTTGCCGTGCGTATGCTGGCGGCGTTTAGAGCAAAGTGTTGTCATGGGCTGGGACAGGGGTGAGCTGGGATCTAGCAAAATGAAATTATATTTGTTGGTTGTGCCTTTTTATTATTAAATTATAAGAGCGGCAACATCTTATTGCATTATTGGAAATCTTGCTGTGTATCCTTTTGGACTGCCACGCGCTGCTCTCTCTCTCTCGCTCTATCAGTTGCTCTCTCACTAGATCTGTCTGTAAGCGAACCTTTCATTAATTAGATGAGCTGCTTTGGGTAATGCATACTTGATTATAGCCCCAACTTTGTTTTCTTTTCTTTTCTTGTTTGCTTGGGTCCGCTACCACCAAAAAAAATACGAAAAATTATTGCTCAATATGCCAAGTAATTTAACTCATTTGCTCAGCGATGCTGAAAATGCTTATGATGTTGTTACCAACTTTGTTGAGTTGGGAAGCAGCCATGATTGTTAATAATTAAGTTCGAAGCCTTCGGACTTGAACTTTGAATTGCAAATTGCGAAAATTTCCACAGAAATCGAAGCTATTAATATCCGCTAGTTTGCAGGTATTTCATTTTTCAGCGTAATAGCATGATAATGGTTTCCTGTTCATTTTTGGTTACTTACCACGAAAATAAAAAGCATAAAAAAGTTACACTGACTAATTTTTATGCCTGAGCTATTTTATTGACTTTTTATAAACAAACGATTTGTATTCAACAGTTTAAGTGTAAAAGTAATGCTGCAAAATATTGTATACAATTCTTTCATTAAACATATTTTTAATAAACTGTGCTATGCTTTAAATAAGAACGTTTTATTTAAAGAAACTAATTTCATTTGTTGTCCCATTTTTAATAGCAAACTACTTTGTTTAAAACAATAGCTGCTGATTTGATTTAAGCTGCAAATAGCTCATACATTTTATAAAAAGTATAAACTACTTATAGAACCTTTTTTTATAATATTATTTTATATTATCAAAGTCCCAATAGCTAAGGCTGCCTCCCCTGATGCTTAAGTTTAAACTTTAAGCCTACAGCTATATAAATAAATAAATAAATATATTGACTTTTGTTGTTTTGAACACCTTAAACTATGACAAACAAATATAAAGCGCTCTAAAGCCAAAGCACTGTAAATAAAAAGCTATTAAAGAAATTTAATGCTAACTCTTATATTCTGTTATTTAATCAAACTTATTTACACAAGATTTTCATTAAATATATCTATATAATTTCTACTTACAGCTAAGCGTGCTGAACGTATTAAACTCTCAATTATGTAAAAGAACAACAAGTGAAGCACACACAAGACAACGACAACAACAACAAGAAGAAGAACACGACGCTTACCTAGGCAAATAGCTTTATAGACAAGAGCAAAGCAGCACGAGCCTAAAGCACTAGACAGGAGGCACAACAAGTGTCCCCCACAGACAAGAGGGCAACAATAATAAGCCAAGTGGGTAAGCAAGTGCTCTGCCACGTCCCAACACGACACTTTACGTGCTGAGCAAGAGCAAGAGCGAGAGAGCGAGTGGGAGTGAGTGAGAGGAAGGATAGAGCGAGTATTAGGCAAGCAGGCGCAGGCAGCAAATAAAAGACAGCAAAACGGCAGCCGTGGATCCCAGCACGCTGCGTCGCAGTTCAGCCGCCGCCGCTGCCGCCGTCGCCGTCACTGTGAAAGCGACGCCAACAACGCCAACGCCGCTGACAATTTGTCAGCCGCCTGGGCCAACGCCGGCGTATCAGCGGCTGACCAAAGCTTTGCAATCTGATCCCAGATGTGGACACGAGGTGAGTTTGTGTGTGTGTGTGCGTCCGTGTGTGTGTGTGTGTGGACTCCATGTGTACTCAATGTGTTGCAAAGAGTTCGACACGAGTTTGCGGTCAAGTAGTTTGCTTGTTTTGCTATTGTTGTTATTGCTATTGTGGGCGTGGCCTTTTGTGTGCGCTACGCTGACGTCACAGCCAGGAGCGCAGTTTGTTTAGCTTTTGGGCGCCAGCGACAAAACAAGTGGCAACAGTATAAGCAAAACGAAAAAAATATATTAATAAAAAATATAAATGAAATTTAATAAACAAATCAAAATAGAGCAATAAATATAACTGAAAAATTTGAAATCAAACTTAATAAATTAATCATAAAATAATAATAGTAATAATTATTATACAAATTTTAATATAAAGTAGATAAATTAATCATAAAATAATAATAATACAAATTTTAATACAAAGTAGACAAATTAATCATAAAAAAATAATTATTTCAAAACGTTTTTTAAGCTAAATATATTTTTTAAAATATTGTATGTATTACATATATTTTATAGTATATAATTAATTTATATTTCAATCAATTATGGCAACGAGTCAAACAAAACAAATGAGTTTACTTTATTTTTGGTTTTAAACATTTTTGAAATGATGCATAATAAAATTAAAAATATTTAGGTAAATGCAGTCATTAGTTACATTAATTTTTTTATATATATTTCATTTAAATTTAAATATACGCATATATTTATTAATATTTAGCTGTAGTTGTTATATTTATTTATATACATATATATTTATTATTTGTAGATAGTTATAGTAGTTTTTGTCTTTAAAATTTTAATGTAGCAATTTATAGTTAAAGAGCAAACAACCTTTTTTTTATATTTTAATATAATATATTATAAATTGTTCTATTAAGTTTCTAAGTAGAGCAGCCCGCAACGCTTCGAAATCCGCACCTGTTGTTTTAGCTGCTGTTGCTGTTGCTGTTGCTGCTGCTGCGTTGCAATTATGTATAGGTTCAAGGCTAATTTGCTTGCGCCCCAATGAGCAGCCACTGAGTGTGAATGTGTGTGTGTGTGTGTGTGTGCAACGTGCTGTGTTTGTGTGTAAGTGTGTGCTCTTGGTTTGTTGTTGTGCCGCGCTGTGTGTCGCGCGCTTTGTGCTCGTTTTGCAAAATGCGCGTGCGGGCAAATGTAATTCGTTCGCATTACGTATACGCCATGTTGCGTTGTTGCGACGTTAATTAACGCAGCCACGTTGGCTAAAGGTTAGGATTAAGACAAGCAGCAACAACAATAGCAACAAAAGGCCAAACAAAATGCAACAAGCCTTAGCTCCAATTACATTTAACCAAAAAGGCTTTGGGGCAGGCAGCAGCAGCAGCAGCACTGTGGACGCTTGACCTTGAGCGTTCACGTCCAAGTGCGTTCTTCAGAATACGCATACAAGTCCACGCCCACTTGACATTGCTGCACCATGTCGTAGATTAGCAAGCTGAGCAACTAAAAGGCCATTGGCGAATTTAGAAATTAACCCAAATTGCATAAAGTCTACGGAATGTTTAGAATAATGTGAAGGTGAGCAAAGCTAATTAAATGGAAAATAACATTCAAATGTAATAGCAAGAAGTGTAATTTACTATTATGAAGGCAGTCGCATTTATTAGTCTAAAAGTAAAGCAAACATTTCAAGATTGAAGCGTAATAAACAAAAATTGAAAGAATTTTTGAATGCAAAATTTTTGTTTGGCATAAATAACAAACAAGCTTTTAAGCTTTATTATTAATGCGTTCTTTTTATATTTATTTCATAGGTAACAATTGGCCGTCGCATTGGCCTGTACAGATTTTGTGGCGACATCGGACGCGGCAACTTCTCCAAAGTCAAGCTGGCCGTGCATCAGCTGACCCGAGGTATTAGCAATTAAATTAATATTAAAGTACGTTATATAGTTTATTTACTTGCTGTAGACAAAGTGGCCATCAAGGTAGTTGATCTAGATCGCGCCGGCTTGGATGCCAAAGCGTTGCGCATGTTATCCAGCGAGATCGCAACGCTTGAGTGTGTCCATCATCCGAATATTTTGAGGCTATTTGAGGTCGTTGAGACGCTGGGGCGTGTCTATCTAGTTACCGAATGGATACGCGGTGGCGAGCTTTATAATCACATCACACAGGGTGGTCCATTGCGTGAGATTCATGCAGCGCCGCTCTTCAAGCAGCTGCTCTTGGCTGTCAAGCACATGGTAGTTGCATCTATAGCTACGAAATTGTAGCCAAACTAATTTATTTATATTTTTTAAATTTGCAGCATAGCCTAGGCTATGTGCATCGCGATATTAAAGCGGAGAATGTGCTGCTGTTGTCCGAGGATCGGCTAAAGCTGGCGGACTTTGGTTTTAGCACACAGCTTATAAATGGTAAGCAATACACTGAAAGAAATTAGGTCAATCTTAGCAGTAAGCAAAGAAAATTTGTTAAAACAAAAATATCAAACAAATCAAATAGTATAAAAAAATTAAATCAAAAATAAAATAAATATGTAACTTTGTTAAAAAAATAAACACAATAAGAATAATTTGTTTAATTAAAAATATTACCTGTAGAATTAATATATTGTCAAACGATTATAAATTTAAAAAATGAGTTGCACTTAAAATAATCTTTTTTGAAACTATAAAATATTTGCAAACTATAATTGTATATAATCTTTTAGTTATTATTTTTAATATATATTACTTTATATATTTTTTTTCAGGTGCCAATCAGAAGCTGGATACATTTTGTGGCTCGCCGCCTTATGCGGCGCCCGAGCTCTTCTCCGATGATCATTATATAGGCGCACCTGTTGACGTGTGGGCCTTGGGGATTTTACTCTATTTCATGGTCGTTGGCAATATGCCATTCCGAGCACCCACCATACCAGGCCTGAAGGCAGCCATATTGAAGGGTGACTATCTGCTGCCCGGTCAGCTGAGCTTGCCCTGCATAAGACTAATACGTAAGCAAATATATAATATATTGAAACTTTGACTTTGACTTTCACTAACGCTGCAGAACGAATCTTGATACATGTGCCCGCCCAGCGGCCCACCATAGATGACATGTTGAACAGTCAGTTTGTCAGCTGTCCCAAGCTGAGCGTGGAGCTGATGCAGCAAGAGCTCAATTTGCATAGCAAACCTGCCAAGCGTAACATTTTCTGGGTGCGCAAGTCGCATCGGCTGAGCAAGACGGCATCGCTGCGGGAGCGCTACACGGAGCTGGTGAAGAAGCCAGCGATAAGCATGAATACACGCCAGCAGGATGAGCTGTTTACGCAAAGCTTTTTGCAGCCCATCGAGCTGAATAGCCAGGAGCAGCCAGTGCTGCTCAACAGCAGCAAAGAGCTGGAGGCCATTGGCGAAAGCAAGCAGCGTGCGGGAACTGCGCGTCGCTATTTGTTCTGCGGCACGTTGAAGAAGAAGATAACACCCATCGAAACGGAGCCAGAGAAGCAGCTGTCCAATGGCATGATGCCGCCGGCTAAGCTCAGTCCCTGGAGCATTGAGGTAGCCGACGATTGTCCATTGTTTAAGAACTACGATGCCGAAACGGGCGGCTGCGTCATGTTGCCCACCAACACCGATGATCTCAGCCAGCTGTGTGCGCTGGAATTCGAAGCCAGACAGCTGCTCGCCGAGCTTGGCGTCACCTCGCAGATGCTCATCAATGCCATACCAAGTGGACCACGCTCCGACATCATCGGCGCCTATCGCATCGTTGTCAATCGCCTGCAGAAGCAATCCTGGCTGGCGCGCAAGCATGTGGAGATGGCTTTGCATCTGGAGCCCAAGCCGGAGAAGCGCATTGAGCGTCAGTGCTGCATTTTGTAGACCAAACCCACAAGCAACAAATCTTATAGCTGTCAATTTGTTTATGTAGCAAAAGAGCAGTTGTTATACTTTTGTTATTAATTTAGCATAATTCAAAGTGTTAGAGTTCCTTATTTCTCTGTGTAGATTCTGAGTTTTATAAACTGTTAATTATTTATAAAAAAAAAATAATATAAAATATTAAATACAATGTTATGTTAGCAAACGCTCGAAATTAAACTTAAGCATGGTCAGATTTTATTTTGTCAAGCGTTTAAGTTTAAACAAAAATATTTATATATTAACTAAATATAATTTAAACAAAATTTTAGACAATTTTTATTTAAGACTACAATAAATAAAAAACCAAAAATTAAACAAAACTAATTAAAAATAATATTTACTGCGCTTGACAAAATAAAACTCTTTCGATAACAAAAGAAGTTAAAACTTTTTGAAATATATTATATACAACAATTAATGTCTGGCATAATTAGTGAACAATTTTAAATATACATAAATAAATAAATATGCATATAGTCCAAGTACAGTTAACATTCGCAAATTAGATTTGTGGATTTCGAATAACTTTAATATATTTAAAATTTCAAACAGCTGATTTTAAAACTTTGAACAGTTTTTTATATTAAAAAAAAGGAAATAACATGTATTTGTAAAGCTTTTAGTTCATACTTACACAAAATTATTGTTCATTTCGAAATTCAAGTTCGGAAAGTTCGCTCAATATGTCCAAGCATTATACAATTTAGTAAATTTTTTACATAAAACACCCGTCCAAAGCTAAAACATTTTTGCCTTTTAAAATAACTTTTTTAACTCAATTCTAATTTGCGAGTGTTCACTGTCTAAAGTATTTCGTTATTGGTCCATTTTTTAAACATAATATATACACAATAACGAATTAAACAAATAACATACCAAAAGAAATTCAAGAATTGTACACGCAGCTCTTTAAACAATTAACTTCCATATTTCAAAAGTCGAAAAACAAGTAAAACGAATGAAGTTTAAATCAATTATTAAGGTAGTTTGTATTCAGTGTGATTAAAAATAACATAAACAAAACGTTTGTGTGTGTGTGTTTGTTTGTTTATGTAATTGTATGTGTGAGTCTCCGGTGGAGTCAACGAGCTCATACAATAAAGCAGCATTAGCATACATAGATACATTTAATATATATATACATGTATAGTTTATATATAAATGTATGTGTATATTTAAGTGTAAACAATATTAAAAATTTATTGCTAGGCTTTTAATGGTAGTTAATAGCCAAGACGCGCTTGCAGCATCCGCCAGCTGCTCTAGTTAGCAAAAGCGCAGTCGCTAAGAGAGCGGTAGGTGCGCGCGCTCTCTCTCTCTCTCTCTCTCTTTAGATGGCGGCGGCGGCGTCGCTGCTGTCGCCTGTTGTAAAATGTTGATAAGCAAAAACTGAGCTTAAATTGAGTGAAACTTTGAGTGATACTCACCGACTAAGGCAAATGGCTCCGAATCGCTGCTGGCAGGCCAATCAATGTCAGGCATAGCGGGCCATTCAATATCTTCCGTCGTATCCCAGTCCACAGCACGTGATTGACTAATCTCAAATAGTGCGGGCGTGCTTAGCTGCAGCACTTGCTCCCTGAACTGTTGCAGCAGTTCATCGAAACTGTCACGAGTCTTGCAGAGAAAGCAAACCGCCAGCGAAGGATCCATTGCACTAAAGCTTAATCTGGCCGCATATTTCTGATGGTAGCTGTCATCGAGCTCCTGTTCGGCTGCAGTTTGCTTCTGACCCACTGTGCCGGCACGTTGTGTAGTATGTGGATCCAAATAAAGCACTTCATCGTCCACATAGCCCAGAAAGTAAAGCGCCTGGTTAGGCCGGCCGCCTATCAGCCCGCAGCTGCTGCTAAGCTCCAGGCAACGCTTTAATGCAGGCACATATATGGGATTTATGTCTGTAATGCCCAGACGCAGTGGTATGATGAGCAGCAGTGGTTGCCATGACGTTGCAATGGAGTCCTGAGAGCGCTGCACTGCAAAAGTGAAAAAGGGATAAGTTACATTTATGCATTGAGTTGCGCTTTGAGGCTTACGTATATCATCTAGCACCACAGTGCTGTCCATGGCCACATGCACCACCAGCGAGCACCAGTCGTCAAAGCGTACTAGAATTCTATTAATCAAAAGTGTAAGTAAAGCATTTTAATCCAAGCAACTGCACAACCGACTCACTTGAGTATTTGTGCCACCGTATTGGGTCCAAGCCACTCGCCCACAGCTTTGTTTTGTGACTCGCCCATTAAGGCAATTTGATGTAGAGAGTAGAAGCTCTTGCGTGTATCCTCAAAGCGATTTACAATCTTTAAGTAGGTAGCATCACGACATGCGCTGGTCCAGAACCAATCTCGGCCTAAATGTAAGTCTATTAACGCTTGCGCCAGGACCATTTGTCCGCAGCGCAGCATGCAACCCCAGCCCTTGTCGCTGGTCAGCTGCACCTCGCCCAGCGGCACAAAGCCATGTCTATAGGTGCACCACAAGCGTGACTGTATATCCCGGCGTATGAGCTCCAGTTCTGCGCAAGTACAGATAAATTAATTAGCCAATTAATTGCCAACATGCAACATATCCGATTACTTACCCTGTATGGCATTATAGCGTTTGCCTAGCAACCAGACGTCTGTATTGCGTTTTGGTATATCCTCCGGCTCGCCACTGCCCACAGCACCA
Organism: Drosophila busckii; assembly: GCF_011750605.1. NCBI lineage: Eukaryota > Metazoa > Arthropoda > Insecta > Diptera > Drosophilidae > Drosophila > Drosophila busckii. The sequence continues at coordinate 12,287,423 of NC_046604.1, read as the reverse complement.
GCCAGCACGCTATCCGCACCCAAATACGCCTCAAACACACTGTCCATTTTGCGTATTAATTGTGTGCAGTTTATAAAAATCTTTGACAATGGCAGTCTTCCCTCCAGCTTCTACCACCCTGCCCCTATGTGTTGGGGCTGCTGCTAAATGACGTTGTGTTTTTGTTGCCTTTGTTTTGGCTTCAGCAAATGCATTGATATTTAATCTAACAGTTTGCTTTTAACCTGTTGGCAGTGTTGTTGTAATTATTGTTGCTAATCTGTTAATTATAAAATCGTTTTTGTTTAGTCTACGCGTTCGTAAAAAAATAAAACTGTGTATTTTGCTTGTTTTCGTTTTTCTTAAGCAAACTGATTACAGCGAAGTCGACTGCGCTGCCGATGCGTTGGCGTTTATGCTACGATGACAGTTGCTAGCAAACGAATTTTTGAAAAACCCCCGAATTATTTTAAATACATATACTAAAAGCAAATTAAATGATTCATTGCTGGTCTTATTGTTTTTTATAAGCAAAGTTAATACAAGAGTCATAATTTTAAAACGTATAATTTATTATTGCCTATCGAACTGCTATCGATATACATATTAACAGCGCGTATTCAAAAATGTATACAAAGTTAGAATTTGCAGAAAAACTCTGTTTATTTAAACTGTAAGTCCACAAAATTTGTTGTTTAAATCATAAAATTCATCCTCCTGCTCGCTTTTATCCAACATATCTGCATGTGGATCTGTTATTTCAACGCTGTCCGCTGCTGCTTTTCTAGCTGCTTGTCTTTGTTTCTTTAGACGCTTCTTTTGTACCACTTTAATGACCGATTTCTGAGTTTCCGGTTGTTGTTTCCACTGCGGTATAAATTGCACACACCAGTCATATAAATAAGCGTAAAAATCAAACATGACTTGTGAGTCGGCGAGCAAGAAATGTTCAATATGATAGCGTATATCCAAGCGGGAGCGCAGTACGTCATAAATATTATAAACAAAAACGCCGCAGAATAGTTGATTCATGCGTGGATTGCGGTAAGGATGATTAACCAAAGCATTCAAGCCATAAAGCTGATAGACGACAGCTTGGAATTCCGCAAATGCATGAATAACGTTCGTGGAAAATAAATCATATTTCTTCTTAAAGATCTCCGGCATGTGGAACAACGGCAAGAGTTTCTCCTGCACCAGTATACAATCTGACTTTGGCACATGCTGCACGCGTTCCGGTATCGTAAGTGGCTCCAACTTGGCATTCAGGCCACGTTTCAATCCCTTGTTGCTTAACTCCAAACGCACTGCACGCTCCTGTTTCAATTGTTTGCCGAAACGTCGCTGGAACTGCTTCGCATCCCGTTCCGCAGGTATGGTAACATCTATGGTGCGTAGGACAACCAGACAAACTAGCAACGCATGCAAATGCACCAGATCACAATGCTCCGAGCGATGCAGCCAATAGACTATGGCCAGCATATAAAGCTGCAAATCTTCTGGCAGCTGCTGCACTTGCTCAAACAGTTTTGGCACCTGTGCGTGAGGTGCATGCGCTGCAAACACCGCCTGCAGATGCCGTGCATCTGGTTCTGATGGCTCAAAGGCATACGCAGGTGGTTGCTCCAACTCCATGCGAAAGTATCTCACATTAGTGACGCGCAGCGCTCGAGTTAGATAGGTATAGCCTAAAGGCTGCTCCACGCCTTCTTCATCCACTTGTTTTGGAGTTTCCGCACCTGCCACATGATGTAACAAGGCAAAACAATAGTTGAGTATGGGCAAAGCCAACGCATTGGCATCATGATGTGGAAAATGTTCAATTTGCGGATTGTTGATGTATTTTTGTAGATGCAGCAAGTCCACAAAATGACGTGAGAGATGAGCGGGATAGAGCTTGTCGAGAAACCATTCTGGAAAGAGCTGTGTTTTGTCTTCAACTTCGATTTGTTCAGCAGTGTCTTGCTCGCCTTGCTCTTCGTCCTCCTCTTCTGAGCTTTGATCGGACTGTTCCTCTGCTTCTTTATCTTCCTCTCCTTCTGACTTTTGCTCTACTAACTCCTGCTGTTCCTCAGCTTGCTCTTCTTCTGCTTCTTCCTCCTCTGCGCTTTCCTCTAACAATGCGTGTTGCTCTGCCTCATCCTCCTCTTCTTCGTGCTCACTGTCTGATTCCATGAACACAAATGGCTGCTCATAGGCGCGTTCAAAGTAATCGAAGGCATGGCACAGCTCATTGGAGTAACCCGACATGGCTGCCTGCACTTGAGCCATCAAGCTGGTGCGTTGAAACTATAAATATCAAAAGCTTAGCTAAATTTTCTTATACTTTGTATCATTGTGCTTACCTTTTTCAGTCTGGACATGACTTTTCCCAGCGCTACATCCACTGGATGCTCCTTGAGCCATTGCAATATTACGCGTATCCTTCGCTGCTGTTGATTCAATTTGCGACTGCGGCCTGCCTTGCCCATGCCCACGGCAAAAAAGTTGCGAAAGGCCGAGCTGAGGAATTCAATTTTATATTATTAGTTTTTACTTTGCCTAGGATTGAATTTACTTACCGCGCTATATAATCATTTCCCAGCAGCGCTGCAAATAACGGCAGCTTCTCAGGACTTAAGGCGCCACGCCCACATAAATGTTCCACGCGATAAATGCAACAATCTAAATACTTGTAAGTCTTGCCGGCGCTCTTCTTGCCATCATCTGCTGCATCCAATGTTTTGGCTTTAAGTCCTGCACCTGCTTTATTTGCCTTGGTGCGTTTCTCTACATGCTTAGCCTCATTCTTCCGCAAGTTACGATCCACTGCTGATTGCTTTAGCTGTTTGGTCAACACTTGTGCTGTTAGCGTTATGGACGGTATATACTTGACATTGTGTATATAGAAATCGGAATCATAAGACAACACAGGGCAGTTGAGTTTTCTGGCCAGCGCCGCGAGTTCGTCGTCTGCTTCAAAGACACAACGCATCACCGGCACACCCACATCCTTGACTGCATCCACAAAAACTTCCTTTAAATGCAGTGGAAACAATGTAATCGAAGCACAAGGATCAATGCGTTTTATAACAGCTATTTTGCCTCTCAATCTTTTGGCAACCGTTCGTAGTTTGCGCTCCTCATAGCCACCATCCATTAGCACATAGGGCACTATATTGCACTCGGCCAGCACATGGAAGAACTCCACAACGGCGCGATAGAAATCATCATAGTTGCCGCCAAAGGCGGAATAATAACCTGTTACATCTTTATACAGATTACAGGCTAAGTTATCACCATCTATGACCAAGGCAGTGTCGTGTAGCTCGTAGGGTTTTAGGTAAATCTCTGCACGTTGTGCTATATAACTAGTTAAGCCACGCACTCCCATTTAATAAAAAGCACGTTTTTATATCAAAAAAAATATAAACAAAACATAAACACATGCTAGCCGATAAGTATCGAGCAGGTTAACATAGCTGATAAGTTAGTCGGAAGCAACAAGCGATTTAGTCGAAAAGTTGTTTGTATATATGGCTCTTTTAACATCTTAATGCAAAGAAATATAAATATAAAATATGTTATAAATATATTTTATTAGTAATTTAGCTATTTTTTGGTATCGATAGACTTAAGTACAATCGAGCACACATATCGCTTAGTTTCTGTAGCCCTGTTCCTTTAACAGCGCTGTTAATTGACTTTTTCAATAACAGTTGCTGTAAATCTTGTTATTGTAATTTTTGTTGTAGACGGAAACGCTTGTGAACGGAAGAACGCTGCAAATTTAATAACGAAACCAAAACGAATCGAAGCGAATTTTTAATAATAATGTCAAACTAAACGAAAGCAAATCTAATTGCCATTTAAAGCAGCGCAACGCAAGTGTTTAAAATAAATTGAGTAAAAAATAAATAAAGCAGTGTTAATCGGAGTGCCTTTTGCCTAAATGCGAGCATATATACGGGTTCCCGTTTCGTTTCGTGTATATGTGTATGTGTGTTGTTTTTGTGCGCTCGTTAAAACGTAAGCAGCGGCAGAGCGGCAGCGGCAGAGCGGCAGCGTCGTCGGCACAGGTAGACAAAACGCAAACGCTAAGCAAATTTACACTAAATGCAAGAAATTTAAATGAAATAAAACTAAGCTACACATTTTAGTGCAGAATAAGAAGTTCCAATCGAGAGAGAAGCAAACGCGCAGAGCCAACACTTATTTATTCGTGTTAATTACTTTTGTGTGTGCCTCTTTGCTTTCATTCGCATTCATTTCATATACTAGTATTATTTTTTCTTGGATTTTCTTCGGCCGTCGCAGCAGCAGCAGCGGCCGCCAGACAAAACAGACAGCTCCAACAACAACAAGTTAAAGAAAAAAAAAATAACGTTGTCGTTTGGCGCTCTCGCCCCACATCCACACACACAAACACAAATACAACCAAAAATTGTTGTTGGCTAGTGAGAAAAGAGCAAAGCGAGCGTGCAGATCATTTTTTATACGTAACGTTAAAGCGTATCGTGAATGAATATTTTGATGTCCATGTGCTAGTGTGTGCGTGTACGCCTATGCGTGTGAAAGAGAGAGAGCGAGCAGCAGAGAGAACGCGCGTTGCGTACGTGTTTATGTGTTTGTGTGGGAGCCACGGCATTTATAATAAAAATGCTACTCGTTAAATAAAAGAAAAAAATATATAAAATTATGCCCCAAAAAAGCAAAAACGGCAAAAGCGTAACAAAAGTGTGAAGAATACGTCTACAACTCCAAAACACGTATGAGAGCTTAACGAAAAGAATAGAGAACAAGCTCGTCTACGATCTTTGTGCATGTACTATAATTATAACAAAAGTTTGTCTAAAAGTTTGTGTTCTTATAAAAAAAAGAAGTGTTTTCGAATTGGAAGGGCTGCTGTAAATTTTGTTGTTTGGAATACGCGCAAGCGAGAGAGCTAAAGCGATAGACTCGTGCAAGGTGAGTTTTTAACAGTTATTATAGCTCAAATACCTCAATTAGTTCTAGTTACATTTTCGTAGAAATTGCAACTGCCCGGGATATGTCCGTTTACCCACTTCCCACTCACGTTTCCTGTCTTCCGCACATTCTTTTCACACGTCCTATTGCAATTTTTCGACAAGTTGCCTTTCCCACGCCTACCACACACATGCAAACACACTCAAGACACACACACACACATACACCTTGACAAAGGCGCAGACAGTGGTCTGGCCTGTGTGTCAGGTAGCTGACTAGGGAAAAATGAAAAATTCCGGCATTTCCAAAAAATAATTTTCGTTGAATATCACCATAGGTGGGCGCAAAAAAAACGAACGAAATGAAATCAACTGTGCACTGAGAAAATGAGAAATTATGCCCAAGACATAGCGTGGAAAAGTTACCAAACATTCATAAATACAGTGGTACTTGCCAAATGGCAAATGTATAAAGTAATTGTTTGATAAATTTTAGAGAAATCATTGTAGTTTTTAAACAAACAACTATAATTTTTATAGTTTTGATTATGCAAACGAATTTATATTAAATGTAGCTATTGTATCTTCGTTCACGCTAACAAATAACGACTGTACTTAATGTGATTTGCATGGAAAATGCGCAAAATTTCGCTAACCCGCTGTGACATGGAAAAATCAGCTAAATAAGTTATTACGGGTGATTATAAAGAAACTACTACTGTGACTAGTGCAATTTGGCATAATTTCGCATTACAGACGCCAGGGGGCGGCGCCGTAAGCAATTCAATTGCTGCGCATTGGAGTCAAGCCAAATGGAGCTTTTCACTTAGTGGGGGTATAAAAGCATTTTTGGCAAATGGCAAATTGAGCACAAGAGTTCAACTCTAACCCCCAAAAGCAATACGCAATGACAACATTAAGCAGTTTACACTGTAGTTTTAAAGTGCTTTTCGACAAACGACAGCTGCGTGCTTCTTTGATTTTATGATTTTTGCTGCATGCGCTGCTGCGACACATAAAAAGAGCATAAAAATGCACACACACCAGCAAACAAATACACATGCACGCATGTACAGTGACAGCTGCTTATAAGCTAGCTTACTCTCTCGCTCTCTTTGTCGCTCGCTGGCGAGTTTGCTCAAATGACACTTTTATAGAATTTCCTAGTAGGAAGTGCAGCAGCAGCAGCAGCAGCAAACAACAAATAACAATAATAACACTTGACAATTGTCTTTGGCCAACGAACGAACTGTGGCTGCAGTTGCTTAGCTATCTCGCTCTAGCACACCTGCTTGTGTCCCCAACAGGCAACAGGAACCCAAAGTCGGCGGCGACACTTGAGACGAAGAGCACAACTACAAACGTCTCAGTTTCTCTGTTGTTTTATTTGTGTGTGTGTGTGTGTGTTTTGTTTGTGTAGGTGCTTGCACTATTCCGTCTGTGTCGTTGCAGTTACTTGATTATTATTCTTTCATTCTTGCTTTGCTGCATTTGCAATTATTCAATTTTCGCTGATTAAATGTGCAAATTTGTCTAATCATTTTAGAGACTGGAAGCAGCAATTTAAATGCTTCGGACACGCTTAATTGTTCATAATTTGTCATTTGTCTTCGATAGCGCTGTCTCGCTCACACGCACTTGCTTTAATTGTAACAGTCAGAGTTATTCCATTCATTCTTTCAGTTGCAGAGAGTGCACTTTGAGTCATTAATTACACTGCGAGAAAAAGCTGTGCAAAAATGATTTATAAAGCAGCTTTACTTAATGCGTCATTTTTTTTATTAAATTAATCTAACTAGTTGAATATTAAAAGTTTATTATTTTATTCAACTGGTTTCTTTAAGTGTACATGCCAGCACAAGTGTTTAACGCTTACCGTTATTGCAATATTAGCAGCGCTATCACATGATATCAGACCATACTCTCTCACAATGTCGCTGTCTCTCTCTTGCACTCGCGTCTCAAGTGTCTTGACCTACAATGTGTTCTTAATTGTGTTACTCTCTCTCTCTGCCCCCCTCTCCACTTCAATGAAGCACACGCATGTTTCCTGCCTTGATTTTACAGTTAGATTGCTACTTAGAATTTTTTTTAGTATTGAGCAAGGCATGCATACACCAAAAATAATTAGCCAATAAGACATACGAGAAAATGAGTAGAAATAAAAATAATGTAGAAAAAGTTTACACAATTTGGGCTGCAGCTGGGTGTCTACAAAATAGCAATAAATAAAGTAATTATTTCCTTTTACAAAGCAAAAAGAAAAAGAGAAAAAGGTAAAGGCCTAGCTAAAGTGTCGGCAGCTTTATAGTTGTTGTTGTTATTGTTGTTGTTGTTTGACTTATGCGGGCGTAAGCACGTGCAGCAGAATAAAACTCAAAGAACACGCAGCGAGAGAGAGAGCGCAGAGACAAGAGCGAGATAAAGAGAGCGGCAGATTGTAAAAGTAAACTACTATTAATAAACAATTAAGCAATCGAAATTTGCGCGCTCAATTTAACGCGCTCTTTCTCTATCTCGCGCTCTTTCTCTCAGTCGCTGCAACTTCCAAACCGGAACTTTGATTTAAAACTTTGTGAATGAATTTTGTTAACGACCTTCGCTTTTACGTTAATGTTCGTTGAATTCGCATTGATCGTATTGACAGCAATACACAAATCATTGATTAATGGCGACAAATACGCTTACGTTAAAAGCGCTTACGTTACGTTGCGGCGACTGCAAGCGCACGCTCGCTGGCTCTCGCTCTCTCTCCCGCTTTTGTGTGTGTGGGTGCGCCTGTACCATAAACTTGTAAGCATTTCTTCTTCTTGTTGTGTTTGCTGTCGCCCAATAAATCATTTTTGTAAATTATGTCTGCGCCTCAGTCAAGTAGCTTTTAGTTTATGTGATATTTTTATTAGGCAAATTTGCTTCACTTCTTTTGGCTACCGTAAGCGCTTACGTCACTTTTTTGCAGCCTGTCGCATAGTCGTATATCATATTCAATACATATATGGCCATGTTTTACAGTTGTCAATTTGGCTGCTGTACCCACTGTCTGGCTATAAGTATGCATTATACATTGTATGTGTGTATGTATATATTTTTTATATACATACATATATTGTTGCTAGCATCAGCAGCAAATAAAACGAAAGTAGGTAAAGCCAGACAACTGAGTCATCAGATTTCTATATATTTCATTTTTTTGTTGTGTATTTATTTATAATATTTATGTTTAATTAGGCTGACAATTTATAAATATATGCCAAGTGCAAAGTTGTTTATAGAAATCCAAACAGCTTTGTTTTTATCATTAATTGTTTAAACTAATCACATTAGCTTAAACTTTCTGCATATTGACGGACGACGCTTACATATTAATTTGCATGATTGCAATCAACAAACAGCTAACAATGGCCATAAATTTGCAACCGAAATAAACTTTCCCACTTGAAATTTTATTTTATTTTCTTTTAATTTTTTGTCGGTTGCCATGCGTGCGTAATTTTCTTGCGAATTTTCTTTTTGGCTGCGACTAGACAACTTCTCAAAATGCAATAAATTCTTATAAATGGCCTCGTTAATAGAGAATTATGTGTAGATTTATTTAGCTTTTTAATATTTTTGTAGGCGCCACTTGTTGTGGCATGATTTGCCACACACGAGCGCATGAATGGATTTGGATACGGATTTGGAGTGAGCAATAAGTTTCATAGAAATGAGTGTATTTGAAATTGATTTACTTCTGTTTACATTTCGTTGTCGAACTTGTGTGACGTCATGACAAAATTATGAATAACTAAATTCGATAAATAAGTTTGCTAATTTTGCAACAGAAATTTACATAAACATTTTTTAGTGAGCACACAAATTTTTAAATATGCAAAATATACTAAAACTAATAATAAGTGTAGGCTGCAAATTATTGTATTTAAAATGTGTTTTTAATTTAATTTCTTACACTATTTCAATTCAAACTATCTTTGTGCCTTTTTTATGAATAGCGCCCGCAGTTAATAAAGCGTTAAGCATTTATTTGTGACACACAAATATTTATGGACTTACATATAACTGGGCAATAATGACTATCTATCTATATCTTATCAACACAGTTTGCTTTTGGGCTGAGTGTGTGGCACTCACTTGGGCTAATGTCTAAGGTCAACAATCGCATACCTTACAAACTTATCTAAGTTATTTTTTTCTTTCTTCTCTATAAATTCCCACAGTATTGAGTGTGTGCTGTGCGTTAAGTGAATCATTAAACAAATTACAAATTAGTATGCCAGTTATAAATAGCAATAAATAGAACCGTAAAGAAACGCGTACACATAAGAAAAAGTTAAAGAAATACAACGAAATTAGGCAAACATGCTGAATATGTCCATCAATATGTTATGTAGTGTAAATATTGGCACTTCCAACTGTATAAACTGCATGAATAGTATTGTGAGTAATTCAATGACTGTGTGTGTGTGTGTATATCCAGCCACCCACAGTCCGTCGATTGCCATTGACTGGGCGTTTGTCATAACAAGGTGTTGGTTTTGTTTTTAAATCTTAGTCAGCGCTCTTTATGGTCAAATGATTTTCTTAAGTAGAGCGATTGTAATTTCGTCAATGAATGAAATGTTAAATTGTCGACAAATTAAATAAATTGTTGTGCTTTTATAAATTTCCATGTGACAAACTGCTTGGAATTGACTTTGGAACTATAAAAACTATTAAAAGAATGAATTCTTTTTAAATATATTGGCCTACAAAACTGTAAAAAAATAATATATCTGAAAATTACAGTTACAAATGTTGATTGCATATTAAAAAATTAATTTTGACATAACATTTTGCTTTAAAAAAATAAAATGTAATTAATTTATTAAAATAATTTTTCAGCTTAGCCTTAATTTTTTTTCTTTCACAATTTTGTTATGCAAAATGTTGTTTATTAAACTTTTTCTTAAATGCTGTGAAAAAATGCGTTTTCATCGATTAGTGCGCTCAAAACTGGTTTTAAAATTTTTCTCAAGATAAGAAAAAAACTGTTTCAGTTTAAGCCGCATTGAAGTTGAACAAAAACCACAAAAATAATTCCCATAATTATAAAAAAAAATCCAAAAAGCCCAAAACGAAATGATATGTCAGAAGAAGTTGTAGTAAAAGAAAAAGCCAACAACATTGTTATTATTATTGCTGCTGTTGTTGTTGTTATAGTTTGGGTTTGCCTTTGAAATACAAACTTTTTGTGGTTACAAGTTTTTTTTTTTCTGACTTACTTCACTGTCTGCCTAGACCACAAAACTTCTCAAAAAACACAAAAGCCAAAGAAGTTGTACGGTTTACAGCAAAACAAAAATAACAATAACAAAAGAGAGCTAAAGTTAAAGGTGTGTAAAGCAAAGAAAGAGGAAGCAAAAGTTTTGACAGCCAAAGAACTTTAGCAAAAGAGTTTGTGGCTTTGGTGGGTGGTGGTTAAATAAATTAAGTAAAATAGCTAAAGTGTGTAAACAATTTTATGACAATGAGTGTGCAGAAACTGACAGTTAAATTGTTAAAGCATTTTTTTTTGCCGTTAGTACAGTTGTGAATCAATTAAAATAAACAGACGACACTTTGTTTTTTTTTACCTGCGCTTTCAATTAGTTTAGGGTAGAATTTAATTGTTGCGCTCCAGAAACAAAAAGTAAAACAAAAAAATGTGTCATGGGCTGATGGCAAGTTGTTGCCTCAAATCATTTGTTGTCACACCTGGAGCTTGATTGTTGCTGCTGCTGCTGTTGCGGTGTAATTTGTGTTGGTCTCTTCCTGCAACAAGCCGCTGCACATGCGCCGCTTGGCTACACTCTGCACCACATAGACAGACAGACAGACAGACAGGAGCAGAGCAGACTTGCGGGTTCAATGCGCTCTCAAAATTTTAGTGTGTGTGGCATGCCACAACAATTGTTATACCCAAAAAGGCATAAACTTGCTTTACTTCTTTTTCTTTATTTTTTATTTTTGGCAATTTAAGGTGCCGCCCGGTGGCAGACACGCGCAGACTAAGCCAAACTGCATATTAACTAACTATACAATGTCTACTCTACTATATATATGCATATATATGTTGACTAACCACTAATTACGCCCACGCCACATTCAACTTTGAAGCGCAACTTCAAGACGCACGTGCCGCAATAAATCAAAAAAAAAAGAAGAAAACTAAAACGATGAACAGCTAAGAAAATGCGCTTTAATATTTTTAAATATTTGATAAATAGGCTGAGTCGTTTTTAATTTTTAAAAATATAATTTCATATATTTTTTATAATTTATATTTTATGATTTATTTTCTAAGCAGCAAAATAGTCAAAAGAACAAACTTAAATAATTTTGTGGCTTTAAAATAAAAATTGAATATATTTAGTATTATATTGTATGTCAAATTCTGATTTGAACAAAATCAAAAATTAAATTTGTTATATCTTTTCAGTTGTTAGAGGGAATTTCATTATAATATTTAAGCAGATTATAAGTAACTAATTATAGCTAAACTTTGCATTTAAATGTCAATTTAAATTTCGTTATATCTAAAGCCTTCTAACTTATTTAATTTTTAAACCACAACAAAACTCAACTCAACTTAACAGGGTATTTGCCCAAAATGTCTTAACCATCTTTTTTTTTTGATTGCTGTGGGGTTTTTACTGCCTCTGTCCCCAGGCTCTTTTGTAATCGGTACAATAACCGTTTTACTTTTTTCTCAGACATTTTATGCGAAAATTTCGCAGTCTCATGACTTGTATTTTGTTATTTAATTATTTTTGTGGTCGTTTTGTTGTTGCCTCTGTTATTTAGCTTAATGCTTCGCACACGTCAAGCCAAAGCCAAAGACCACGCAACAACGCAACGCAAAAAAAAAAAAAGGTCACACACCTTGTGTGTTCCATTGCCAAAATGTTCCACAACCCTTTGGGCTCATTCACTGATTTCGTTGTGTTTTAACCCCAAGAAGTTAAACGGATGAGCTCAGACACATAAACCAGAAGCTCGAACCTTCGATCTCGTATTAAGCGCAGGTGCGCCAGCGAGTCGTTTAACCCCCCTTCAATTTCAATTTTATAAATTGAGTTTATATTTCGATTTATTGACAGCGCAGCACTGACAACAAACTTTGTTGACTTCGCTTGCACTTTGACTGACATTTATTGCCATTTGCTGTTGCCTGCGTTAACAGCTATGCAGGAGTTATGAGTGTGAGCTTCTGAAAAAAAAAAAAACAAAATGGCGCGCAGCCAATAACGTAAGGAAGAAGTACAGTTTGTTGAGGGTGCTAATAAAATAGAAAATTTTTAATTGAAATTTATTTATGAAGTGATGATAAAATGATTTTTTAAACTGAGTTTATAATTGGTCTGAGTTTAGCATGACTTTGAGTATTAGGCGCGCAACGCTTTGAACTGAATTTTAAAGATTTGTGCGCTGATCATTTAAGCAACAGATAAACATCAGACTAGAAGCAACAGCTGTTTATTTTTCGCTTAGCGCTGTTGCCGCACTTCACACTTTCGACAGCTATTCATCAAATTTCCTAACGAGAAACGCAATTTGAGCAGCAGATTTTGTATTGAAAGAAAACTACAAGTCATGCTGAAGTTTGGCAACAGCGCAGCCTGAACGTGCTGCTGCATCCTTAAAAATTTCCACTTGAGTGCGCTCATTGAAGCGTATAAGAATGTCTTCCGTTTTTTTTTTCAAGAATATTATATTTTAAAAGCAACAACATGTGTTTGAGCACACGAGTCTCATAATCTCAATTTTCATTTTTCACCTGCCTAAATGGAAACGCCCGCACGCATAAGGCGATGGCGGCAGCGACGTCGGCATCAGCGTCGAGGCTGCTGCTGCTTATCAGCGGCAAAACGGGCAACTAAATTGTGAAGAAGAAAAGATTTTTCGAGAGTCTGCCGAGCAGCAAATGCACAACAACAATAACAGTGAAATTTGTCTATTTTGTAGCCAATTCTTTCGCTCTCTCTTACACGCTCGTACGCTGATAAATTGAGCCTGTCTGCGTTTGTCGGCAAATCCCCTGAAGCCTGATTAAGTGTACTAAGTATAATGCTCACGCGCGCTCTCTCTCTCTCTCTTGCGCACTCTCTTTTGCGCGCGCTCTCTCGCATTCGTCATGCACACATGAACAGCAAGCAGCGCCGCAGATATAAAAACACAGCCATCAAAGATTGTTTATGTTTTCAACATAGCAAGCGAGTGCAGCTGTGTGCGTGTGCGTGTGTGTGTGTGCATGTGTGTGCACTCTTTCTAATCAGTTGAGCATATGTACGTTTGCCTTGCTTGTTGCATTTTGTACCTGCTTGACCTGCTGCTGCTGCTAGCGTCGCTGCGGGCAGCGCTGTCGCTATTATTCTGTTGCATTTCTTTTAGCTGCTGCGGCTGCTCTTGATCCATTTCCATTTCCATTTCTATGCATTTTGTGCGTGTTGCTCATTACACGTCTCTTGCTCACACACACACGCACACACACACTCGTTTGCTATTTCTATGTGTGTGTGCGCAGCTTCATTGAGCTTTTGCTTGTTCTATGTGCAGTCACGTCAATGCTACGTGATTTATGCTCTTGTTGTTGTTATTGTTGCTGCTGGGTGGTAAAATTAATATAACGTTCTTCTGTTTTCATGGAAATTGAGTTACGCGCACTGCAATCATTCAAACAATCTGTGTGTGCATCATTACTTTGTATATAAGCAGTATGTACTTATATTTGTGTGTGTGTGTGTGTGATTTAATTAAATTGTTTTACTCATAGAGAAGTTGTATAACTTCTTATCAAATTAGCTGCCATATAAAAATATGCAGCTGAAATGCTTAAAAAAATTTCAGCAAATTGATTTTGCAGTTTTACTTTTTTGTGCTATATAAATTATAATTAATTAATTGAATTTATTATTTTTTGCTTAAAATTCAGCTAGCTTGCTATCATTTTTTTAAGTGTAGAAATTTTGTAGTTTCATTTTTTCACGCTTTTCACTTTTGCACATGTTTATGCTAATTAAATTATACTAAACACCTTATAAATTAATAAACGCCTTGCGACAGTCCATAGTTTTATACTAAATATTCTAATCTCAAATATCTAATCTTTTAAATATTAAATCTTATGCTAAATAAATTATACTAAACATACTTTTAAATGAAATAACGTTTTTGTGCTAACCATAGTTTAATTCTAAATATTTGGCAACGCTTGTTTTAGCCAAGTTTAGCAATGTTTTGCAATATGAAACTATAAACCAGCTAGTGCGTCATATTGCAGGCTAAAAAGTTTATGAGGCAATTTGCAAAGTGGCAATGCCTTTTTATTGACGCCCACCCCACCCACAAATAGCCATAAATTTAGCCATCCGCAGCGCTTCAAGCCGTAGCCAGAGAGTTTGGCATGCAAACACGTCAAGTTCTCATTAAGATAAGCAAACTGCCAGCCTAGGAAGTTGAGTTATTTTATTTTAAGCAACAAAATGGCAAATCAGCGTAACAACAAAAATGTCGCATGGCTATATACAAAAAATAAAAATATTGCCATGGCAACAAGGCGCAGGAAAAGCAGCTAAAGCGTAACTTAAGCTTGGAATGCATTTTTTTATTTTTTGGCACACGCCAGCTGTTGAGACTTGGAACTGGAACTGGGACTGGGACTACGCCAACTGCCAGGCTATTGCTCTATGCTAAAAGACTCCCCGCTGCTGTTTTTTTTTAAGTTTTGGCGGTTATAAATTGCCAACATGCAACAGCAATAAAATAGCAACGTAGACAGCTTAGGTAGGGGGGCGTGGCTTTACTCTAGATTCCCTACATAATTCTTCTGTTGCGCTAATTTAAAATACTTGCTGATATAACTGTTTTTGCACTCGACAACAATAAAAAAAATAAAACTGGCGACGACGACGCACAAACAATTAAACAGCAACGTTGATAAACAAGCCTAGATAAAGATACAGACGCCTCAAGAGAAGCGTTCCAAGCAGCAACTGAAGGCGGCGACCACACAGCGTTAACCTGCTGTCCAGCCCTGGGGCAATTTCTCACTGCCCTAAACTGCAGCATATGCTACACATTCTACACGTTTCTCATTTTAATTTTGTTTTTTTTTGGTCTCTTGCCAATAAATTAACCAAAATGCCTACCTAACCTTAACTTGACTTGACTTGACTTATGGTTGCAATTTTTTCATTAGCGCTGTCTCTTTGTAGTTCGTCGCTCTCCCTCTCTTTCTCTTTTGTTTTTTGGGGGTGTTCTTGTTGTGGGTTTTTAAACACAAGTGCCAACATTTTATTAAACAATTTCGACAATTGCTAAATTTCAACAGCTTTTTAGTGGTTACAGTAGTTAGAGTGCTCGCTTGGCAAGCAGAGGGCTGTTCGAGAAGTTTGTGGTGTAGTCTGGCTGCAAAAATTCTAAATAATTTTTATTTGGCTTAAGACTCAACTCAAAGTTTTTAAATTTTATTATGAGCGCTTTTATTATAAACATTTGTTTTAAAGCAATTGCTGTTTTTATTAAATTCGCATAAATTGAGTCTACAAATCGTAACATTATTTTAGGATTAGGATTTCTAGATTCTAGTTTTGAAAAAATGTTGCCTTAGTCAATTTCTAATTCTTCTGCTGAATTTATTGCTTATTCTACATTGATAAAAACAACAAAAAATTAAACAATTGCTACTAGCCATACTATAGCTAAATTCTAAACTAATTTGAACTTAATTTAAATTTAAAATTAATTTAAAAACAGCTTGCTAAACAATAAAAATGTTCAATTTGATTTAAAGTTTAAACGACTCTCGCTTTAGTGGTAACTGCTAAACCGCGGCTACTATGGCAGACGAGTGGCTCTAGCCAGGTTAACTTTTGTGGTAGTATCAGCCAACAACATCAGCCACAGAGTTTTGACCGCCTTGTGCGCTTGTTGCCTGAACTGAACAACAAGCAAGTGTAGAAAATGTGGCTGCTGAATTCCAAAGCAACGTTGTAGGTTTTTTTTTCTTTCTACACTACACTCGACGCAATTGTTGTTGCTTTAGACAGAATTGCATTTTTATTGTCTGCCACTTTGTTGTTACCACTGTTGGTTATTGTGCTTGGCTGTTGTTGTATAAATAAACCATATGGTTAAAAGCGTAGCATACTCTACAGTTTTTCTCTTGACTTGGCTGCTTGCTTTGGGCCTTGCCTGTCATCATCTTTCTTGGTTCTTGGCTAAAACTCCACAACAACAACTGTTGGGCTGGCTTGCAAGGTTTCTGCTTCAGTGCGTTTTGTAAATGTTTATCAAAATGTCTTGTGCCGTTCTCGCTCTCTGCTGCTGCTGCTGCTGCTTGCTATTGTTGTTGTTATTCCATTTTTTTTTTAACTTCTTACATTTGAAATGTAGCTCGTCGCACGATCATTAACCGCAAAACATTGTTGTGGTATGTTGACTGCCTCTTCACCATGTTGCAAGCCTCCCCTTGACGCCTTTCAGTAAATTCACTGCCCCTGCCCTCATCGCTCTCTTTCTAACCCTACGCTGATTGTTTATTCTTTTTTTTTTTTTTGTTGGTTTGTTTGTTTGTGTTTTTGCCAAGACAAAATTCTTAGAATCCAGCGCGCAAAATATGTTGCACCAACTAAATGCAGCAAATTTATCTTTAAATTGTTGTACATTTTTGTGATATAACTAATGTGCAAAAGCAGTTAAAGCTATGTTTAGGAATAAAAGTAAACAAAAAATTTAGGAAGGCTTAGAATTATTCATATAATTATTATTCAATTATTCAATATAATCAAAATTAATTTTTGATTATAAAAAAGATGCATTTAGTTCATTTTAAATACAAAAAAGTGCAAGTTTTTATTTTAAATTTATTTTAACTAATATTTAATTAAACAGTTTTTGAATTTTCATCATATATTTTTTCTTGTTTCATATTTATAGTTTTTCTAAATTTAAATTTTGTTTTTAATTCAAGTTAGATCAGATGAAATTCAGTTTATTTTAAGTCGACTTCCACTTGAATCACATTATTGTGAGTTTGGCGCCACTGTCACCAGCGACAGACAGCGCGCAGACCAAGAAGAAAACAAAAAACATCAATGAAAGCGACGCCACACACACACACACACACAAGAAAAAAAGAAAATACAGAAAGATAAAAAAAAACTACAGCTAATCGTATTTATATACACACACACACACTGCGATACATTTGGAGTGAGAGAATATCTCCCCTCGCTTTTTTAATCGATCGTTTTAATGCCTTCGCCACAGCGACACGATCGTAAATCAACGCATCTCAATTAGTAGCCATGAGATACTTTTCGAGCCACAGCCGCCACATAAATATCTTTCGTTTAAACGCTTTTAAGCTCTGCATCAAATCAAAGCGTCAAATAAATTTAAAACGCGTTAAAGTCCAAAAAACAAAACAAAAGCAAAACACACATAAAATTTAAATTACAATTGTAATTGTGCAAATGCAATTTATTATGTGAAAATTACTTTCAAGCATAATCCAATTAATTGCATTAAAAACACATAAAAATCAAGCTAAACAATTGTTCATTTTTTGGCAGCCGCTTAAGTTGAAAATTGTGAAAGTGTTGGAGTCTATTGATCTTGCTGGAGTTCATTAAAAATTTTGGTTAGCAATTGTGGGAGCGATAAATTAATAAACGCCAAGTTTGGGGCTTTATTTTTAATGTGCAGTTGCAGAGAAAATTAAATAAATAATACACAATTTTTAAATTTTAAAATAAATAGAATACAAAGATATCAAATAAAAAAAAATTAAAAGTCAAGAATAAAAACTAAATAAATATTAAACAAAATAAATAAATAGCATAAAAATAATAAAACTACATTAAAATAAAAATACTAAAGCAAATAAATCAATAATACTAAATTTTTAGATTTAAAAATAAATAGAATAAAATCATAAAAATTAATAAAATAAATTAGAATAAAGAAAAATGAAAAGTCAAGAATAAAAACTAAATAAATATTAAACAAAATAAATAAATGGAATAAAAATAATAAAACTACATAAAAATAAAAAGCAAATAAATCAATATTTTAAAAAATTTGGCTGCTTAGCTTTGATGTTGTTTAGTTATCAGAAATTTTTTAATTTACGCTTAGCTGAGCCTGGAGTAGCAAATTGCGCTAATCGCAAGCGAATTCCAGGAATCATATATCATTTATATTGAGAGCAGAAGAATGTATAAGAAGAAGAGAAGAGTAGAGTATCATTAAATGCGCTTGGCCAGGGCTGCATTTAATCACAGGTTTGCAGTCTGGATATTGTTTCAATAAATTCCAGCAAATCAAGGCGAAATACATGCGTTGCTTGTGTGTGTGGGTGTTTTTTTTTTTGTTGACTCTGTTGCAAGCAGGCAATGATGGTTGGTTGGTCGGTTGGTCAGCAGCCTTGCCCTTAGCCAAACCTAAAGCCTCAAGACGTTATGGTTCATAAAGCAAAAAGCGAGCCAAGTACAGCAGCAGCAGCAGCAGAATAGAAACCAAGCAGCAACAGCCGCCCAAAAACATTGGAAAAACATCTGCTGCTGCTGCTGCTTGCCACACAGCAGTTGATGGAACTCGATTTTTTTTTTTTTTTTATATTTTCTTGTCTGCTCTGCTGCTCGCTCGTTCTCGCTTTTGTATAGCTAACTCGCTTGAACTGTTGCGCAGGCGCAGCAACGTTCACACATATGTGTGTGTGTGTGTGTGTTTGTGTGTTTGTTTGTGTGTGTGTAGTGGCAACAACTGCCGCTGTTACTCCACCTTCAACTTGCCACACGCCTTTTCCCTCTTGCCGCTGAAGTTTTTCCATTTATAATTCTCATGCCTCGCTGCAATGCATGTTGCTGTCTCTCTCGCTCTCTAGCGCGCTCTCTCTCTCTCTCTCTCGCTTGCCGCTCTGTGTGTCTTTTTTAATTTGGTTCACAAAATACCGCGCGCATTGTTATTGTTGTTGTTGATATTCTTAAGCAAACGCTGCAGCTCTCTCTCTCTCTCTTTCACTCACTTGCGCTCTCTCTCTCGCTCTGCGCAGCACTTAAATGTCTTGAACTTCTGTTGGCTTTCGGTGGTGCCTCCGTCTGCTCGATTTTTGACAGGTGGTGCAGTTTTTGTATTCAATTTCTTTTCGTGCCCCAGCGACTTTTGCTCTTGTGCCTCTTGTGTTTGAATTTTTGAGTTTCTTCTGCCTGCTGCTTCTCGTTTTTATTTATTTTCGTTTTTTTTTTTCCGTTTTTCTGGAATGTATTTTTGCCTATTCATAAAACAGCAAATGAGTTCAGACAGCAGCCCCAGACAGCGCACAAAAGATTAACGAAACAGAGCCCAGACGCGATACGAGCGCATTCTTGAAGGATGCTGGGCCCTGGTCCAGTCGCAGGCTCTGGCAGGCACTTCAGTCGTGGTTGCGGTTCAATGCACTTTATGAAATTAGTTCTCATACCCTAAGCATTAGAATCGCTTGGGGTTGTTTATTAACTACTTAATAGCTGTATAATGGCCAACGAAATCAAAGATTTATAATTGCTGCAAATTTTAAAAGAAATTAGAAAATGAATAAAATGTTGGAATTAAAATTAAAAATTTATTAAAAATCAAAGATTTATAATTGCTGAAAATGTATGAAAAAAATTAGAAAATGAATAAAATGTTGGAATTAATGAAATAGGCAAATGGAAATTAAAAAGTAAATTAATTTACAAATTATAATGAATTTATAATGAATCAAAATAATGTATAAATAATTATTGCATATTTTTAATAATAATTTTGTATTATTTGTTGTATTTATGTTTATTTTTTTTTATTAAATTGAGTAGTTAAGTAATTTTACAAATAAATAAAAAAGTATTTAATAATTATAAATAGCAAATTATTATAAAAAAATATGCTACTAATATGCTAAAAATTATATGCAATATATTTTTAAAAAATAAATATAAGCAACAATGCAAATATTCAGAATAAATAAAACATATTGCATATAATTTTTGTTATATTAGTAAAATATATTTGTATAATAATTTCATAGCCAGAGATTAAATAATGCATAATATAATAATATATATATATATTATATATACTTATAAACTAAAGGGTATTCCTTAGACTCATTTCTGCAAACTTATTGAACATTTGTAATATTTGCACGCACACTGAACTAAAAAACTAATTGGATTCTCTTTTGCATATCTGTTTTCATATTGCAGTCGTGGTCGCCAGGATGCAGCAGCAGACGCGGCGTTAGCAACAGCAGCAGCAGCAGCAGCAGCAGCAGGAGCAACCAACAGTTGAATTGCTTAAGCTTAGAAGAAGCAGCAACAGCAGCAGAGACTCAAAGCAGAGACAACAACAAAGACAGAGCAGCCAGGATGTCCAAGCAAGTGTACTCGGCGCATCCAGCGCTGGCCGCTGAGCAGCTGGCAGCAGCAACAGCAACAACAACGACAGCAGCAGCAGCAGCAACAACAATGTCGAGCAGCAGGCGAAAGAATACGCCCAAGAAATATACGATGAGAAGCTGTGCGGCACATGCGGCAGCCGTAGTGGCAGCCAAAGCGTCAGCAACAGCAATACCCACACCAGCAACACCAACAGCAGCAGCAGCAGCAGCAGCAACAAGCAGTGCAGTGAGATTGGCTGAGGATGCAAAGAAAACGCAGCCGGAGCGAACTAATTTGGCTGCAGTGGATGATGATGATGACATTGACTGCGATGATGTGGACAGTGTTAACTTTGGCCGGCCCAATACAGAGCGGCAGCAACAGCAACAGCAGCAAACCAAAGACAATGGCTACGATGAGACAGATCATGTGCAACTGCGCCACAAGCGCCACAGACAGTTACTCGATCGAGGGGGTGGCGGTGGTGGTGGCTCAATGAGCGATCTAAGCAGCGTTGTTAGCTCCGCTTCAGCCAGCACAGTCTCCTCGCCGCTTTCGACGCCCACGCGACTGCCGCAGCAGCTGCAATTGAAGCAAAGCCATCATCATCATCATCACCAACATCATCGTCATCACTGTTGCTCGCACTCGAAGCAGCCAACGTTACCAGCAACAGCAGCAGCAGCAGCAACAACAACACATCAGCAATCCTCACAGCATCATCATCACCACCATCATGTCACGACGTCAGCAGCGGCGGCGGTTGTGGCAGCCGCTGCGTCCGCTTCTTGTGGCTCCAACTCAACCAAGAGCAAGAAACTCGATCCGCGCCACACGCCCTCGCCGTATCGCCAACTATTGCCCATTGCAATGTGCCTGCTGTCGTTTGCATTGGTCTTTGCCACCTTGATTGTCTACATGGATACGACAGGTGAGTGAATATAAAAAAAAATAATAAAGTTTTGTTAGTAATTAAAACAATGCAAAAATATAGCGACAAACTTAGGAAACGCGCAAACATTTTTAAAACTTTATTTCTTAGAAAATCTTTAAAACTATTCAACAAACTGTTTGAAATATAAATAAACAAAGTCTTGATAAGAATAGAACAGCAATATTTTTAGAATTTCTTGGAAAATTTGCATAAATTCTCAACTATGTTTATTAAAATTTATTTATTTGTCAAACAAAAATAGTTTTTTGTTTCTTAGGAAAACTTAGAATTTATGCGAGTAATTTAGACATCAAAGTGTTGATAAGCGAGTAATAAACAAATTAGCATTATTTATAAAATTTCGCAGAAAATGCGCATAAATTTTGCAAATATATTTGTGCTATTAAATTAAATTAAATGTTCAAAGTTAAGCTAAAACTAAAATTAGCTTTGATTTATAAATTACAAATTAATGAAATAGCAAATCAACTAAAATATTATCAGAATCTCTTGAATAAAAAGCAAATATATTATTTTTATAATTATTTTTCAAATTTGTCAAAGAAGTTTTTATATAAAATATAAATAGAGCTTGTGACTGTTGCTCTCAGTTTATTTTTATTAACTTTAAACTTGATACTTTCGCTCATAAATATTCTTCAGTCATTTTATTGCGCTTATGCTTATAAAAATTTGATATCTTTGACATATGTCTGTAGTTGTCGTTTATTTTTTATATGCATATGCTTATAATTTTTTTCTCTTTTTTTTTTGGAGGCGCTCTACTCAAATTTTGTTGTTGTTGTTGTTGTTGTTGCCACCGGATGTAGGCTGTGTTTGCTTTGGCTGCCGCCTGTTGTCCTTTCCTGGGGCACACTTTTCAGATTAGTTTTCGCCCTTCCCCCTTCCCTCTCTCTATCTAAGCATGACTTAGTTTTGGGCTTGTTAGCGCAGCTTCTGTCATAGATATCTTTTTTTTTTAAATACAATTTTTGTTGGCGCAGTGGCGCTTCCTGTCAACAGCAACAACAACAAGAACTTTATTATTTGCCTGGCAACAGCTGCTGTCAGTTGCAAAGAGACACGTGCCTGCCATGCCACAAAGACTGCCGCACTGCCAACGCCAAAGGAATTTCTAATTTGCCATTTGCTGTTGTTGGTTGCATGCAACCAAACCGAGCAGCAGTGTCAGCAACTTAAAGTAAAGCTGCAACTTGGCAGTCAAATAAAAATAGCGTCAAGAAATGTGTTAGAAAATTTAGTAGCAAGCAAATTTCAGTTTGCTACTAAATTTAATAGCAAATGCAAAATTATTAAGCTAAAAGTTTCAGTTTGCTGCACAATTATTCAAAAGAAACTTATAAATTATTAGAAAAATTTCTGTTCTCTACAATATTCTTAAAAATTACTTACTAAATTTAAAAATTACTAAGCTAAAAGTTTCAGTTAATGAGTCAATTATTCAAAAGGAAATTTCACTTGGCTATAAAATAATTAAAAAAAAATTCTGTTCTCAACAAAATTTAAAAAAAAAATTTCTAAGCTAAAAGTTTCAGTTCTCATTTATTAAAGATATTTGTTCTCTACAAAATTCTTAAAAAAAATTTCTAAATTTCAAAATTACTAAGCTAAAAGTTTCAGTTTGCTACTCAATTTAATGAGAAAAAAATTTCACTTTGCTATAAAATTTATTAAACATATTTGTTCTCTACAAAATTCTTAAAAAAAAATGTACTCGTTTGCTTAATTTTTCTATTTTCCTCACTAATCTAAATCTAATGCTCTGTGCTTGTTGTCGCGGCAGGAAATTCTAAGAATTTAGCAGCTTTAATTAAGAAAGTAGCCTTGCCTTAATTGATCCAACGACAAGTTTTAGTAATCATCACTTACTCTCGGAATGGAAACCTTGTTAGTTCATTTATCCAGCCATATGAGTCAGAGACCCTGTACGTTGATTAAGAAATACTAAACTAGCAACTGCGACTACGCTAGCGACTGCGTCTATGTCTCATGCATACAAATTACTGAGATCGTGGGCTTTTGTGTAAATTTCTTTTAATTTGCTAGAAACAATATAAATTCGCTTAATTTGTAGCTCGCTCCGGCTAGTTTGCCTCAATGAAAGCGGATTGCGAAATTTTCAGCTTTTGCATTTTATATTTTGCTAAGTACTTTTTGTGGTGGATGTGCTTGATGGATCGTTGTCGTTGCTGAGTCATGCTACACACACACACACAAACTTTAATGTACGCCTGCTGTCGTCTGGAGAAAGACCCAAAAAAAATATAAAGAAACAACAAAAATCAATGACAGACCATTGTGAGTGCAAGTAGCAGTATAACAGCTTCAGCACTAATGCCGCCAGCCCAGGCACAGTGTGTCCAAACTCTAGTAAACAAAGCAACAAATTAAGTTAAGCAATTTGGTAAATGAGCTAAAAGCTTCGATATTTAGCTACACAGCTGTGAAAGCGGTAAAGACAATTTTTTGCTTTATATTTATCACAAAATATAAAAAATAAAATATATTTATAGCATAGAAAATAAAATTTTTTCTAAACTTTAAAATTGATTTTATAAGTTTGAAAGTTTTTTTTTTTTGCTAAAAATATTACAAAATAAGTTTTCTTTAAATGAATATTTTTTTAGACGCAACTTAATTTTTTTGATGCGCTAAAAAATAAAAAAATTTTATATTTTATTTAAGTTTTTAAAACTCAGGTTTTATATAAATAAATATAAATGTATTTTTTCTAGACTCGGCATCAAATTTTAGTTTGATTTTATAAATATCGAAACAAATTATTTTTTTATAACAACTTTACTTTTGTATTTCTATAGCATCGTTGTTGTTTTTACGTTTAATTTGTTTATATTCTCTGCTGCCTTTTGTTCGTTTTAATTTGATTATATTGAGCTTTGCTTATTTATTATAATTATTATGATTATTTGTGACCACTGTGCGCTGTGCTTGGGAAATGAAATGCATTTTAAAATTCCACTCAAGTGCTGTCAATTTCTGTGGTTGTTTCCTTTGCTTCCGCAGCGCCGCAATGTTCTTTGTTTTTAGCACTGGAATATATGCAAATTGTAGAGGCCTAAGAAGAACAGCAAGAGTGCCAAATTGTCTGTTTGTCAGTCCGCTGATTTCGCCAAGTGTATCCTAGTTTAAATTTATATTTTTGTACGCTGTTGTGCATTTCCTTTTTGGCCTGAGCTAAACGTCGCCACGTTGACTAGACAGGGTTTGGCTCCATTGACTTGACTTGGTTTTAACAAAAGTTTTGGGCGTGGCCGAGCGACTGCGACTGCATTTTATAGTTTATTGATGAGACTATTAGGTTTCATATATGTCTTTATATAAACCATATATTAATGATATCAATGCGCTTAGCGTGTTGCATAAATTAGCTGCATGTGGCACGTAGCACAGTGTGTGTGCCACAAAAGGCATAAACACATTCCAAGAATATCAAATCCAGAATTTGTTTTTCTTAAAATCATGCCGCTTATTAAAACTGACAAATTCTACCAAAAACTCGGCCATGACTTTACAGCATTAAAAAAAAAAGAATTCCAGCGCTAAGAATTTTTTTTTTTTTTTTTAATGCTTGCCTACGCGCTTCTTGTTGTTACAACATTTCTCAATCCCCAAACTTGTTGTAAATGTCACGTCTGAGTCTCAAACAAATGTGTGAACTCATCAGTGTGAAGCTCTCAATGGAAAGTAGAAACAACATTGACGCTCCAATTGAAACACCTTGCTTATCAGCTGTCTCTCTCTCTCACTCTCTGTCTTGCGCTCTCGCTCTTATGCAATGCATAATGAGTAAGCGCAACAATTTTTATCAATATAACTTACCTTGGACTTATAAAGTGTATTGCATAAGCTTTTTGTGCTTACAACTTTTAATTATTAAACGCATTTCATTTGCTTGCTGAAATATTGAAATGCATTTTTAGCTGTTTATAGTTCGAATTGTTTATTAAACTTATGTTTGTGTCTGCTTTGCCTTGGCTCGCAAGCTGTAAAGATATATACTAGATAATCCGATATATTGTAATATGTTTATGCTTATTAATTTATGCAGTTTATTAGTCTGGGTGCCAAAAGGTTTGCGAGCAAAACATTAATTTATTACAGGCTATAAATTATGAAGAAACACGAAAAGTATCGAAAAGTATAAAATATAAATATTAGATAAATTTATATAAATTTAAAGCAAAACATTAATTTAATACAGGCTATAATTTATGAAGAGAAAAAAAAAATAAGGAATTATTCTATAGATAAGCAAGAATAATAAAATAAATAAAAACTACACATAGTGTAAATAAATTATGTGTAAATAAAAAATATATAATAAAAAAACTCATTTAAATTTTTAATAATAATTTTTGATAACCTTTGCTTTTTCTTTATTAACATATTGTTATTTATCACATAAATTAATTTCCATAATTTTAACATTTCAACTTAAGCCAAAAAAATATCTTTAGTATTTATTAATATTTTTTTATTTATATCACACTTCTTGCTGTTTAATTAAAATAAACAAAAAAGAATATTTTTTATGTTTATTTAATTGCTTTCAGTTAAGTTATTAACGTATTTATTTCACTACATTTTATTTATTTTTTATGGTATTAATTTTTCATGTTTATATTTTTCTTTATACATTAATTTAAGTCGCTTATTTACATAAATTGTTGGTTATTTATAATATTGATTTTTTACATTTTTATGTTATTGTCTTTAATGTTGCAAGCTCTTTAATTACTTAACTGCACTTCAATTATGACTACGATGTCCCCGATTCACTTTCTTGGAAATTCGATTTCATTGCAAAAGAATGCGCTGCACTCTCTCTAATCTTATCCCTCAATCTTATCTATGGAATTGAGTGCGTAGTACATTTAGTTAGACAGTCATGCAATTGATTGTTATATTTATTGATTGACAGTGATTGTGGTGCATGCAACCTTGTTGACAATTCTAACTGTGGCAAGCCCGATTTGTAATATTTTGAGTGCTGGTGCTAGGGGCATGCAACGGCGTGTGGCATTAATCATGTTAAGCTGTCATTATCTTCACACTTATGCTGATTACACACGCCAGGCGGGCGGCCCAGGCTGACAATTTGCAAATTGCGGCGCGTAATTGAAATTTACAGAGTGCGAGAGAGAGAGAGAGCGCACATTTAATTCCCTACTAAACAGACTAATGACTTAATTCCCGTTAAGCAGTGACAGTTCACTCGCCCTCCCTCGCCCGCGCTCCTAAACAATTTGCAGACAATAATTCAAAACTAAAACCCGCCCCCTTGTGTGGTTCACCGGATGTCAACGGCTTGTGATTCATAATTTTTTCACCCCCGCTAAGCGTCCGCGCTCTCTCTCTCTCTCTCTCTCTCTCTCTCTCTCTTTCTATATCTAAGATCAGCAAACCGCCCGCTGTTTTTGCTTTGGCCAAAGCGCAGCGAGCGGCTCAAAAGCTCAAAGCGCATTATCCCAGCATGTGGCGTCTGCCCCTCACCCACACCCCTCTGCCCTTTTGGAACGTGGCACAAAGCCGGGCCCGCATTTGGGTTTCAGGTTTTGCAACCCTCGTTTCACTTGAGCAATTGCGCAATTTTTTGATGTTGCTGCTGCTGCTGCTGCTGTCTTCAGCGTCGTGTGTGTTCTACTCCCAACAATTGCGGAAAATTGCTGCACAAGTCACGCAGCCTTTGATTGCAAACTCAGCTGCTTGCTTAAAAAGCAAAATACACAGCGAGAAAATTGAAATTTAAAGCATTTGAATTTTGTTAGCGGAAACGAAACACATAACTATTTTAATTACGCGCCATAACTGTTAAGCTAATTTGCCAAAAAGCTACAAAAAATGTTTTGTGCGCTTTTTAAGGCAATTGTTGTTATAAATTTGCTATTGTTGAACATTTTAGGGTCTCAACTATAAAAAGTTGCGCCAAAAAGAAAACTAAACAATAGAATATTAAAAAAAAAAATGGCATTAGTTTGAGTTGTATAAAAAGAAAGTGCAACAACTTTTGCTTGCAACAATTTAATTTAAGAAGCATGTGCTGGCAATTGCAAATTTGCAGCTGCCTGTACGTTAAATATATGAGCATATGTAAATCCAACTGCTGCAATGAAATAATGAAAGCGGTGTCAAAATGCTGACAGTTCTAATTTGCCAAAAAAGTAAGCAGGGGCATGTGGCAAGCCAGGGTGGTGGCAAGACAAATGAGCGCAAGCAAAAAAATATAATTACGAAGTTCACAATTAATTGCGGTTAAGCGGCGGCAGCAACTTAAAGCAGCTAAAGACTGCAGCTCAGAGCTGCAGGGCAAACAGTTAGGGGTAGGCCACTGCCTTCCAACCACGCCCTATTCAATAACTTAACAAAAGCGCCAGGCCGAAACTTTTTTTATGCATTTACAATCGAGCGCGCAGCAGTAAAAGTTTTATGCAAACTGACATAAAAGTAGGCTTAACTAAACAAAAAGAAATTTATTTATGTACAATGCATATGAAAAGGAAATAACGTTTAGACTCCCTGCTTTGGGATTCGATTGCGTGTGCACTACTCCCTTCTTTCTTTAGTTTGCCAGCTCTGCTCTCTCTCTCTCTCTCTCTCTATTGCTATTGCTATTGCCTGTGTTTGGTTTTGTTATTGATTTCTTTACATACTTTGTTGAGTCGTCGTGTAATTGCTCGTTTTTCGGTGACTATAACCAAAATGGCTTGTTACCATGTAAAATTGTGTATTTGATAACGTTTAAATGGGCAGACACTAGCGTATGCATAGCCAAGAGAGTTGATTTATTGGCCTAAATGCGCTTAAAGCGCCGCCACTCAAACTGTCGACAGTAATCTATGTAGGTTGATCTAAGTCGAGAAATTACAGCACGTGGTGCACACGATAATGAGCCAAACAAATTGAAAGACCAACAGCGTAAAAGTCTGTTTCATGCCACTGTGTACCTAACCTCAATAGTCTGCAATCAATAAAACAGCTTGTTTCATTTCATTTTGTAGCTAAACTTTGAGCTATATGTTAGTTATATTAATTTTTTTAGACAATCGCATATCACTATTTGTTTAGAATTACATTTTCAGCCATATAGCGTGTTTAACCTCACTTTTTGTTTAAGTATTTCGTTGTATCACTCTGTTTTGTAACTATGCTCTGAATTATTTGTCAGTTATAGACTTATAGAGTTATTATAACTCTAAATTACGACTGTGCTTCACGCCATAACGTACCTAACCTCACTTTTTGTTGTAGCAACAGCTTGTTTTATTTCATTTCAGTTATAGATGTAAGCTCTAGTCTTTTATTATCATATTTTAGACAAGTACTTTTCACTTCGTAGTCACTTTCATGCCATAGCGTACCTAACCTCAATGTTTATAGAAGAATTTTGCTGTTTGACTTTATTTTATAGCTGCGCTCTGAACTATTTGTTAGCTAAAGTGTTTTAATATTGTCTTTAACTCAATTAGCATTCACTATTTGTAGTGTTCCATGCCATATCGTGCCTAACCTCACTTTTTGTTAAAGAATTTTGTTGTATTACTCTATTTTGTAGCTCAGCCTATTATATGTTTATATTTTAGTCAAGTACTTGCTTTGGAACTGAACTTACGACTTTGTTTCATGCCATAGCGTACCTAGCCTCAATATTTATTGCAGAATTTTGCTGTTTGACTTTAATTTAAAGCTGCGCTTTGAACTATTTGTTAGCTAAAGTGTTTTAATATTGTCTTTAACTCAATTATCATTCACTATTTGTAGTGTTCCATGCCATAGCGTGCCTAACCTCACTTTTTGTAAAGAATTTTGTTGTATCACTCTATTTTGTAGCTCAGCCTATTATATGTTTATATTTTAGTTAAGTACTAGCTTTGGAACTGAACTTACGACTTTGTTTCATGCCATAGCGTACCTAACCTCAATATTTATTGCAGAATTTTGCTGTGCTCTGAATTATTTGTTAGCTAAAGTGTTTAATATTGTCTTTAACTTAATTACTATACACTATTTGCTTAGTGCTCAGTACTGTTCCATGCCATAGCGTGCCTAACCTCACTTTTTGTAAAGAATTTTGTTGTATCACTCTATTTTGTAGCTCAGCCTATTATATGTTTAAATTTTAGTCAAGTACTTGCTTTGGAACTGAACTTACGACTTTGCTTCATGCCATAGCGTACCTAACCTCAACATTTGACACGACATGCCCATCAAACAGACTCGACTGACTGACTGGACACGCCCACTTGGACAACTTGCCACAACTACATGCACTTCAACTTATTTTATATTTTAATTTCTTTGAGCACTCGTTTTTTTTACGAGCATTTTGCGCTTGTTTTTTATTTTGTGTGTGTGCCGACGAAACAAAAAGTGGAAATTGGCGCAAGGAAAGTGTGAAAAGCAAATAAAGCTACAACAAATCATTTGACGTTTTTATACTACGCTCTATATACTTAGTGTACATATGAGCTCATGAGCAAATTGGCATAGAGTGGGGAGGGGGGCGGTAGGCGTTGGGTACATGAGCTCTAAATATCAAAGGCCGTGCGCTCATTATATTTTATGGGCCTACCTGGCAAACGACCGCACTGGATGGCATAGTTTCAAGGCTCATTTGAGCCCAGGTGAGGTCGTCGCTTGTGTTTTCTTTTTTTTCAAAGCTTGTTAACCTTCGATTTGAGACCTCGCACTTTTCACTTTCACCCCAGAGACACAAAGCGACACTAAGCGTAAGCGTCGAGACTTATGGCCAAGCGTCAGGGCATGAAATAATTAACGAAAGTTTCGCTAATATTTTGCTAACTTTATGATGAAGATTATGCAAATTGGCAGTCAACTCAGTGAGAAAAAGAGCTTAGAATTGATTATGAGACATAGCAATAGATTGACGTAACTTTATTGAATTGAAAAATGCATAAATATTTGAATTTTTATTAAGCTAAGTAACAAATTGAAAATCAATAGAAATTATTGAATTGAAAATTGCTTAAATTGAAATTAATACGAAGTAAATCAATCAAAGCAAACGATAAATTTGAAGCTATTCGCTCTAAGCTCAGCTCATGCTACAATTTGATTTGAGCGAATGCAAATTAAAATATTAAAGATTTTTTGAACCAACTAAAATGTTGTTCATTCAAACTCTAGTGTGTAGTACCCTTGGCTCCTCAATTAAACAATGCAAATCAGTTCTGTTGCCGTTTGCGCCTGCTGCTGCTGCTTCAATTGGCCAACGATGCGTTACCAAGTTGAACTAGCACACGCCAACTTCCACTCAGCGTCCAGTGGTGCAACAAGTTTTAATTAAATCTTAGCAATTAAGCAACTGCAACAACAGTAACTACTACTATATGCTAAATTAATATATATGTTTGCTCTTTGTGTTTTTTTTTTTTTTTTGCAGAAATCCGGCATCAGCAATTCCGTTTAAACATGTCGCGCGATTACGAGCTGAACAGCGTGGCCCAAGATGATCCCGCACTCATTGCATTCCTGCGCGAAATCCATATGCGCAAGTATACCATGTATATGGCCAAAGGCGCTGTTAGCGTCGCCAGTTCTACGGGGAAAACAGCTGGAGCTGCCACGCCCGCCGGCACGGGCAATAGCAGCGGCAGTAGCCCGCCACACAGACAAATCAACAGCATGGCCGATCAGCTGGCCCACTATGTGTCCGATTTAGTGGGTGGAAAGCTGAATGGAGCCGTCATACAATCGCTGAGCGG
Organism: Drosophila busckii; assembly: GCF_011750605.1. Taxonomy (NCBI): domain Eukaryota; kingdom Metazoa; phylum Arthropoda; class Insecta; order Diptera; family Drosophilidae; genus Drosophila; species Drosophila busckii. Next base: position 12,256,381 of record NC_046604.1, on the reverse strand, counting down.
TCCGCTGGCGCATCTCATTACAGCGCCCTGGCTGAACGAGCAGCTCAACTGGAATGGGATACTCATAGAGCCGGAGCCACGTTGGTATTTCGCGTTGCGTAAACAATTTGCGCAACGGCAGCGCCTGCAGCTGGTGCACGCCTGCGTCTCACCCAATCCCTATCCCAAAGAGGTAAGCGCAATCAGTTGATTATATAAGAAATTCAATTCAATCTATTGTTGTTTCTATTGCAGATTACCATACACAACGAGGATGTGCGCATCAACAGTCTGCACGATGAGGAGACCTCGTGGTTCAATTCACGCGTCAAGTGCTTTCCGCTCTACACGATCATGCTGGCATGTGAGCGCACTCAATACGATTTGCTCAGTCTGGGCGTCCAGGGGCATGAGCTGGAGGTAATAAACAATGCGCCAGCAAAGGAACTGCAAAGCTTTGCGCAATCTTGTTATAAATTTAAAGACAAGAGCTGCATAGAATATGTAAAAAGGCTTAAATAGTTTAGCTGTAACTTTAAAATGTTTAAAATTAGTAAATACGCTTGAAGTGCCTTTGAAAACATTTTTAACATAGTCAATGCTTTGCTTGCATTTCAACTTAAATTTTGTATCGAAATATGTATTTAATTCAGTAAATTGTAAATTGTTTAAACATCTTGTGCAACTTGTCTTAGTATAAAATTTATTTTAAATTTGTATTCCTCATCAATTCACACTTGAAATCAAGTTTGCATCTCTGTACTTTGAGCCATAAGTGAAAAGTTTTAAATAATTGTGTAGTAAGCTTAAGAAAATGTTTGAAAATTGCACTTACACTTCAGAATTTATTTTATTAACTTAAAAATTGTTTAAAGAACTTGTTCAACTTGTTAATTGAACATTAATTGTCATTTAGTTTGCAAGCTTTCAGTTCTGTATTTTAATCTTTATTAAGCAGAAAGTTTATATTCTGTCTACTATAAATTAAAACTTCTTCTTTTGCTCATTAATTTATTATATATATTAATTTATATTATATTTTATATTATATTGCTTGAAAGATCTTTTCGCTAATGCTGTATTTCTCTTTTTCTAGATACTGCAAACGTTGCCATTTGACAAGCTGAAAATCAACATCATCTCCATACACCTGCTGGAGGATCAGGAGGATGTGACCGACTATGTGCAGAGCATAACAAAGTTCCTAGCGGGCAAGTTCTACAAGCTGCAACGTCAATTCGGACGCAACTATTTCTATCAGCGTCTCAATGCCAGCGGCAGTCGCACGCGTAAGAAAGATATTCTGCTGCTAAAGACGCCGCAGCAATAACAACAACTTAGATTACAACAACAACAATTAGCAGCAGCAGCAGCACATAAAAGAATAAATATGCATAGCGACATGCGTTAGCCAAGCATTAAATTATATACACACACATAAATTATAATAATAAATTAAACAAATGCAGCAAAGTAAACAAATTCGAGCAACGCAACAATTTCTGAGACTCAAATGCGAGCCACACGAGTTTATGTTAAAAAAATGATAATTATTATATGTACACATATATAACTTATATATATAACCATATACATGTTAAATACTATATATACACTCAGCTATATATATATAATTATGCTTAGTTTGTGCTTAGTTCTGATTTAGTTTATTCGTCAGCAGCAAATGCAACAAATTTGTTCTGTTTATTTTTTTCCAAACATTTTGTGTCGAAATTGTTTATTTTGATTTTTTTGCTAGTATCTATAATTATAGCGCATTATGATTTTTGCTATAAGCTATGCTTAATATAAATTACATACATTATTAATTAAATAATTGCGCGCTTGTTAATTTGGCACGTGTATGTAAAAATTCAAATTTGCAACTATTAATTTGTAATTGCGTTTAATTAGACTTAAAACAAATTAATTTATAAACTATGCAAGAGTTTATGTTAAATTGAATGCTTTATTTAGTTAAACATAAGTAAGCAACTACAGCTATAAACAATACAAAATAAAATAAAATATTTAAATTATATTAAATTATTAAACCAAAATCTACACATACATACAGCACATACACACACACACACACACATACACATAAATTAAATAATAAATTCATTGCAAAATCTGCTTTCAAAACTCATCTCATACTCATAGTTAAAGAATAAGCAAAGATAAATGCAAAAGAAATTTAAAAAAAAAGAATTTAAAATTAAATACAATATGAGGCAGCATTAAAAATTAAATAAAGAAATTTACACACACACACACACACAAGCACATATATTTTTTTTTACGTATTATCAACTAAATGTATGTAAAGTAAATTTACAAATTCAAAAAAAAAAAGGCGAAAAAGCTAAAAAAAAATGATTTATAATTTTAGTAATTACATAATGTATTATTATTTTGTATATTATATTGCACACACACATACACATACAACATTTAAACTAAACACTGACGGTTGTTGCATAAGTCGTTGTTGTTGCTGTTGTTGCTGCAATGTCAACTCGTTGCACCTCGCACTAAAATGAAAACAGTACTCACCCTCAATTCCCAACAAACAGCAGCTTTTAAAGTTAAAATCAGTGCCTTTTACTTAGAATTAAAATATATAGAAAACAGCAAACTTATAAACTTGCAGCAAAGCACAACAACCGTCAAATTGTTAATAATTTTGCCGCCTAAAAAACTTGCCTTAATAGTAAACACAAAAAAAAAAAAAAACAAACACACACTAAACACTAAACGAATCCGTCACGACAACAATTTGTTTAAACGCTTTGTACAAAACACTCATACATACATTACATTAAGCTCATCCACACATCACTTTAATTTATAAGCATTAGTGTTAATTTTTCTGTTTTTTTTTCTTTGCCTAAGCTTAAAAAAAAACTAATTGTTTAGTTGTGTATTGATTTTCTGTGTAAATTAGCGTTTAACCAAATTTTAAGTAGAATATTTTTACACACACACACACACCTACATTTATTTAATTTGTTTATCAACAAAACAAACACACACACAAGCAAATACACAAGAAAAAAAGGCTAAGCTCGAAATTATTTAGAAATTGTATTTAACTAAGCAACAAAAACCACAAAAAACTTTATAGTTAATATATACATATATATATAAAAATATTAAAAACTAAATAAATAATAAATTCCAAAAAAAAAGAGAAACATACAAAAATGATGTAGCAATTGGACTTTTTAATCTGGCACTTAAATTTAAAAGAATTATATCCAATTGGGAAAACGTGTTCATCTTATGAAAATGACTTGAAAACTTTTGAATTATACTATATACCATTTTGGCTAGAGGCAAGTGCACACGACTCTACACTTGCTTATTATATTACTGAGCTAATCTATATACCTAATATAGTTAGAAATTTTTGCAAAACAAAATCGAAATTGATAACAGGCTTACAGCAAATACATATATACCAACAAAATTTACAACACGAATGAAATATGAATAAAGAATTACATACAATGTAAACAAACTGTTCGTTTTAATAGCAGAGAGAGAGAGCAAATATGCTAAGCTGAAGCCAATGAGAGAAGCTGTCAGCTATAAAAGGCGGCGGCTCAGCTGAGAGCAGCTTAGTGCGCGATCAAGTGTTGACGAGTGCTGAACTAAAGTGAAGTGTGAAGTGAAGTGAGCTGCAGTCAAAAGTAAGAGTGAGAGAGCGCATTAACTGTAAACTGCGCGCGCTCTTAGCTTAATGCGTTTGGATCAGCGACACTGATGAAGAGCGTCGCAGATTTTATAACTGTAAGTGCACTCTTAGCTTAACGAATAAGTGCAGTTATTATAGCTTTTATGATGTGCAACTGTACACAACAACAACTGAACGATGCGCCTGGGCCTGGGACTGGGTCAATTGGAAGAAGCTTGTTGCACTGCTCTAAATTAACGACTGTTGCCATTGGACAACCTGTTGCAAGCAGCGCTGCGGGCAGCGCTCAGCAATTATTTATTATTGGCCATCATACGGAGGGGGGGACGGCGAGTGCAGTCGACGTCAAAGCCCAAAAGCCAGCCAGCACTTAGCCGAGGTGGTCTTTGCTTTTATGTGTAGTCTTTTCAAAAGCGGCAGCGGCAACAACAAAAACAATGCAGAAACTCATTAAAATGGAATTAGCATGCAGCTCCTGTGTGTCCTGTGTCCTGTGTCTGTTGCGCGTGTGTGTTGAGAACATACTCGAATGTATGCTGTGGCGACAAGTGGGGAATTGTCATGTATGCGGGGGTGGGACGTATTTTACAGCTGCGACGCTTTGGCATCTGCGCCTCGGTCATTGTCTGGGTCCAGGCAGAGGCGGTCGCCAATTTTCCAGCGCGTTGGCGCCGCTGCTGCTTCCAATGGAAGCATTTGCAGCGCAATACACAACCCCAGCCCCAGCAAATGGGCAACAGGCTGTTGCTGCTGCTGCTGGCTCGTTGAAGCTTCTGGTTTTGCAGCTTGCGAGGCGCAGGCGTTAGACTGACACACTAACCACAAAGGCGCAGCGCCTCTCGCAGCTGCCTCTGCAGGAAAGTGAAAGCTGCGACTTTCAAACTGTTGCGCTGAGCGCTGAAAATCAATAGCCTGGCCAGCTCGAAAAGCAAACAGCTGTCAACCTACGTCAAGCGATAAGCGCTGCTAATTTGAGTGGGAGCGCAACAGAATGCGCTGCCAGGCGCGGCATGTGGGCAATGCACAAAAAGCAGCGAAAAATATTAAAATTTATGCAAAATATATAAACAAATTTGCTGCCAATTGGGATTAAAATGCAATTAAGCAAGTATGACTAATATTTTGCACGCCACTGTAGCCTGACATTTAAACTTGGCAAAGCTTTTATGCGAGCTTTTTTGTTATGCGTGTGCCTAACCTAACACACACACATGGACACAAACAGTGCGTAGGAATTTGTAGGCAACAATTTGTATGTGTGTGTGTTAAACTGCCGAAGAGCGTCAAACAGCCAAACGGGGCTGCAAACGAGCGGAATTTCAGTAGGACAGGCAGTCCTTCGGCTGACGGTCAACGCGAGCAGGTTAACTAAAAAAGAAGCAAAGCAGCTAAGCAGTCATAGGCGCAGGCATTAAAATCAAAACTATTTATAAAAATAAAGTAATAATATACTAAAAGAGCTAACTAATATATAAAACAAAAACAGTCAACTGTGCGTGTGTGTGTGTGTGTCAACAATATGGCGTCAAAGCGTGGCGAAGCTTTTTTTTGTTGAAAGCGAAATGAAAATTTTTGGCAGTGAACTTCATAAGCTAAATATATATATATGCTATATATAAAAGAACATAAAGTGTGTCTGTGTGTGTGTGTGTGTGTGTGGACAATTAAAAACAAAAACAAGCGCTGACACTTGAAGATGTTGGCTGTTTAACTCAAGCATATGTTGCAACTTGCTGCTGACACTGCGGGGCACTTGTTGTTGTTGCTGCTGCTGCTGCTGGTATTTTTAACTAACAAAAGCGCAAGCAGGCAGCAGCAATTAGACAACATTTTTATGTGTTTGTTTAACTTACACGCGCCTACAAATTACAAATGAGCAAACAAAGCAGCACAACAACAACAACAAGTGTAGGCGCTTGCTTATTGCGTCGTTAACTGTTCTCTCTCTCTCTCTCACTCTCTCTCTGTGCCACACTTTGTTGCCTTGTTGCTTGTGTGTGGGCGTGCGACAATTTTGCACCTTTGCTTTTTTTCGTTTACAAATTACTGACAATATCGGCAGCATAAGAATTAATACACTGCGCTCCAACTTTATGCCAATTAGCTCTCACGCTAACGCGCGCGCTCTCTCTCTCTCTCTCTCTTGCGCTCTTGACTCGCATTAACGTCATTGCGAGCCTGCAAAAAACACCTGCGGACTGCTGTCTGCCCACACACACACACACACACGCATATTGTTACACCCACACGGCTTGCCGGGCGCTCTCTTAAGCTCGCTCACCCAGTTGCTTGCCTCGGTTCGTTCGCTCTCTTTCTCTTGTAGCCACAAGTCCAAAGCTGAGGCCGCCGCTGTCGTCAGTCGCTGACGTTATTTGCGTCAAAAAGAAGTTGTTGCTGCTGCCACAAACAATTTTTCAACAACTTGGCCTAAAGTATTTTTTTTGCTTGTGTTTCTATATTTTTTGCAGCTCTCTCTCTCTCTCGCTAATCAGGCATTACCCAGCGCTTCAAATTAAGAAAAACAATTTGCATGTATTCGTTCATTTGCGCCAAATGTAAAAAACCACATGAGCCACGCTATAATTGTGAAATTGAGGTGAGTACAACTCTATAAATATTTATTTTATATATATGGATATAGTGTATTGTCCCAGCGCGGCGGCACTAAGTGAGTTGACCTTTTGCCACCGCGCGGCAACAGGTGCGGTCGCTTGCCTTAGGCACTTTGCCGCCTAAGCACACACAGGCCATAGCCCATATATGTAGCTAAAGGCTAATTGCCCAGCCAGCGTCAATTAGCTGCAAAGCCAACAGTGAGGCACTAAATTAATTTCATTTTAATGCGATTTGTATGCAGGTTTAGTTTTATTTTTAACTGTGCCTATGTTACAAGTTTTATTGTTACTAAACAAAGCAATTTATTGAATTGGAGCACTAAATTTGCTCTTAGAAAGCGAAGAGTGGAAGTTGCTGCAAAAAGTATGCTATACTTTTTATAAAATGCAAAGGCTAATTGAAGTTAGTATTGGAAAATGCTTAAAAGCGCTGCTAACACTTAATTTATTGAAAACAAATGCAATAATACAGTAAGCTTACTTTTTATAAAGCTGATTAACCAAGTTTAAGCGTATATAATGTTTTTAATAGTTTTTAATATATTAATAGTAATATCAAAGCGTTTGAGTTTCCAAATTCAGCTGCCAGCTTTATAAATGATATGTTGATATATTATATATCAATCTTGCCTAACTTTAATCAATCTCTCTTTGCTGGCTCAATCAGTAGCCTTGCCAAATATTTAGCATGATGCGCAGTCACGTGCATTTTTTTAGGGATTGGGGCTGGGTCAGGTGCCAGCACATGTGACTTGATTATATTTTAAGTACACATGATGACGGACAGCAGCAGCTGCTGACGCTGATGCAGAACAGCGGGTGGTGCTTCGTTTTGGGTGCTGCTGCTGTGGGTGGGTGGCGTATAATACGTTTACAATCGCATTCATCAACGACGCCAACGGCAGAAACTGACGCACACATAATGATTTTGATTGAATGCCATTGACATGACCCACGCAGGCTCAGGCAATGGTTATGCGAATAGCTAAGCCAGCGTTAATAATAATAACAGCAGCAGCAGCGGACTATTTGATGAAGACGCGTGTCAACAAGAGCAGCCGCAACAGCAGCGATGAAACACAAATATTTGTATAGCATAAACAGCAATAACAAATATATATAGCCCATCAAATTGTTAGTTGTCTGTATTTAATGCTTAAAGTAGCGCATAAAATTCATATCAGCTGATTTTATTTTGAATATCTAATCAAGGCAGGAAACACTTAACATTATCTAATTAAGTCAGCACGATAATGAGTTTTATTTTATGTTTGCAATCGACACATGGCTATTGTCATCATTATATATACATTTAACCATTCGAATTGAAATATATGCGCGTTAACTAAAATGCAAATTAAGATAAATTACACATGCCGTTGGCTCTAAATCAATTTCGCATTAATGTCTGCCAAACGCGTGTAAATTAATTACTTACGCTACGGTTGTTTTTTTTCGCTTGCCTGCAGATATGTTAACGTTTATAAAAGCTGACAGGTAATTTTTATGTTGATATGTTGACAATTTAATTACAATTTGTAAACGCAAATGATTTTTATAGCTGAGTAACTTTTACAAGTGAAGCTGCAATAAGAAATTTTTAAACATTTAGTATTTGGTGCTACTTTTCTCTATTTTAATACAATTTAATAAATATTATTTAACTGTTAGTTAGTGCTTAGCAATTTATTTACTTTAATTTATTTGTTTTTGTTTATTTCGCAAATTCCGCGAAATAATTAAAGCCTAATAGCTTTGCCTATAAAACTAAAACAACATTTGATTATGAATTGTGCTTGGGCATGAATTATTTATAAGAGCGCATTAATTTCATTCATTGAAAGTTTGTGGCTTGCTTCCAAGAAATATTTATGGCATTAATGGAGACACCTGTTTTTGTTAAGCCACCACACCCCACCACGCGCCGCACGTCGTATACTTGATAAAGCGATGCGAGTTAGCGTTTCAACTTATGCTGCTGCTGCCGTCGTCGCGCCCAGTTATTATTAATGAAATAACGCAGAGCAGACGTTGCAGACAATTAATTTTAAAAACCGAACAAATATTAATCAAAATACGCGCCAGTTGGTCAGAGAGCTCTAAGCAAGAGTTAGGCTGTTGGTATTAGCTTGGGACTTGGACGAACTTAATAAAGAAATTGTAATACAATGGCGTCATGTGCGCATCACGAAACCTCAACGACAATCCATTTAGTTAATGGGATTGCAGGCGGAGGCGACGGCGGCGACATTGAAAAACTTGCTGCAACAATAAAGCAGCAAGTTCATTCATAAAAGGCGACGCGCTAAGCAAAGCCAAACAACAAATAAAAATCAATAACAAACGCACAGGCTGTGCCAGGCCTAAAAATAAGTGTAATAAATTCGCCATATCAAAATGCTAAACACTTGACAAAACGCGAAAAATTTCGAGCTTAGTTTGCGAAATGAAAATTGTTGCCACTGTGTGTTGTTGTTGTTTAGCAGGCAGTGTGGGCTGTAGCAAGGACATGTTATGTTCGTGCTGTTGCTATTTTTGGACAGCAGAGAATTCTCAAGCAAACTGCTGCGATTGCCTCATACTTTGGGGGCGCCACCCAGCCGCCTCGAGGGGGTGGCAGCTCCTGCTGATGCGTAGGCGTGCGCGAGCTTAAAAGCTGCTGCTGCTGTTGCTGCTGCTGTTGTCTCCTGGAGCGTGGGCGACGCAACAGGAGCAAGCGAAAGCGAAAGCTTCGACGCGTGTGCCCCAAAAGCTTTGACTGTATGCAATTTCCCCTGCGCAGTCTTCACTGGAAAAGTCGCTGCTGCTGCTGCTGGAACGCTGCTTCGTTGCGATTCGTTCGTTTATTAACTGTGTGTGCGCTTCGTTGACTGCGACGCTTCGTGTGTGCGCGCTACCTGATGCTCGCTGCTTTTTGGGAGCTTCAACGGCGTTTGTGTTGTGGTCGAGCATTCAGTTCAACCTGGTGAGCTCAACGAAGTTGGTCAATAAATAGAACAGTACGGCCAAAAGTGTTGAGCGGTTAAATAAGAAAAGTCCTAGTCCAAATTCCCAGTATAGTATCCCAGTGTTCAGCTCAGTCAAGTCAGTTCAAGAGTGTGCGACGACGACGACGACATCATCATCAGCCCAGTACTGCTGCGTGGCAAGTTAAGCAAGTGCAACATATGGCAGACGTGCTCAAAATGCACGCCACTTGTGGCAACAAATTTGCAACTGCTACGGACAGCTTCTGGTAAGTTAAGCATTGATATATATTAAATACAATAAAAATGCGTAAATTGCTGCACTGCAAAGTAGGCAAATAATTTTTGTATGACTGCGCTGCCAAGTAGGCAACACTTTTTGCAAATGCAATTGCATTGTCACATTTGCATATTTGAATTGAGCTCGTGTGTCAATTTCACAATTTGTCAAACATATTCGCATATTAATATTGAAATTTATGTGCGTGCAAACGCATAAAAACACATTAACGCATAAAAACCAATTTGCGCTTATCAGCCAAACGCAATCAGCGCAGCGCCAACGCAGATAAGATATAGATACAGATACAGAATATATGCTATATAACAGATACATAAAATTTTAGGGCAAGAGTTTTACCTGCGCACTTCAATTGAATGCGTTGATTTCCAATTGATATGCAGCTGCCACACACACACACACAGGCACACACACACATGCATGCAATGCATAGGCAGTAATAAAATATGTGAACTGTCATTGCGCACATTAACAAGCTTAACGCACTTTGTGCACTATAAAAGTTAAATAATGTTGCGTTTTTTTTTTAACAAATGGTTAACAATTTTTGCTATGCCAATTGCCACACGCTTTTGCTCTTGCAACAGCAGCAGCAGCAACATGAGCTGTTAGTCCGTTGAGTGCTGCCTGCGCGCCCCTGTAAGCGGCTTTGTCAAGCAGGATGTGCACAATTTCCATGAAAATTGAAAAAAAAAATGAGAATGTACTGGCTACCCTTAGATAACGTTGTTGGCAGCACACAGCCACTGGCTTATAATTTGTTGCATGCAACAAATGCACAAATTGCGCATCATCATGCACCAGCAAATTTCTACTGCGAAGCACTCAGCCCAGGGGATTAACTCTGCTCTACTCTGTACCATTCTCTGCTTTTTTTTTTTGCTGCAGCTTTTCACTTGAAATTCAGTTTTTTGTTTAGGTATTAGCAAATGGAAATGCAAAGAGTTTTGTTTTTCTATTTTCAATAATATTTATGGCAAGCAAAGAATTTTTTCCAATATTTGTATTTCCATGGAAATAGAAAATATTGTGCGATGAATTTGAATTTTGCTTAAGCTGCTTATACAAATAAAAGTGTTGCTAACTGCGCAGCCCACGCGAAATCTGAATAAAAGTTAGAAATTAGAAAAGAAAATTGCTTGCCTCAATCGCAATCTTGTTGTTGGCCAACTTGGGCCAGCTTGGGTTGGCTGATAAATGGCGAACAGCTGGCGACTTTGCTTTTCAATTGCCAAGCGCTTATCTAATTGCTTTTCATGTTTGCACATAAAGCAAAGCAAGGACCTTTTTTCACGCTGAGCTGCCACAATTATGAAAGTGTTGTGGCTTTGAAATATAATGCGAGATAAAAGTAAATTTGTTAGCATCAGTTACACAAAGGTAAAAGTCCTAAATCAAGCACAAAACGGATATAAAGTCATATGGCGATATGTTTGGCTATCAATTTGCTTTGGTTTTGGCGTTAATAAAAGCGCCCTGAAGAGCTCTAAAGTGCAGGCAAACAGCTGCGCGTGTGGCAGCATCAAATCAAACGACAGACCAAACAAACACTTCGAAGTCAAGACGCACTCAAGTGCGACGAAGCAAACACGTTTCGACCTTTAACCTGCTGCCAGTTGGGCCCATCATTAGCTGCCAGCCTTAAGCAGCGCCTTTGGTCCTGATGAACTGCGCCGATTGTAGCGCTAAGCAAATGCCCAAGCAACAGATCTGCGCTTGGCTTAACATGCACTGGAAGAAAAGTTGTTAGCGCAGGCGGTAAATAATAAAAATTAACAAAGTAAAAATATAACATTTTGTGTGTGTCAAAATTTACTTGGGAGGCAAAGGGCTGCAAATTCTATAAGTTAATTTTAAGCAACGTCTCGAACATTTCAATAATTAAAATCAATTTGAGCTTCGCAAATTGTTTTTGAATTTATAACGAAATTGTTAAATGTTTAAATAGCGCATTAATTTTTTTTTGTGCACACACACACACATAAAATAGTAAAAGGCAGATTTCATGCTCAAACGCACAAGGACTGACAGTCGCAAGCTGGCAAACAGGACAGCAGCAAGGATAAGACAGGCAGGCAGGCAAATCCTTATCGGCTTTTGGTCAAGCAAATGCGCAACGAAATGTAAAGCTGAAAATCAACTTGAATGCCCAAAATGGCCAAAAGACCAAATGAAAGCAACACCAAGAAAAATAAAAAAACAAAACACCTCAAGTGGCCAACAAAACTTGGCCGCAACAACTTTATAAACGTTTTGGGGCAACAGCAAAAAAAAAAAAAATACTTTTGTGGTTTGTGTAACGAAACAAAATGAATTTTAATGCACAAAACTTGAAATTGTTGTCGAAACTTTAGTTGCGTTGCTATTTTAATTTGCAAAGCTTAAGAGAGCAACTTAATCAATTTTCTGTGGAAATTTTTATTTAAAATTTCCTGCACGACTTGCAAAACTAAAGCCCCCTTTAACGGCTGCTGCTGACGACAGCTGCAAATTGAATGAAATTAAGCCGCAAGTTAGAGTAGGCGTGGCACATCTATTAAGTGGCCGAGGTTTGGGGGTTTCGCTTCGCATCGCTTTTGTCTACAGCAGCACAAAAGCCATTTTAATTGAATATCTTCCAACTGCTCGACTCTTGAATGGCTGCCGCACCTGCCACAGCAGCAGCAGCGTGGCAAGCTGCTTAACAATCAAATTTTCGCCAAATGCTCGAAATTTTTTAATGAATTTCAGCGCCAAACTCAAGAGTGCAGCAAAAATTATGACAGCCAAGAGCAGCAATAAAAACAAAGTTGTTGCTGTCATAATAATTATAAAATAAGAAAATTGTTGGCAAACAAAGTTAGTTAGGCAAAAGTTATAGTTGCAATAACAATAATCTACAGTATTTGATTATAATTAAGAACTTCAAAAATAAATGCAAGCCATAATAACAAAAATGGCAACTTAGTTATCAAATAACAAATTAAGTGTCAAACAAAAAGTTAAAGTTTGAATTCCAAAACAAATACAAATGTGTGCCATGTTTTGGATAAAAAATTGCAAGTTCCAGATAATAAAATTGCAAGTTATAGTTATCGAATTGCTAATGTTTAAATATTAAGTGTCAAAAAATCAAATACAAATGTTTGCAATGCAGTTGATCAGCTGTTTGGCTATATTTTGACTTTAATTAGTTTGATTGGCAGCTCAAAAAAAACGCATACAAATATTTGTATGCAGCTTGGCTATAGCTTGACTTTATTGTTACTAAAAATTTACAGCTTGCTGCTTAGCAGCCTATGGTCAAGTCCATTATGGCATTGACTACATCGCTATTGTGTCGCAGCAGCGCTTTGATGGCCTTGCCACGAGAGCAAACCGCCTGCATCATGACCAGCTCAATGTCCTTTTCATCCAGCGCGGCAGCAGCAGCCGAACCTACAGCAGCAGCGGCATCCTCGTCATCATCATTGCCACCAGCTGAGGCAGTGGCCGAGACAGCGTCGTACTTTGACTGCGTGGAGCTGGGATTAATGTCGTTGAGAAAACGCTCGGCAGCTTGAGTTGTAGCCGCATTCGAAGTGTCCTCAATGCGTACTTCGCCAAAGCATATCAATGTCTTGGTATTGGGACACTTGTATACCTCCGGCTGATCTATAATGAGCAGCACATTCTTGGCCTTGCGCATGGTGATACGCGAAACATTCTGCACCGGCTCCAGATCCAGTTTCATGAGCAAGCGACGCGCTTTCTTTTCCCCACGCGAATGTTTCATAAAGCTGAGCAGCTCATTGGGTTGCGGCTCCTTCTTGGCAGTCACAGCTTCTGCTGTTGCTTTATCATCATCATCATCTTCGCTAGCTGATGAGCTGCTGCTGCTGCTGCTCGAAGCTGTCTCGCAGTTCGCTTTGCTGCAGCAGGCAGCTGCCTCCGATTGCTGCAAGCAACTCAGCAGCTTTTGCATAGTTGCCGCCTTGGATTCCACTTTGGTATCGGCTGCAGTTGCTGCCGCTAGAGCTGAGGCAGCTGCAGCCTTGGCAGCTGCCATTTTCTTCATCTTTTGCTTTCTGCCCATCTTAGCTTACACTGAAATTAGCTGAAAGTTGAGCAGCAATTTATTAACTGTGTGTGTGTGTGTGTGTGTAAAAAATAATTTCTATAATAATTTTCTTAACTTTTCTGAAAGTAATTGCAAACTTGCCTTTGACACGTGCCTGTTAAACTTGAGCGTAAGCAGTGAAAAAGAGTTAAGTTGGCTGCGCTGCAGCTTCAGCTACAGCTGCAGTGTTGCATAATGCGCTAAGCGTTATCGATATTTTAATTTAAATATAATTTAATATAAATTGCATAGCTTATGTTTAGTTTTGCTTTGTATTATTAAATTAATAATATTGCACAACACTCTAATTAACTAATTGAAACTCAAAGCGTTGACAAAGTTGAATTTGATTAAAATGTGCGATTGAATTGCAATCGAAATAAGTTGCATGCAACTTGCAAATGTTGCAAGTGGAAAGCGTAGTGAATGTGAGAACATAAAAAATAAAATGAAAAATGCAAAGCGTAGAATAAAAGCCAAGCGTATGTGACTAGTAAAGCAATTGACAAAGACACATAGAGAGAGAGAGAGAGAGTGAGAGCGAGTTTCTTACATTTTAATTGCAATGCGCGACAGGAAGCGACGGCAAGCCAAAAATACAAACGCAGGGCTTGCCACACAATGTTGCAAGATTGACAGTAACAAGTGCATGCGCTTATACGCCTACAAATAGTTGCATGAAGGGCAGCGTAATGGGCGTGTCACTGTCAGAGGCTGCACATTTGCTCTTAACTTAATTAAAAATAGCAAAAGCTGCCACTGCCACTGCCGCCATTAGCCTTGCAACTCTATTAGCCTCAGCCCCCCAGCAGGCTGCACTTGTTGATGGGCAAACAATTTTCAGCATATCCAATGCCATTTGTATATAGATATATATGTCAAGAGTAGTTGCAACTTGCAGATATGTGGCACTTGGACTTGAATTTTATATAAAAAGCATTTGCAAAATTAAGCAGCTTTACACAAGTTTCTTTTGAAAAGTTGCATTAATTTATTTAAGGCTTGTCTTTTATCATTTTTTGTATGTTGGCTTCCTTTTTACTACTTCCTGAGCTGCTGTCTGACTTGCACTTTGTGTAAACCTCTTCCGCAATTAATAAATTATGCACTCTAGTCGAAGCGCGGATGTCGCTTGGCCATTGTTTTAATGGGCAGGCAGTGCGGCGGGTTGTTGCAACGCTTGTTGCTGATGCGATTTTAATTGCTGCACAGTTTTAATTAAAGTGTATGGCAAATAAAATAAAATGACTGGCACGACAATTATGTATTAAAGGTCGAGCCTTGCTGCTTAATTGAGTTGCAGGCAAACTAATCAAATATTCCGTTTACGGCCAATAAATTTATATTACGTACCAAAAAGCGGCTTACAACTTTTCCGTCCTGTGGGGCCTACAACTGACAGTTGTAGCAAAGTTGCGTCCTTTTTTCTTCTTTGCTGTGCCACAGCACGTTCGTTAGATGATTAATTATGCCGTCGCATATGTTGCACTGTCATGCGGCAGCGCCTCAAACTTTTTTGCAGCTTTAGTTTGAAGTAAAATCAACGTCATTGCATTTGCCTGGCTTTAGTTCAAGGCAAGGACGCGCGCTCTAGTTTAAGCACATTAATCATTCAGCTTATGCCGAATGATTGAAAACACATCGCTTGAGACTTTGACTTGTAGTTCAAAAGTTGCCGCAGCACATAACTAATGCTATTTAATTATTCGACATTAGATGTCTTGACTTTGATTTGTTTGCAATTTTACAGCTGAGCGGAGTCAGCTAAGCGAGAGGATGAACATTTTAATTGAATTCCTGTGAGCCTTCACAATTCAATTTAGCTAAGAGTGGAAAAGAAAATAGTTTCATTTATTTTATTTAATTTATTGCGTAATTTTTTGTTATTAGTTGCTATAATTTTAAATTGAATTCTTAACAGAATTTTACAAAATTAATTTTGTTAATGCTGTTGCCACAAATTGTGTGCTGTGTTTTATCTTTTGTTTGCCAACATATAAATAAAAAAAAGAGAGAGAGAGAGAGAGAGTGAGAGACTATCACACACACACACACCTTTTGTTTGTGAGCTACACATGTTTATTTTTATAGAAGCAGCTTGACAGGTAATTGCATTTGATGCGACTGCCACCTTGGCTTAATATTTGGACACATTTACAAGTCTACAGTTTCAGCAAGGATTTGCTTATGCTTACATTTCACTTTGTTGTTGTTGTTGCTGCTGCTTTTGTGGCTGCTGAGTCCAGCGCTGAGCTTAGCAAATAATAAGAAATTCCATGCTGTTGCCCTTGGCTGGCGCAGCCCAAAAATATGTCAAGCTGCCACTCAGTTTGAGGCAGCAACAGAAAAATAAAACCCTAGCTGATGCGGTATCCATTGAAGCGGCAAAGAAAATCAATTTCCTTTTTACCTGCTGCTGGCAAAATGAAGTCTGACATTTATTACCATATAAACAGCAAAGAGAAATAAGTAAACGAGGCAAAGGGCGAGGACGCAAAAACTGCAGCGCAACAATGCTCTAAACTTATAAGCCACACCACCCACCCACCCACACACCCACACACTTCCTGCTTGCGCAGCCTCCCCACGCAAACGCTTAAAAAGGATGTAAGCTGATTGTGTATTGTGCATATTGTAAGAAATATGGCTGCGCCGGAAAGCCAAAACTTGCTCCACTCACAAATAAATGCAATTTTCCGCACAAAGGCGCCAACGCACAGTGGAACAAAAACGCGCACAACAAGCGTAGCGTATGATGATTAATTTTCTGTTTTTATGAAAAGACAATTTTTTGTGCCAGTGATAAATGTTGAACCATAAGATTTATTGTTGTATTTTTATAAGAAAACAGTTAGGCTAAACTTTTGCTATGTTACTTGCAATACTTTTATGCATTTAAAAGTTTAAGCTACTAAAATGCAGAGTTAGCTTAATTTTGTACAATTTGTATAACAAAAATATGCGTGAAATGAATAAATAAAATTAGAAAAAAATAAAATGATGCTTGAAAGTATTTTAAATAAAAAAAAAATTGGCTTTTAAAAATAAATAGTGAATAAAATATAAATACATGCATGTAATAAATAATAAAAATTAAATACATATAAATAATTTTTAGCTAAATGACTAACTAACTGAAAAAAATAAATAAAATAAGATAAAAAATAAAATAAGAGTTATATGAATGCTTGAAAATATTTTAAATTAATGAATAAAATATGAATGAATGTTAAACAAGTAATAAATATGAAATACTAATAATTAATTTGAAACTAATTGACTAATTGTAACTGATATAAATAAATTAATTTCGAAAAAAATAAAATATGAGTTAGCTAAATGCTTAAAAATATTTTTATTAAAAAAAAGTTTACTTTTAAAAATAAATAGTGAATAAAATATAAATAAAAAATTTATTTTTTATTTTTTAACAATTAATTTAAATTAAGAGCTATCGATGGAGTTTGCGCTATGGCAGCAGCGAACTTCAGAAATAATAAAAATGAAATACAAAATTAATTTTCAACTAATTAACCAAGTTTAAGGCTGCCTTTAATTATTTTCAAAGCTCAACTTTACTATTTTTATGTACTAAATTTGTTTTTTTTTTTCACTTGCAGGTGGGCCAATTATCATGGCATGCAATGTAATCAGTCAGCAGCAACAACTACAGCAACACCAGCAGCAGCAGCAGCAGCAGCGGCGGCAGCAGCATAAGCCAACAAATACAGCAGCATCGAGCAGAACTTTTACCAAGAAGCATTATCCAATAGAATCGTACTCTCTAAAGCTATTGAATATTGCCAATCAGCGGCAATTTGTTTATTCGACAGCGCCACTGTTGCTGTTGTTGCTGCTCCTCAGCCGCGGAGACTTCGCAGGCGCGGAGGGTAACGTTGGTAAGTGCACACTACACTACATTCTTATTTGCAACAACAACAACATGCAACATCATCGCCAACCACAATGCGCACTCTGTGTTGCTGCTGCTTGTTGGCCCTGACATGTTGACTTGTTTTGTTTGTTGGTTGTTATTGCGGCAACAACATTTACAAGTTTAATTAAAACTTTGACGCAGCAAACTGCAAATCCAAAGTGCCACACACTGCTGTTGCACGTGCCACACACACACACACAGAGTAAGAGAAAAAACATGTGAGCGGAACGGAGCACATGAATTCTCTAACAAGATTGCTAATGCAAATGTTTATGCCATGTCATGACAGCAGCCAATTGGTCCCACTGTGACTGTCACATGTGCCACAAGTCGCTGCATATGTGTGCGTGTGTCTGTTTGACCGGAAGTGCAGCCAGCGTTGCGCCTGTTGAGCCAGTTACAGTTTTTGCAATTCAATTATGTCGCCTAAATGGCAAACGCCATTTATATTTTATTTTAAGTGCAGCTACAGTGCCGCCAAAATGTTGTTGACAGCAGCTCGAGTGCATGAATTAGTTAAAAGCGCGTATAGTTTGTATTGAATTTTAAACAAAATCTTAAGCAATTTGTTTATTTTAGATTGAAAAGGTAAGCTAAGCTTTAAACTATGATTAGTTACTTTTATTATAAGCAATTATCTTAAATGTACAAATAATTATTATTAATTTATTTATTATGCATTTATTATTAGTCAATAATTTCATTGAAATCAAATATAATAAATTAGTTCGACTATTTTTGACGCTTAATTAAATAAATAACTTGAATCTTTTTAAAATTTTTTAAAATTTTAAGTAGTCAGATTATGTTCAATTATTTTTCATTAGTTTGCATATTGTTTTAGATTATTTCTTACTATTTTCTTAATCATTTTTGACTATTAATTGAAATGTTTTCAATTATTCTAAGTTGTTAGTTTACTTTTGTTTGTTTTGATGTGTTTTTCTATGATTATTTGCTTTTATTATTAGCAATAAACTGCAATGAATTAATAACTATTATTTTTTTATTTATTATGCATTTTTAATAGTCATTAATTTTTATTGAAATTAAATATAATAATGTTAGTTAGACTATTTTTGACTCTTAATTAAATAAATAAGTTTTCAACTTTAAACTTTTTAAATACTCAGACTATGTTTAATTATTTTTCATTACTTTCCATATTGTTTTAGATAATTTCTTACTATTTTCTTAATAATTTTTGACTATTAATTGAAAAGTTTTCAATTATTTCAAGTCGTCAGTTTACTTTTGTTTGTTTTGATGTGTTTTAGTATTAAAATATTTAACACTACAATTATATACCATAACTTTTATATATGGTAAGTAAGTAAAATGCCTAAAAAATTAAACACTCAACAAAACTGAAACCCAGTAACTGATTTGTTATAACTTTAAAGTCCAATTAGGGTCAAAGCAGCGTCAAAGTGGCAAAGCTTAAGCTGCTTATGGGTTCGCCCAATTATAAAAGCAAACAAGCGACATTGTAAGTTTTCATGTTGTTATAGACGAGCTGAAAACATAAATATTTGTATTTGATTTGATTGTTATGGGCTTCAATAATTTGTTTTTCGTTGCTGCTGCTGCACAAAAGAAAAATTTGCAAGGCTTCTGTTGCTGCTTGTTTAACAAGAATTCAAATCCAAGCAGCTACGGCTTATTGCAATTATATAAAATATAGCAAAATGAAAGCAGCTGCAGCTCTTGTGCACAACTGTACCGTGTACCTATGGCAACAACTAGTTGCGCTGCTGCTGCGCTGCTGCTGCAGCTGGCTGCAAATTCGTGACGCATGCACATCAGCAATCAACCCACATGTGTTTTGAGCAGAGCCAATGATATGCAGCTGCCTATAGCCATCTCGCTCGCACGCTTCCAGTTGTGCATAGCAACAGGCAACAGAGAGTCCTGGGATTTATTGATTGCCACAGCCTCACAGCTCGTAGGCAACGAGCATCCTGTTGCTGCTGCTGCTCGGCCACAGATAAATGCTTTGACTTGTCATGTTGCACACACTCAACTGAGAGTGGGGGGCATGGGTGTGCACTGCTTCTGTATAAATTAGTGGGCAGTCTGCAAAACTCTTGTTGCTGTTGGCAACCCACAGCAGCAACAGCAGCATCATTAGTAGCAACTAACGTTGCTTGCAGCTCGAGTTGCAGCATAAAATTTAATTAACAACTGCGACGGGTCAACTGGCAAATGCTTTAGTTGTAGCCTTTGAACTTTTATGCCATAACAAGTGCAAGTTTATTAAGCAAAACTTTGCACTCGCTTCAATCTTTTGCATTTATTCATTTAATTTGCATTGTAAATATTTGTGCAGCGCTTTGGTCGTTGCTTGCAAATGCGTTGAAATATATTTTGCCAACATCATTAGTTTTAAGTGAAATTGTTGTTGTCGTTTTTTATTTATATGCATGGATTTTATTTATTTGATGCTGCTGCGGGCAGAAATCGATACAAGCGCAAACAAAATGGCGTCTCATAAATGTCTTGTGTGTGTGTGTGTAATAAACTGCAGCTGACTGCGCATTGACCACAGAGTTATTTAAACAAAGCTGCAGCTCAAAGTTATTGTTTAACTAAAAGCTTTTGCCTTGCGGCTGCTGCTGCTGCTGCAAACTACAAATTGAATGAGCTCTAGTTGCATTTTGGGTAAACTAAATTAAAATATTACTCTATGCACACTTGAAGCCATTGAAGTGTAGCTTTTAATTAAATTCAACAGTTGCCAAGAGTTTGCTTTGTTGTTAAATCAATTAAAAGTTTGCTTGCATATTTAACAAATATGAAAGCTTCAATTTTATTTAAGCTTGCAGCTTTATCATTGCGTATACGCAATATTTAAGCCATCAACTCAACAGTTAAATGCTGCTAACTTTTGTGCAATTGCTAAAGTTGACAAAACGTCGTCTGAGTGCCACACAAAGCTGCAACAATTTGTGTTGCAGGCGTCACTTGCCATGCTATTGTCAGTAATTGCAGCAGCTTACAACTTGCGACGGCAAATTGAGCGCTCAACATTGAGAGCAGCAAAAAGAATTGCAACTGCGCTTTTAGCTGGCGCTGTCCTCGAAGCATCTAAAGATGTGCACAACAGTGCGTAGCAAGAATATGTTTACACTCGCTGCGAGCTCAATGAGCCAGAAATAAACAGACTGCAATTTTGTTGCAATTCATTGCGCACAGGCGAGCTGCAGCAAGCGACAGAGATGAGATGAGTTGAGTGTCAGTTAAATGAAATTTGCTGCGCTGCAATTATTTTTCATGCCTCAGCGTTTTGTGAGTTTGCCTTAGTGAAAGTTGGAAATGCTTTACTTTTGCTAGCTGGCGGCTCAGATATGAACTTGTTTCATATCAAAACTTGCTATAACCTGCGCATGTTAAGCAAACAAATTGCAGTAGCTGACAGCAATGCGCTTGACAAACGCATGAGACTTGAATATTCATAAGCAGCAGCAGCAAAAGTTCAAAATTGAAATTCAAGTTTGTTCTGAGGCGTGAATTGAAATATGCGCTGCAAAGTATGCAATGCAAAACTTTAAACACTCTTCAAATTCAATGCAGGCAACAAAACTTTAAACACTCTCCAAAAATTCAATGCACACTGCATCAAATTCATTATCTTATGTAACTTAAGCTTCTGGGCTTGCGGCTTACGTTGCGTATGCTTGTTATAATCAATTATAAGTCGTTCGCTGTCATGTACACATAAGTCCAAGACAATTGGAAGTGAAGCGCTCATATTGCAGTTAGCAGCTTTACGTTATCTATGGAGCGCCATAACAATTCAATTATGTGTGCCAAGCTTTGCAACAATATGCGGCAGACAGGCGTGGCATGCTACGCTGCTGCTGCTGCTATTGACTGTCAGCCAAGTTAATTAAACTTGCCAGATCTAATTAAGTGATGAAACTCGAAACAATAGAGCAGCAGTCATATTATATATCAATGTGTGTGTGTCCCACCTTGCTGCCCCATAGACTGCGCGAACTAATGAGTAATAACTGTAATCATCTATAAAATTCCATTTAGACACATATTTATAATAATAAGCCAAAGCCTTTGGCATACAAAATATGCCATCAAAATTAAGCTTTAATATTTGCTACAGTTGCTGTGCGTGTGTGTGTGTGTGAAGTGCAAATATGCGTAAAATTGCGCACAGCGAAAACACATTTGGCATATTAAAAATAAAATGTCGCAAACAAAGGAGCAGCAAACCAGAGATAAACAGTTATTACCCTATGTAACGGTAACCTTATGTTGCACACAAATCGTTTTGAACTTAAAAAACATAAAAGAAAACATAACAATAAAATATGTTTACATGCTAAAGCAAAACGCAATAGTTGAGCTTAAAAATAAAAATTAAAGCAGCTGAAATTTTATATTTGTTACTAACAAATTTTATTAAATTTAATTTCAAGTCGGCTCATTAAAGTACAAAATTCAATGCAATAAAATAAAGTTTTATATTTTCTACAAAGTTTAAATTAATTTGCACAAAAATTCTTCTAATAATGAATTGAAGTCTTTATGCATTTTATTTTTATTTGCCAACTTTTTGAGTTAAAAACTCTAAAGCGCATAAACCACACACATCAATTTAACTTTGAGCTTAAGCTTTTTTTTTGACTGGCTTTGGACTTTTAACAGAAATTTGTTAAGACTGCGGCACAGCAGGAAATGCGTTAACTCTTGACTTGAAAGGGGCTATAGAAAATATATGTGCGTACCCAAAGCTGCTGCTGCTGGACCTAAAGCCTAAAGGGCTGCTCTGCTGTGCGCTGTTTGTATTTAGCATATGGCTTAGGGCGTGGCACACACACACACACGCAATTACTTTGTTGGCACTTGGGCTTAAAGCTTTTGAAGTTTATGTTTTTGTATGCGCTGCTTATTGTCAATGTTTGCTATTTTATGCTCGGCAATGAGCACATTAATTTCTAACAGCAAACTAGCAACAATAACGAGTAGAACAACAGTTATATACGTAGCTTATGTGAGCATAATTTATGTAAATGTATTTATTGCTTGTTGAGCGGCGGCCAAAAGAAATCCTTGCCGCAAAGTAAATAAATGTTAATTTCATGCTAATATTGTTTATGTTGTGCAGCGTGTGTAAGGTGCAAAGTCATGCACAACACGCACACACACACACTTACACACAAACAACAAGTTGGCCTAAGCAGCAGATAAAAAATAAAACAAGTTAAAGCTAAGTTAACTAAACGTGTGCGTAGGTGATTTTTGCTGCTGCGTATGTATTGCTGTGTGTGTGTGTGTGCTACTTTTGCATGTGTATTGGTGTATGTGTGTGTGTTTGCTTCACATACTTTTGCTTGTATTTGCATGTTAGGCGCCCTTAGGCTTAGCTATAAAAAAGAAATACACACAGCAACAGCTGTTTACACACACGTACATTTATGCCTTGCAGGCGTGGCAACGCCCATATATTTGTTTTGCCTTTTGGCCACACAATTTAATAAGAATTGGATTTTTATGTCGCACACATGCGTTGGCTTGTGGCTAATTTTGCAACGCACCACCCACTCAAGCAAACCCAACCACCCACCCTTTTGTGTATATAGCTTAACCTTTTGTGCTAATGATTTGATTTATCTGCGGCAATAACATTATTTGCACGCTATATAAATAAATAAATTAGTAGCCATAGCAAGCATGTAAAACCATTGCATACTTCGTGGGGCACTGTACTTACTTTCATTTGCGTGCAGCGCAATTTAGTTGCTGTGACTAGCTTCAATTGCCTTAATTGATTTAGCATTTCAACAAATTAGCGACAAACCAAAATTATAACAAATGCATTCATTATAAATCAAATTCCAAACGCCATTCAAACGACTGTTTGGCAATTAAGCAAATTATATTTTATGCCAATTAATTTCGAAATTCAATATAAATATTTGTTTTTATCTGCAGCAAGCAGCACGCTGCGCTTTATTGTTGCCCAAGCCTGTAATTTATGCAAGCAAAAGGCGCAAAAGAAATCTAATGAATTTTTATGCCAAGCTACGTAATGAAAAGAGCGAGAGAGCAAGAGCG
This sequence comes from Drosophila busckii, assembly GCF_011750605.1. NCBI lineage: Eukaryota > Metazoa > Arthropoda > Insecta > Diptera > Drosophilidae > Drosophila > Drosophila busckii. The sequence continues at coordinate 12,232,727 of NC_046604.1, read as the reverse complement.
AGTGACTCTGCAAATTAATGAAAATTCATGAACAATGCTGTTGGGCTTGGGTTTTGGGGTCGAGGCACATTAATGAGTGTAATTGAAATGCTGCCTATACATTAATGAAAGCAAAGCGTTGAGACAAATGCGAGTCGCTGCTGTTTATTATTTTTATGGCTAATTGCAAAATTAATTGCGCATTAGAAAAACGAATAAAATTTTAGGGAAACAAAATCAAAAGTCAGTTTACTATTTGCGCTTGAGCTGAGCAGCAAGTGATGCAGAAAGTTCCCCTAATACCTGAGAGCTCATAAATCTCGTTCGCATTGCCGCAGGACCTTTGCTGACTGTGCACGTCCCTCATTATCAGTGCCACTGAGAATTTCATTGCGTTTGCCAATAACTGACTCAAAGGCCTGGCCCAAATAACCTCAACCTCAGCAGCATGAGTTCGCTTCTAATGAAGTCTGCTCAAAGCAAAATGCAAAAGCAAAAGCAACTGCAAACTGATTTTATTATGCAAAGCATTGGACTTGGACTTGTGCGTCTCTCATTGCATTTGTCAAAGCAAATTTCTGTGGAAATGGTCAAAAGCTGATTTATGCGCATTGCAGCTTAGCAATTTGTCGTTAGAGATAAAGATGAAAAATATTAAATTTGAATTTAAATCGAATGCGAACAAATTGAAGCTGCTAAAACTTTTTGTTTTTAAGCAAAGCGAAGCGTTTTAATTAAAGTTTGAGCGCAATTTATTACACAAAATTAACTAGATAAGAGCTAGAGAGCAGTCTCTGGGTCAAAGTTCATTTTGCATGCATAAATAATGACGCCAGAGCCTTGAGCGTTCGTCTGTCTGTCTGTCCGGCCGGCCGGCCGAATGGCCAATGAGTGGACCCTTTAAAGGCACTTAAACCACTTGATAAAAGAGTGGCTAAGAGCGTAAGCATAAACAAGATAAACACAAGCAATCATCATGCACAATGCTGCTCCAGCCACCAGCCACCAGGCCACAGTGTTGATCCTTTAGTGCAAACGGGAATTCCGCACAGCACACACAACAAAAAAACAAAAGCAACAAAGGCAACCAAAAGAACGTTAGGCAAGAGTTTTATGTGCTTAATCTTATTGCCCCTTAGTGCGCTGCTCAAAAATAAAAATGTGTAAAGTCGGTTGAGAACGACATTAGCAGACCCTATAACATAAATGAGTTATATATTGTACAAATTGCACAAGCAAAAATAAATTATTGTGTGTAATAAAAGCAAACTAATTTAACAACAAAATACACAACTGAATGTAATGGAATTTTATAAACAAATAAAAGCAACTTCAAATAAATTGAAATAAAATAAAGTTAAATAAGCTTAAATTAAATTAGTAGCCAGCACTCAGCAGCTTTAGTTAATATTAATTTGTCTAATAATTATTCTAGTAAATAAAATAAATAATTAATAAATTGATACGTAGCTGAAATTAAATCAATTAAAATTCGTGTTGGTGGCAGCACGCAGCAGCTTTAGTTATGATATTAGTTTGTATAAAAATAAATAATTAATAAATTGATACGTAGTCAGACTAGCTAAGCTAAGCTCTACCATTGCCTGCTTACTTGACTAAACTATAAGACGCTTTGTCTATTTTTTGCAGCGTCTCGCTTAAGTTTATGTCGCTGTTTATTTGAAGTTCGTGGGGCGCCTAATTGTGTGGCGAAAATTGTTGTTGGGGCTGCATAAATCAGGCGCTTATATATTTATATTCAAATATGAAATTATGCAGCATGTGGCAAAGCCGCAACATAATGAAAAAAGTGTAGCGAGTGAATTGTGTGTGGGCAGCTAAGTTGACTGGCAAATGAGTTGCAGTTGAGCGTATAAAACAGTTGCACAAGCATGTGGCATGCAACGCCTACAGCTGCTTTATTATGTTTTATTTGTTTGCTTTGGCTTTGTGCAGCGCATTAAATGCTTAGCAAGTAGGCGCGTGTGTGTGTGCGTATCAAGGCTCGCATAACTCATATTGCTTGCTTTTGCTTTTCGCCTTTTTGGGCGCGACGTCGCCGTCGCTTCTGCTGTTTATTCTTCGCTTTCGCTTTTGTCAATTTCAATTCCATTGCCAGTGGCTCTGGGATCTGGCTCTGGCCCTTGTTTGTCGCTGTCTCTGTGCCCACGATTAATGGCCGCCGCCTGGCTCTTATTATTTATTTTGTGTGCTTGCCACACGCTCGACAGTTGTTTTAACATGTCCTTGTTAGCCTTGTTATGCTGCCATGGCCATTGACACATGTTGTCTCTCTCTCCCACTCTTTCTCTTTTTTTCAAGCTCAAACAACATCATTAAAGCGTAGCTAAGCACAACGCGCTGACATGAAAAGTGTTTTTAAAACATCAAACTTAGGCGACATTAAGCTGCTTGCTATAAAAATTTGTTCAAGCGCACAATGTGTTGCATACTTTTGTGCGCAACAAATTTTACTTTAATGCTCAGCGCCCAAAGCTTTATATAAAATAAGACTGTGCACATATATAAAGTAAAAAACTCATAACCCACACAAATAAATGTCACTTTGATGCTGCTTCAGCTTCACTTCATATACATTTCATTATAGTTCATTTTAATTTGCTTTGACTTTTCATTTCCAAGTAAATATTGCAACTCAAAGCTGGAATTTTTTAATATATGCCTTTGATTTTCTGTGTGTGCGTGTGCATTTCTCAGTAATTGTTGCATATTGCAATTTGATGATTTACACAGAAGTCGCAATCAAAAGGATTTCTGGCAACAAATAAATATTTCTGCAAAAATGCAATTTACAACAATTTTTAAAAAAATAATTACGCTTCGTTGCTGCCCACATTTTCTGTGGCTACTGCTTTAAGCAATATTAATGCGAGCAATAAATAAGTAAAAATTACAACATGCTTGCCACATGTACCGCAACCGCTGAAGCTGCTGCTTACCTTAGAGTCGAGTCGGTGCAGAGCGCTGCTTCTTCTTTATGCGCATTACACATGCCACACGTTAGCCGCAGCCCCAGCGCACAGATTCCCTACACACGTGTCATGGACTCTGGACACACGAAGCGTAGCTAAAAAATAAAATAAAATGAAAAAATGTTATGAAATGAAAATCTTTTTAAAATGCCTTGACCCAGCAGTCGACTCGACTAAGTAAACAACTTTCTGCTCTGCTCTGCTCTGCTCCTGAGCAAGCAACAGGACTCGACTGAAATATGCATGACCGTGTGGACATCAATCAGAAATGCGACTGAGCACGCCCATACGCCCCCCCTAACTCACATTGTGCACGAAAATTTATGGGCGGAATTTTCAATTTTGCCTTGCGGCAAAAATTTATTAAATTGTTGCGGTCGCCAGCGCTCGTCAACGCTTCTTACTTGCCACACAGCCGAGCGAGGCAAGCCTGCGGCATAATTTATGTGTAGAAAATTGAAATAATGTCAGTTTGGCAAAATACCATTGAGACATCAGCAAAACCAACACAAAGTCTGGCCTAAACAGCATCCATTGACAGTGGCTTTAATTTCTGCCCCACTACACTTTGGAGTGATGACTGGTTGAAGTTAAAGCCGTCAACGTATCAATCAACTCCCAACTGCTGTGTGAAGTGCAATGGAGCGAAGTTTGATTTGCTTTTTGCTGCATGATGTGCAGATTTTTGATTTGTTTGTGGCAGTTTGGCATTTGCAATTGTTTCAATTGCTGCTCATCGATCATGGGCATCAATTTTGACAGCGTGCTAAGCTGAAGAGCGTTGTAGACTATGAGCTGACTTCGATATGGCTTAATATTCAGCTCTGATGAGAGCAGTGCTGCCAGCATTTGAGAGGCAATATAAGCTAGATTAAGGAAAAAATCAAGCTAGATTAGGCTAAATTCAAAAAATGAAATTAGGAAATTACGAATAGTAAAAGTAAAAAAAAAAGGTCAACGCCTGCCAATTAAAATAGGCTGATTTCAGGCTATATATATTTTCAAATTTTATAACCTATTCCATTTTTAAATATGCTAGATCTAGCCTGAAATAAGCTAATCTGGCAACACTGGATAAGAGGCAGGCAGCGTATAAAATTTCTTAATAGTTCAAAGCTTTTTTATTGTGTAGCTGCAACATCTTAAAATTATTATAGTAATTCAATAATTGAAGTAAAAGTTTCGCAAAAATATAATTCAAATAAATGAAATTGAAGATATTTAAAAGCGACAACTCATAGAGCAAAGTTATAATGTCAAAAAACATTTAATTATGAATTTTTTATATTTTTTGCTTATAATTCAAATAAAATAAATTAAAAATATTTAAAGCGAAAACTTATAGAGCAAAGTTATATATTATATTATATTATATATTTTATTTTTGGTTTATTTATATTCTAGCTTAAGTTATTAATTTGCTATGGCAAAGCTGCAACTATTTTTTTAATACAAATGTTAGCAATTATTATTTACTCGTAAATCTACATTTTGTTTATTTTGGCAGCAATATATAAAGCTTATGCTTAAGCTAGCAAAATAATTGCATTCGACAGCATCTCAAAATGTTATCATAGCTTATAATAAAATTCGCTTAGATTTAGTTTGTTAAGTTTGCTTTAACTCAAACTTAAAGCCAAAAGTTTTGTCAGCTACTCTCGCAAAAATATGAAATTTCATCAGCTCAAAAAGTTTGGCGCATCAAAAATTTTAAACCATTTTTCTTATTTTTTTTCGCTGCTTTGTATAAATCCCAAAAGTCACGGTCTGAGCTGCAGCGTCGTCAGTTCGCTTCACATCAAAGTGAGCTGCAGTTTTTGTTTGGCTTTTATTTTAGTGCGCGCAGGCCATAAATAAAGTTGGCAACGGCAGATAACGTGGCAGCTATTGAGGTGCACTCTCGTTCGCTTTATTTTGTTTGTTAGCCGTGCGTCGTTCGGCACACCTATTGAACCATTGAACTATGGCCACATTGCGTATACGCCGCGTGACTTTTATCAGCTTTTCATGGCTATGTCGTTAGCGCACATGATCATGCATATTTATGAGTCGAAGCACAAAGGCGCGCGTTTGTTTATAAACTTTAGCGCTGCGTTGTGATTTGCGCTGCGCATTTTCCTTTTTTTTTTTTTTCACACTCACACACAATTAGACACAAGCGTTGAAATTGCTGCTGCTGTCGCTGCTGCTGCTTTAGTTGATTGGCTGTCAGTTTTTAAAGTGTTTGCATGCGCGGCACGTGCCGCTCTTTTCACAATTTTGCACATTTATTGACAATTTCGCTAGTTTGCTGCTCCAAACTGCGGCGTGGCAGTCTCGAGACTAAGCGCTCCTCAATCTGTCAACTGTAGTAGCAGCGTTCAATGCTGTAAATTTCTATCAAATGGCTTAGCCAACATTGTTGTTGTTGTTGACTGCTCGACAGGCGACGTGACTGACAATGACGTGAGCTGCTGCCAAGTGGCAGTTTGGCTTGTCCCGCATATTTTAGCTGCATTCCCGCTTGACTTTCAAACATTCCATTTGCTTATCGCATAAAGACATTCGACTTGCCACATTTGTTTTTTGCTCAACAGTTGCCAAGCACATAAAGTTCTTATCAAATGTGCTGCAGGGCCAAATAAAATGGCTAGAAAAACATTTCATTGCTTAAAATAAAGAATTCGAATAACTTAAGCACACTTCAAATTCAAATTCGTTTAAAGTCACTTGCCCTCTAAATTAGTTAGAAATAATTAGCGTTTGTTAGTTTGCTGCATTTTTAATTTACTGCAACTTTGTGTTTAATTCTTTATAAAACAAATATTTGCAGCATTTTTATATGTACTACAAATGCTTTAAATATTTATGACAATATTTATTTAGCTTCAATGCAAATTCAAATATTTTGTAGTTTCTTTTATTAATTTCATTTTTGTTTGAATTCTAGCTCATTCTTTTGATGTTTCTATAATTATTGCTATTGCTATGAACTTTTGTTTCCATGCTTATTTTCTCTTAGTGTAGCTATCGCTAATCTCTGGCCAAATCCGTGCCGTCTTATATACCCCACGTGTTGCTCTGGCTCATTAAGTAAACGCCTCATAATGAGCGAGCGCACGCCGCGGGACATTAATTTGCAGCTCTGCACCCGGGGGGTGGGTGTTGGGTGGGGCAAGTGCAATTACTCAACAATTAAAAACAAATGCTTAGGCCGCCGCAAGGCTCAAGCGACTGTTATGTGGGCAGCCTAATCAGTTAGACGGAGGCGACACCGAAATTACTTTAGCTTAATTAATGGCCAACAAATGTTCGGCGCGTCAACAGGCAAAGGACCAGCCGCAAAAACAAAACACACACACACAAAAACTGTTGACAAGAAAGTTTTTTGTGGTAGTAGCTAAGGCCTCAAAATGCGCTGGGCTAGTGACTGGGAATTGCTAGTGAGTGCCCTGACAGTTGCTGACGTGAACTACGTGCTTACCAAAGCTCATCTGCTGGGATGTGGATGTGGGGGAAAGTGACACATATTTCCACAAAAAAGCCAAAAACAACAGAATGTAACGCAACGTAGGCGTTGCGATGCGGGTCTTGACGTCACAACAGCAACAGCAGCAACAGCAACAAGAACAAACATGGCCAAGAGCACAGACAATGTGCTAACAGTTGATGAAAGTTGCAGAGCAAGAAGCGAAAAAAAAAATGTAGAAAAGTTTGAAACTGTCGAAAAAGTTGTTAAAGTGGAAGTAGCTTATAAAAAAAGGGAAAGCACATTTGTTAATATTAATTAATTTATTAAGCAAAAGCACAAGCTTGAGCTATAAAAATATTTTTTATATTAAATGCAGGCAAATAAATTAAAGAGGCAAAACAAATAAAATAAATAGAAATAAATATGCTAAATAAAATAAATTAAAGAGGCAGCGCATATTTTAATATTTAAATTTATATATTAAGTGCAAATGCAAATAAAATATATTAAATAAAAATAAATTTGCTGCTTGAGTTATAAGTATATTTTATAAATTAAAAAGGCAGCGCATAATTTAATATTTAAATTTATATATTAAGTGCAAATGCTTCAGATATAAATGCATATACTTAATATTAAATATTTTACTTAAATAATTGCTGCAGTTCTTAGCGCTAAATATATAAACTTAACTTAAAACAAATTAAAATAAAAATTTAAACATAATTAGCTGCAACTATGCCTTAAATTATAGAAGCATAAATTGTATTTCTTGCAGTGTAAGCAGCACTTTGAGTGCAAGCTACATATGAAGAGAAGTGCGGGCATATTTTGTCGTTGTCTGTCAGCGCTCAGTTTGCTTGTCCGTCCGTCCGTCTGTCTGTCTGTCTGCGTCATGTGCGACATGCTCATAAAAAACGTTTATTTAGCCAAGAGCCAAGCAAGCGATACCAACGACAGCAGCAGCAGCAGCAACAACAATGGCGTCAACAGCAGCAACGACAAAATGGCGACGTGCCAAAAAATAACACACTCAGCAGCGTGTGTGTGTATGTGTGTGCTTGTGTGTGTGTGTTAGTGTTTGCCTTTGCGTTGCGGTAATGCTGATTTGCCTTTTACCACATCATTATGTCTTAACTCGAAATTGTTGTTGGTCTTTTGCTTACGCCAACACGTTTGTTAACAACTCTTTCATGCGCTCCAACAACTATTTATGCTACAACCCAACAAACTTTACTATATCGCTATCTCTTTCTCGCTCTCTTGCAGGTTGTCAGTTTGTAAGGACACTTTGCATACCGAACGCCGAAGTCTGCTACGATGGTAAGTTGGATAGATATACACAGACGATTAACTCGACTACAACTAGATCTGCGCTTAAGATTGTTTTTATTAAGTGTGTGCAGCAGCCATGATAAACTTCTTGGCTAATGTGCGCGCAAGTGAAAAGAGCTTATACCAAATTTATGAACATGTGTGTGCGCTTTAAAATAAACTTTATTTATTATTCAGGCACTCGGTTGGGTAATCAAGATTAACACGAAATTGATATGCGCATAGTTTTGCATACGAAATTTGCATAATTTTTATGACTCAATTAAAATGAAATTATGACAAAGCTAACCAAATATATTTTATATTAATAGACAGTGAGCAAGTTGAAATAATTAAAGTTTGCATTTATTTCAATGTAAAAATCATAGCACACTTTGTAGCGCTGTCAAGAGCTGTTCAATTTCAATTAAGTTTGCTAATCAATTAAAATGTCGGAAAATAAATGAAAATTACTGACTAAATTAAAATTAATTACTCATCAATATACTATGAACACATTAGCGAAAAATACAATTTTAAATAATCTTTTGACAACTGCTTTCATTTTATTTACAATTATATTTTGTTAATTGGCGTAACTTTTGTTTAATTTACTACAAAGCAAATGCAAATATTATAATATATAACAAATTACAATTTTCAATCATCAATTTTCCATTTTCCTGAAGCAGAACTAAATTCTTTTGCATAATCCCGAATTATTAGCTATGTAATTGTAACTTAATCAACAGCTTCAACTTATAAATAATCTAATCAACATCTAACAGTCTAATTTGCTAATTATTTAACAGCTTTGACCTCAATTCTCTGCGTCGCACTCTAATAAATTACGCTCTTTGAAATATTGTACAATCTTTTTTATGTCCTTAAGCTCAGATAACAAGTCCTTGCACACATGCTGTTTGCATGTCCTTACATGTGCACATGCCTCGAACTATCTATTAAGAGATATATTTGGACTAATGACAGGTCTTGGCCTCCCTCCCCACTCGACTCTGTTTTCGGCTCAGCTTGGGGCGCGCTCAATTGCACTAAGTGCATAGCCTGAAATATAAAACGATTTCGCACACAAATATTCCGGGGGCACACCCTCAGCAGCTGCAAACAATGTGCTTAGCCCTCCAGTGTCAATGTGCCAACAGTTACCCAAATGTGCTGCACACTTCTCGAGCCGAAAAATCCCATTTTTGTGGGTCAAATTGCATTGGGCAACAGCTGAGCACTGAGCTGAGCTGAGCTCAGTGAGTGCAAGTGCTAACTCTCGTATTTGCAAAGCTCTTCACCAGCAAATGCTCAAGTGCTGGCTTGAGGGGAGTCAGTCAGGCGGGCAGTCAGGCAGGCGTTGACTAGCACTGCATTATCGAGAACACACTCAATTACTTATGTAAGCGCTGTGAAAAGCTCCGAAGGGGGCGACAGAGTTCACTCAGAACAATTGCAACAGCAGCTGCCGCAAAAACCTGCGAAAATGCGGGAAATTGCACAAAAATAGTTGACCTCAAAAAAAGAAAGAAAACAAAATGTAAATGTGAAAATAGAATAAAACAAAAACCAGCAGCAGCAGCAGCAGCAGCAGCAGCGAACAACGACACGCGGTCTGAGCGCCATACACTGACAGATAAATATATATACAGCACTATATGCATTTCAATTTGCAATTTAAATAATTCCCAGCACACGCCATGAATAATTTAAGTGGCGAATAGTTGAACAAATAAACTAAACGTAGTTGCAACTAATGGCAAAAGTAGAGCGCGTATATATATATAAAATTTACAAATATATATAAAAGAATTTAATAAGCAACTAAAACATGCAATATTAAAATTCCAATTCTTTGTTTTATTATTTTGCTGATTTATATATTCAAAAGTTGAAGCCGTTAAAATATTTCGTATATTTATTTAATATTTTTTTAACTTCAAATAATAATTTATAGCATTTTCTATTTCTATTACATTGTCTATCCATTACATACATCTATTTACATAAATCTTTAAATTGATATACACAAAAGCTTAACAAATTGTTAAAGTATGTGTGTAAAAGAATAAAATATAAATAATAAAATAACATATTTTTTTAGTTGCACACATTTTCTAAACTTAGTTTTGCTTTTTAATAATCAGAAAATAAATTTATTATTTACAAAAATATTTGAAAGTTTTTAAAATATTTTACTTAAAGCATTTAAATTAGCAATTAACTTATATAGCAAAATTATTTATGATAAATGCAAATTCATATTATTATTTTATTTATTTGCTATTTTGCTTTTTAAGAATTTTTTATTTAGAAAAATACTTAAAATATTTTGCTTAAAGCATTTAAATTTGCTATAGCAAAATTACAATTCATAAATAAATACAAATTCATATTATTATTATTATTTTATTTATTTGCTATTATTATTCCTTGCCTCTTTTATTATTTGTTAGCGGGCACAATTTCTTGCAGTGCACAAATATATCTATGCACACATGCTCGCGTTGCTCTTTGTAGCTGTACATGAGTGCACATGTCTGCGTCTGCGGCTGTGCGTGTGTGTGTATTGGTGTGTGTGTGTGTTTGCGGTTTTTGCGTACCGTTGTGCATTATGCAAATGACGTTTAAGACAAGCCGCTGGCAAAGGGATTCGCATTGCAACGCACGTAAATCAGAACGCAAACAAAAGGTGCAACAAAAGTGGGTGGGGTGGGGGCGCTATTAATGCAGTTTACGTGGCTTGTTTAACGTTCCCTCATAAATATTTGGCTTTCATTTATTTGCAGACAACATCTTTGGAAAGTGTATACCCACCACAGGAGTTGCAGTCGAAGACATTGAGAGGTAATAATGAGTCGTCGGGCAGTTTGGACTGATTGGTTGATTAACACGTGCGTTTTTGTATTCCCAGGTCCGTACTCAGTGAGGACGAATTTCGTTTACTTGGTACAATGCTTGAGGAGCTGCAGGGAGAGGGGCTAGGGTGGGAGCATGCTTACGTGCAGTGCCGCATTCAGGGCACGCTCTTCTCGCTGCAACGCCATCAGCAGCTGCCCCCCAACCTGTGCGCCAATCTGGCCCCGGCCTCGTCCGAGCTCGAGGACGATCCTGTGGGCGTGTCCGCCTATGTGCGGCTAGCGCCCCCTCAACTTAGCGAGGCGGCCATTGATTACTACGAACAGCAGTTGCCCAGCGGCTTCTATCCGAGCATTAAGAAGAAGAAATTGCAGTCACAGCAGCAACAGCAGCAGCAGGAGAAGGAATCTGGCATTAACACCATTTTGCATGAGCTACAGCTGCAAGAGCGGCGTCGTCTGCGGCATGATCCACTGGAGCTGGAGCATTTCGGCAAGCTGGAGGGTCATGCCAAGCACACGCAGCTGGAGCAGCCAAGCGTCATGGATGCCTTTCTGGACACGGAGCGTCAACGTGAGCAGCAGCAGTTGGGCGATGAGGAGGCGAAGCAGAAAGTAGAGCTCTACCAAATGCTGGCCGCCTCGGAGCCCGATCCGCAGCCATATCAACGTAAGACGGCAGTGCCAGCGAATGCTATGGACAAGCTGGAGGCCATAGTGGAGCAGCAGCAACGACAACTGGACAAGCAGCAACAACAACAGCAGCAGCAGCAGCAGCAGCAAGGAATTGATACCCTGATGGTGCCTGCGGAGCTGAGCGAGTCCAATGAGTTGTACTTTCCGAATAACTATGCGCCCTTCAAGCGACCTTCGTACTTTCGCGAACGCCAAGAGCCGCAGCTTGAGTCGGATGTGGTGGAGCCGGAGCTAATGAAGCGTCGTCCTGCGCCCAGCGATCTCAACTCGCAGGAGCAGGCACTCATCTTTGAGTCCGGCTTGCTGCGCAACTCACTGACCCCACTGGAGGAGGAGGCCATGCTGAGCTCCAATAGCTATCCGCGCGGCGCGGTCAACCAACGTGTATACACCGAAGGTGGACTCCTGCTGGTGCCGCCCCATCAGCAGCGCCAGCAGCAACTGACCCAAGCGGACGAGCCATCGGATCTGAAACAAGCTTTGCTAGCCAACATCATGGGATTTGCCCGACACGAGCGCTTGGATGTGAAGAAACCAGGTCCACAGCTGGGTCCCCCGGCTGAGCTGACAGTACTCACAGCTGCCTCACACTCAACCACTGCAACCACTGCGACTGCTGCGGATGGCAATAAGGAGGTGCTGCCTGCTCATCTCAAGGGCGGTGATGTCAACGAGCCTTTCAAGAAGAAGAAAGTGGTCAAGCAGGAGCAACAACAACAACAACACTCGGACGAGGATCATGCGCCGCATACCGTAGACACTGAATATGCGCATGTGTTCGTTAAGAACCCGTAAGTACAGTGGGGCAAAAACTATAGAAATACATTATTTATTAGATAGTTGTTTAGTTAAAGCTCAAATATGTATGAAAAGTAAACAATTTCTCAAGAAAAACAATCATAGTATATAAAAAAAACAACATTTAAATATTATAAAATCAAACATTGCTTTAAAATATAATTTTAACAAAGTTTTTCTTAATATTACATATATTGGTTTATTTATTAAAATTCAATCATGCAGATATAAAATATATTTAAATATGAAAATTAAACAAGAGCAAAAAACAAATTATAAATATATTATAAATTTTTGAAATATAATAATTGCATTCATATATCATATATTCATATTTAAAAAAAAATACAAGAAAAAAAATAGTAAAATTTTAGAAATAATAGTAAATTTGATAAAATATTTAATTTCTGAATTTTTTAAATATAATAATTGCATTCATATATCAATCATGATACAAAATTCAAAACAAAAATACAAGATAAAAAAAAACAAATAGTTTAATAAAAAAATAGTAAATTTGTTAAAATATTTTATTAAAATGCATGTTTTACTTTCTATGATCGTCTAACTATACAACTCTCTCTCTCTCTCTCTCTCTCACACACACTCTCTCGCTCTCTTTCTGCAGAATTGACAGTTGGTACGATGGGCAGCGGATCATGAATGAGCTGGCACAAATACTACACATGCAGGGATACTTTTCTTATTTAACGTAAGCAATCCAATCCAACTCTCCAAACTGCAATACACTTTACTCTCCCTCTCTCTCTCTCTTTCTCTTTCACTCTTGCTCGCAGCGTTCAACCACACGTGGTCAGCTTCCGGGTGGACTCAAACAACCCCGAACGCAAAACGGCCGCCGATGTGGCGCGTTACATCAACGAGAATCGCGGCGTGAAGAACAACATACAACGTCGCGTGGGCTTTTATGTCGTCCAGGCTGGTGTGGGCGACAAGGTGAAGGATCTCAAACGCGATCCGAGCGTCTCTGCCTCGCGCATTGAGCTGGCCGAGCAGGGTCCCGATGTCACCCATATAATGGTCTATATGTTCGCCGGAGCCGGAGCAGCGGCCATTGTTGTCATTTTTGTCACCCTGATCCTGATCAAGCGCCACGATCGCAAGCGCGATAAGTTGGGCGGACTGCAGACGGGCACAAGCGGTGCCGAGAGCTGCAGCAAGGACTATCAGGATCTGTGCCGTGCTCGCATGGCCGGCAAGAATGGCAACCAGTCCACGTCGGGCGGTGGCGCGAATGGCGGCGGCGGTGGCACTGCTGCTGCTGAGCCGGCGCACAGCGGTCGCATCACCTCACTGAGCAAGGAGAACGAGGCGCGACCGCCAAGCTCACGCTCCAGTACATCGTCCTGGAGCGAGGAGCCCGCCCTGACGAACATGGACATTTCCACGGGACATATGGTGCTGGTAAGTTGTCGCCTTCTCACTCTTTGGAAGCTTTCGATTAATCTTTACCCTCAGTCTTATATGGAGGATCATCTACGCAACAAGGGACGCCTGCAGCGCGAATGGGAGGCCTTGTGCCGTTATGAAGCCGAACCAAATTCTCGAGATGCCGCATCGCAGCCGCAATGCTCTAATCTGAATCGACCTGGCGCTCCTTTGCCCTATGATCACTCACGCGTTGTGCTAAACCATCTGGCGAACGCTGAGGGATTGGACTATGTAAACGCTTCCACCATTGTAAGTGTTAAGAAAAAAGACGATAAACGATATAAAGAGTAGCTAACAATTAAGTTAACGATATACAAATAAGTCGTTGAGGCATGAGTATATTTTATTTAACGATAAACAATTTTACGATATATACGATATTCGTTCTAAAATATATAGCTTCATCAATATGTAGCATATAGGTTAAACGATACGGCTTAACGATATTCACTTTAATGTAATACGTTATAACTTTTACGATATTCAAACAAGTTTTAGTTGTAGGCAGTTCACTTTAAAAATTAATCAATATTTTATATTTACGATATTCAATTTACGATATATGTATATGCCTTACGATATGAATTTGTACGATATGTGGCTTAACGATATACATTTGAAGGACATTTGCTTTTATGTGCTGCAATATAAATCATTTAACGATATACAACATTAATGCACAATCGATTATACTACATATCGTTTAATATACGATATGTGGCATTAGTGATGTCGAGTCATGATACAATAATACAAGGTAGAGGATCGAGTTCTTAGGTTACTTTAGCTTCGTCTTCCTTTTTGCTGCTTTCTCGCTCTTCGCTCTTATCCGTTTTGTATACGGTTGTGAGCGAGAGCGAATGAAGCAAAGTACCCAAACACTCAAAAAGAAGAGTGCAGTCCGCTACGTTGTATTATTGTATCATGCTTGGAGCTATGCATTTGTATTAGTGTGTGAACGTCTTTGCTTAGAGCGAGCGGCGGCGCTCAAAGTCGTGAGCGCTCAGCTCAGCTCAGTCAGCGATCAACCTTTGACGTGTGCGGACCTAACTGAGGTGCAGGCTTGAATTAAAAATAAATTGTGTGAGAGTTGCTTAGAGAGAGCGCTGAAGCAACTAAAATGCATAAATTTAAATACTTTATTAAGCAAAGCGATCTCTTACTGTTTAATTAACTACTTTCTCTCACTCTCTCTCCTTCGCTCTCTTGCAGACCGACCATGATCCACGCGCACCCGCCTATGTGGCGGCGCAAGGTCCCTTGCCCGCCACTTTGGCACACTTCTGGCAAATGATTTGGGAGCAGGGCGCTGTGGTGATTGTCGCACTGTGTCGCCTCCAGGAGAATGGCGAAGTGGCTTGTGCGCGATATTGGCCAGAGGAGGGCGCCGAGGTGTATCACATCTATGAGGTGAGTAGGCGACAACGTTAAGCTCACTAGCAAACTAAGCCCAAAATTGTCTGCCCACTCACAGGTTCATCTAGTAAGTGAGCACATATGGTGTGACGACTATTTAGTGCGCTCGTTCTATTTGAAAAATCTGCGCACCAGCGAGACACGCACAGTGACGCAATTCCACTTTTTGTCCTGGCCACAGATGGGCGTGCCGGCGCAGGCGAAGGCGCTGCTTGACTTCAGACGGTGCGTATCATTCGATCTGCTTAGCTTAATTTTAATTTAATTTTGTTGCGCAGCAAGGTGAACAAGTCTTATCGAGGTCGCTCGTGCCCCATTGTGGTGCACGGCAGCGCTGGTGCCGGCCGCACTGGCTCCTATATATTGCTGGATCTGGTGTTGGGACGCATGAACAAGGGCGCGCGTGAAATTGACATTGCTGCCACGCTGGAGCATTTGCGGGATCAACGCGCAGGCGTGGTGGCCACGCGTCAGCAATTCGAGTTCGTTCTGATGGCCGTGGCGGAGGAGGTGCATGCCATACTGAAGGCATTGCCAGCGAACACCTCGGGTGAGAAGCGTGAACTGGACAAGGACAAGGAGCCGCTCAAGGAGGACAAGGCGCAAGAGGCAGCAGCAGCAGCAGAGGAACAGCAGCCGCAGCCCAGCACCAGCAGCGCCGCGGCCGCCGCCGCCGGCATAAAGAAAACGCCAGAAACGAAACAGAAATAATTTCTCTATCCCCTATTGTATAATTTCCCAAAATATGTTGCAGCGTTCGGGGGTCTACATTTCTTAGTTTCCTTAGTAGTTTGTAGAGCAAAATTCGAGCTCAAGAAATTTGCATTTTGGTTTAGGCACTTGGCGAGTTCGAAAAAGGCTTCAGAAACGGTTTGGCCAGCGTTGGCGAGAAAGTGCAAATTGCTTGAGCTTCAAATTTGCTAACCAGATAATTCAATTTTTATGCAAACATAAAGTTTGTAGCACTTACTACTACATATATTATTATATATATATCGCTCACTGTAGAGCCGTGTGTAGAGCCGCATCGGTGCTTGTCGAGCATTTGCAGCACGCCGCTGTGGTGTAACACCAGCCCGTGGCATCTACAGTGCGTCTCTGTACGTGGCAAGCGGGTGTGGCGAGCACAGTGCCTCACAGTGTTGCCCCGCACCTGCAAAGAAAACTTTTTGCTTCATATTAACATATGGATTATACGACAAATATATTATTGATGTTTATACGATATATTTATATAATATTTATAGCTTATAAGCCAAAGACAAAGCGAAACAAAACAAACAATTTGAATGAATTTTATTAAACGTATCGTTTCTCTATTCGACGTGCTTGAAATAACCAGATGATAAAAAATTGATTGAGAAAAGGATCTACAGCAGCAACCGAAGCTGGTATACATATGCCGCTAATACACTCACACTTACAAATTTACACTCTCACATATTTACACACATACACACTAAATCGTACCTACATAAACGAGACGCTATTTGATGTGTAAGACAATTGAAACTATACAAAACAAAATATAAATAAAAGGTCAAACATTTAAACTTCTATATGTATACAATATATATATATATATATATATAAAATTATTCATATACAATATGACATATACCTATCAACCATCTGTGCGTGTTAAAAACAATTAACTATATACTACATATATATATATGACATATGAATATAAATATGAATGTATTATTTTACCAAACCATATAATATAGTAAAAGCACCACAAACGAAACTTTCGCTTACTACTACAACAACAACAATCCAAAGATAACTACAACTATCCATCTACAACTATATTTCGTGCGAATCGCGTATTTAATTAACAATATCAGTATATATAAAATGCAAAAGGGGCGGCGCGCTGTGTGAAAACAAAATGCAACGTTTTGTTCTCCTGCAGCGCGCCGGACTTAACTCTAAGGATGTGTGCCACACAGCTAGCCGAGGTAGCTAGCAATATACTACATATAAAGGAAACGGAGCTCAATAAGTAGAAGCCATTATAACAGAAAATATAACAGCATACGAAGAAGAAGAAGAAGACAGACACCAGACACACTACACCAAACACCGAACCGAACCGAACAATGATACAAATGACTTAGGACAGCAACTGTCTAATCCCCAAAAGCGACAAAAACAAATTATACTTAAGTAAGCAAAATAATAAATCAAACAGTTAATAAGTGCACACGTTCTTAAAAACCAAAAACCAAAAAAAAAAATAATTTAACATAATCTATATCAGCAAAGAAAACTTAATTATTAGCAACTAAGCGAGTTAACTTAACAGAGTTCATATTGTAGAAAAGTTGAAACAAGAGTTAAATAACAACAAATTCAGTTTACGTAGTTTGAAAAACAATACAAATTTACAAGCTAGCTTTTAAGCAAAAACCAAAAAAAAAAAAAGGTAATAACACGACGCAAATATTTTTTTATTTTTATTTCAAACAAAATACAAAAACCTACACAAACATGATTTAAAAAGCAAAATTGCAATAACTGTGGATAGATTCCAATAACTACGCAGAGCTTGTTTTATTAAAAAGCAAATCAAGAAAAACCAAAAAAAAAATATATATATATATATTTCAAAAGCTCTAAATGTCGTAGTAAATGAAGTTTTAAAACGAGTTCGTAGGCGTTTTTTTCTAATTGATTTTCTGAAATTAAATAAGTGTACAACCAAAAATGTAGTAAAAAGTGTAAACCAAAAGTATTGAAAGTTTCGAAAATGTAATAATAATTTAAAGTATAGTATAATAAAAACATCAACCATGCGTAGGTGATAAAATGAATATGAAATGAATAAAAAATGTTCGGAACTTACATACAAAATTTAATTATCTTGTATATTGAAGGCCATACCAAAGGCTAAAGGTAAAAGTCTATACAAAAGCAAATTAGTGAGTAAGAAAATTCAAAATGCAGCAAGGCGTTAAGCTATGCGAATTATATATATATATAACCGATTCGTTGCTATTTTCATTGATGGTGTAACATAAGATATACAAAAGAAACTTTGTGCAGAACAAATGAGCTAAATAGAAAACAAAAACAAAAACTATGTAAATTAAAGTTAAGCTGCAGTTTGTTTGAGCGACAGCCAGGAGGATCGCATCAGAGCGAGTGAGACACAACGTACGACCGACAAAATGGTTTGAGTTCCTAGTTAAACGCAAGCTGACGAACAAAAGGACAAACATACAACGCACAATTACCCAGACAAAAAGGACTAAGGACATAGAGACGCACGGACGACAAGCTGTATATACGCACATCTGACCGATCTACTTATCACGTACTTATCACGACGACCCTAGACGACAATTACTGACTGCACCGCGACTTAATTAGCAACTGAATAGTTTAGCTGCGCTTAGACGAGCTGCAAGCTGCGCTTTCAGGCATGAGGGAGAGTCATAAAAATTTCTGGCGTTCAACAGCAACTCGAATGAACGTCAGTTATAATAACTTAATTAAAAATTTACTTACCCAATATATACATATATACATATATTTATATACATGAATTAATTACAAACTTTAATTATATACACTTCTCAAGCAAAGATATATAGTAACCATAATAACCATTATTATTGCTGTATATTTCAATTATATAACAAATTAGAAGAGCGAGCGCTCATACATTTTTGGAATTTATTTCTTATATATACACAGGCCACTAGGCTGACATATATTTTGTGTTATTAAGCAAACCAGAAAATGTTAAATCACGAGTATGGAGATAACTAGCAAAGCAAAATGTTCTATATATTTAACAAATCATATTGAAACACAAAAATCAATTGAAACAAAACCACAAAAAAATGTTAAACCAGCAAAAAAAAAAAAAATTATGCTGGCTGAGGCGATTTAAATAATGTTATTAATCAATTATATACATATACATATATTATAAATGTTTAGCAAATGTTTATAAGCATACCTATTTAAAGGTTTTTTGTGCAAAACCTAAAACTAATACAAACATATTATAATTAATTATAAATGTGCTATTGTGTAATATGCGCTATAAAACATAAAAATATAAGTGTAAATTTGAAGCAAACGAATAACGACAAATTCATACAAAATCGATTAATTGAAAAAGTACGCGCATGTCAAATTGCCTACGAAACCAATACGATCTTTAATTTAATGATGTAGAAACGGTAATAATAATTACATTGAATATGCGATAATACAAAACCACCACACATAATAAAGAGAACCCTTAAAACCAAAGAGCAGAATCTATATGACACTCTCGATGATGACACTGTAAGCATAACACCACTAAAATAATAGTTAAAAGCAAAAAAAAACATAACCAAGCATATCTCAGGATCAGCTCGCACTGATCGGTTTGTGCAGTTTGAACTTTGTATAGACAAATAGTTTATAGAGCCCCAAAAGAGAGCTAATAGTTCTTCACACCCCCGCACCCCACACATATCACGGGCATAGATCACACCTTAGCTGAAGTCGTATTTCAAAATCAAGCTTTAATTCCACTTTGGAAAATTCTGTTTTAACACGTTTTGGGAACATACTTACATTCAGTCTTACAGTTTGACATTTATTTTCAAAATTGGCGATATTACAGCAAAATTGTGAATCGGATCTTGGATTTGAACATTAATTTACAAAATTACAAAATTGGCGAAATTACAGTGAAGTATCTATAAATTTTTTCAACTCATTAGCTTATCAGTATTTGTATTTACAACTTATTAACTATTTTTGAATTTATTTAGAGTATTACAAAGTTATAAATTTTTTAACACATTAGCGTATTTGTATTTAAAATTTATTAACAAATTAAAATTTACTATTTTTGAATTTATTTAGACTATTACAAAATTATCAAAATTACATTGAAGTTTGAATTTATTAATTAATTTTAATTTGCTATTGTTTTGTATATTTAAAGAATGACAAAATTGGCGACAAGTATTTATAAATTTGTTAATTAATATTAGTTTACTATTTGTTTGATTTATTACAGTTTAAAAATTACAAAAAATTATTTAACAAAATTGGCATTTAACTCAAAATTAATTCATTTTGCTTACAGCTAACACACACATAAGCGACGGATATATGTATACCCAAAATCTGGTTATCTCAATGCAGTAAATCTCTATCGAAAAAAAGGAATTAACTAAAATCAATAAAAGCTTCCAAGATAGGAAGATTGGATAAGAGTAGAGCGCTTCTCGGCACAATACTTCACGATTTACAGGCACGAATTTGTTTATAAACTGTCTATTAAACGCTAATCGATTTTTTCATTAGCAATACACTTATATACGCATATATGCGATTATAAAGCATGCGATTTGGTTTGAAAATTTTATGTTTTCAAGTGAAATTTGCAATTCAATTTGGAGTCCTCGAGATAGTAAAGATACAGAGAGTGAAACTTTTATCGCAGATATTATATCATAATATGCGAATTCAAAGGAATTTTTATTGTTTTCAAGCGAATTTTCCAATTAAATTTGGAATCTTCAATGAGAGATTGAACATAAATTTTTATCGCAAATATTACATCATAATATGCGATTATTTAATTGATTTTGGAATTTTAACTGAGACCTAAATATGATATCACAATATTATAATCAACATACTATTAATCTATAGGTGTCTATTTACATATATGCGATTTTAAAGGTCTAAGCCAAGTGCGACGCGGTTTATTTTCGGAAGTTTTATTCATTTTGCGAGATGTAAATGCACACAGAAGTCGGAACAAAAAATATTGGAATGAGAATATTGAGAGCAAGCTTTTAAACATTAAAATAAATACACAATATTATAATCAACATTTATATATAATAAGAGTTTCAAATATGTGTCTAAAGCAAATATTAAAAAATGCAAAAAAAAAAAATACAAAAAAAAAAAAAAACAGCAACTAAGCTCAAACCAAAAACCAAAATTTTATTCCAAAATTCAACAAGATTTTCATTTTGATTTAACAACAAGAGATTTTGACAATAAACATTTGCGAGTTGAATGCTTAGTTGACGTAACCAAAAAACCCACTCTACTCAATTGCCCATGAACCCTGACCTACAGCACCAGCAACCAAACTGCGACACGCCCCACTGCAAGCACCCGCAAAACCCACAGACTGCCAGCACACCCTAAAAATAACAACAAAGCGTAGTGCCAAAAAAAGAAAAAAAATACAGAGCTAGCGTAAAATCGGTGCTAGCAACAACATTTATAGTGGCAATGGTGGTGGTGCTGGTGGTGTGTGTGTGTGTGTGTGTGTGTTTTTCAGTTTCAATTTCATTGAGTTCTCTCTTTTAGTTTAGTTTTTTCTTTTTTGGCACAGTTTCAACTTTCGTTACGTTGCTGTGCGCCTGGTAGAAATGTCGGAACATTTCTTTGAAATGCCGCTATGAAAGGCAAAAAGCCGCGGTGCCAAACGCTTTGATGATTTTCCGCCACCAATTCAAGCAACAACAGCAACAGCACAAAGTGGCAGCAGCAGCAGCGTCAGCGACAAGGAACATTTTGATGACCCGCTTTTTGTTGTATTCGTGTTGTTGTTGCTGTTGCTGTTAATAATGATGTTTGCGACGGGCATATCAATTTAGGGGAGTGGCATGCGTGACGCTTTACCGCACCACAAACAGATTATAGCTAAGTGCGGCAAATGTTCTTTGTTGTTTGCTGCGTTGCAGCTGGGCGTTGCCACGGCCAGGAACAGGAACAGGAGCAACAAAACCTTAGGCCGACGCTCAAACATCTCGCGCAAGTGCTAAAGTCTTTGATAAACTTTTTAATTTAGCTGCAGTTGTTGTTGTTGTTGCTGCTTTTTGAATTACTTAGCGCCCACTTTTTGTTTCAGTTTAGTTAAATCATTTACGCTTCAGCTTACACAGTTGCTTACTGGCCAACAAACTGGGCTGGGATAAGATAAACACATGTCAATTTCTAGAAGAAAAGGTAAGACAAGATTTTTTATTTAATAATTTTATTTTAGTATTGAATCAATACACAAAATATTTCATTACATTACTCTTTTCTATTACCAATTCAATTTTCCACATGTTGCAGCAGTTATGTGTTGACTATGTGTGTTGAGCAGATCCTGTGCTTTAGTCTAGTAATGACTGTTCTATATAATTTTTATAATATTTAATAAATTATGGAATTAATATAATGTTGAATTTTCACATATTCGTTTCTCTTAAGCTGCTTAAATTAATGCCTTGCCTATGTTTGAATGCCAGCTCACTAAGCTAAGCGTAAATTATTTAAACTAGTCAGACGCTTATTATTTATTAAATTCATAATTTAGCCTTACTTATTAATTTAGCGCTATAGAAGCTAAAATGCCAACACAGCTAAGCACACGGTTTGCTTGGTTTGTTTCTTAGCTAAATTGTCATCGCTAAATAGTTGTTCAGTCGCTAGTTTCGGCTGCTCAACAACAGCTGGCGCTAGCTTAAGCGCAAGTGAAAAACTAAGTAATTGTAATTGAATTCACAAGTGCATTGAGTACCTATTGACTAAGCAAATTATTCAAAAACAAATAAACATAAATGCGGGAAAAATTGCTGCAATGATTATAAGTTAAAGTGTGTGTGCGTTATTTGTTTAAAATATAAAAATTTAAAAAATTTTTGCTGCTCTTGTGCACACGTGTGACAATTTGAATATTAAATCATTTATATGCAGATAGGCTGACATCAAGTCGCGGCTGCTAAAAAATTAATTCTGAAAATTGAATAAATTACGCGAATTACGTAGCAGGCGAACAGAAATCGATGACCAGGCAACAAGCAAACAAAACACAAGCAGCAGCAGCAGCAGCAGAGGCAGTGAAAGCAGCGCCCAGAGGTGGAGGAACTGTTTAGGAGCGCTCAAGAGCAAGAGAGTGAGACAGAGTGAGAAAGCGAAAGAGAGCGAGGACAGCTGGCCGGAAAATGCTTTTACTCCAAAAAGTCAAATATAATGTAAGTATGTGTATGAAGTAGAAGAAGCAGCAGCAGCGGCGGCAGCAGCAGCAGCCACAGCCATAAAATATATTTAATAGTCATACCCAGAGAGGGGTGTGCGGGACTCAGGCGCGGGGGTTGCAAATGTCTCAACGTCGCACTATCTGTAAAATTAATGTTCAATGACAGCACAAGCTAAATAGAGACAGAGAGAGAGAGAAATAGAGAAAGAGACCGATTAAGTGAGAGGGGGCAAAGATAAATAGCTGAAAAAAAATATATATAACGAAATTATCATCAAAGGTTGCCGCAGCGGCTTCTGCCTTTGTGCCAAAATCCTCAAAGGAATTTTCCGATATTTGTAGCAGGCGCACAGTAAGCGGCAGCTGGCAAAGTTAAGCAAGAAAAACGAATTTTCCACACACACACACACACATACACATAAGCACACATGCACCAATGCCAATGAATTTTCCGACGATATATGTTTGCTGCTTTTTTTTCGCTTGGGGAGAAAATTCGCTTTTCATGTGTGCCACTCACACACACACATATATGTATACAGAAAGAGATACAGATACAGAGACTTGCGTGTATACGTGTTATCGATGAGATGCTGCGGCAGCGACGTCAGCGTCGCCGTCGATCCGCTTGCCAAGTGTTTTCGTCTATTTGCTTTTGGCAATTCGATTGTGACGTCAGCGGTCGAGAGCGCGCGAATACAAACAAAAAGTTCACTTGCCACAAATTGTTGTCTGGCATAAAGCAAGAAAAAAAAGCATTTTACTTCAGTTGATTTTTATTTGAAGCTTTTATGAGCCGCTAAGCCTTGTTGCCAATTTTGGCAATAGGCATAAAAAGCAACCCATTTAAATGGCCAACCAAATAAGGCAATAACATCAAATATTTTTATGCGACAAGACAGCGCATTAATTGAACTATGATAGCATGAGAGGTGGAAGTGGGAAGGGGGTGGGGAGCTTTGAGATTATGATGAATCAATGGCCACGAATATGACGAGTGTGCTACTTATTGAGCATTGAGCACGTGTCGAGCTATTTAAAGACATTTTAATGTCAGTGTCAGCTGCCTAAGAGAGCGTCTAAATATCGGGCAAACAAAGTGCACTGAAAAAAATAAATATACAAATACAAATGCTAAAGAAAAGTTTTAAAAATATTTATAAAAATTGTAAGAAAATATTTATAAAATGTAGCTATATATTTTTTGTATAAATACATAATTTTTTGCAATTTTATTTTTCACATTGAATTATTTATACCAACTATTTTTTAAGCTGCTGTGGCAAAGCAAATTTGTGGCACGTTTCAGCCAGCTGCTGGCAAAGAAGGGCAGCCACATTATGTGGCAAGACTGCACACACACACACACACATGTGCGAATATTTTTATTATATTTTTTTTGTACTCATTGTTTAGTCTGACTTTGAGTTTTTGGTCACTCAGTCTCTTTGTATATTTGGCATTTCCAAACAAATATATGTTGCAAGTTGCTTTGGGGGCAAACACAAACACACACAGACGAATTTTACAGCTGCGCATTCCGTGATATTTTTAGTGATTTGTAACTTTTTTGTTTGTGTGTGTGTGTGCGAGACTAATCGATGCGATCGAATCGCAGCATTGATGAACTAATGAAAAGGCGTCGCGCTGTCTGGCGAGTGTTGCAAGTCGCAGTTGAAGTCTGTGGCAATGCGTCGATCTAGCCAAAGGGCAGCCCAACATATAATTTTAATATAAAATGCGACTGCATTGCATTTAAGAGCGGCAATAAAAACACTAAAAAGGCGCAACAATTCAATAAATATCAATAAAGAAATATGTAAAGCGAGCCAAGCTAATTGAAGCAGCAACAACTTAAAGGCTGCCGCCAAGCAGCTATAACGGTAGTTAAATGAACTAAAGGCGATGCGCAAAACTTAATTAAGTTGCCCAAAAAAAGAGTTTGCAGTTATTATTATTGCTGGCAACGGATAATATAAAAATATGCGCAAACTCAAGTTGAAGTTGAAGTTGCAGCTGATTAAAACGCCAAAAAGGCATTTACTTAATGACAACAACAACAGCAACAACAAAGCAGCAACAGCAACAATGTTGGCAATTAGCTTGCCACTAAGCAGCGACCTTGCAATGTCGCAATGTGTGAGAGGAAGCGACAGAGTCTGTACGTCCGTTTGTCGCGCTGTCTGCTTGTTAAGTTAGCCGCCATTTGTCTGCGACTGCGACTGTTAACAGTTAACTGGGGGAGCTCTGAGCCGCCCCCATATGCTGCATTCCAACATGCTATGCGAATTATGAACTAACTGCATGTTGCATGCCACAAGCAACGCTGCCGCAGTGGCTGTGGCAAGGCCATTAAACTACACTTAATAATAATGCAATTATATGCTGCTTTGGCTAACTGACATTTGCATTTTGTTAAGGTGTCTTAAGAAGAGAGACAGAGGAGAAAGAGTTGCAAGTTGGCAAAAGCCAAACTACATAATATTTATATAAAGTTTTAAAGTTTATATTCAAGCAATTATTTTATTCTTTTACTCTTATTATTTTCTTTGGACTGCAAACAAACATCAATTCGGTCTCTTTCCTTTTGTTAATTTAAACTTTGAACTCATTTCCAGTTTGACATTTATTTCTGCCTGTGGCTGGACTATGCAAATGCCCGAAAAGGTTCAAAGGCAAACGAAATTGTAGCTAATGGATACACGTGATAAAATCAACTTCCGCAGGATTACAACAATTTTCAAATAGAGTGACCCTTGGGGGCACCTCGAGCTGTGTGGCAGCTGTTGAAAGTGACTCGAGAGCGTTGCGCATGCGCGCACAACGAACTCAACGGATCTGAAGGGATTTGCCATGGCAACAGCTATGACAACAATAACAATAACTCAGGCGTGGCGGCGTGCTTAAGGATAATGCATAAGTGTTAGAGTTTAAGGGTTGAGAGACTGCAGGGTTTGCTCTCTGATAGATATATTGGGTTTAAAAGGATTTACCGATACTCTTTAATTACGTTTGCTTTTATTTTTGCCACGCGTTTGCTCTAAGTGGCTTTTAATAACCCATTATTGCTGCTCTTCAGCATTTGTTGTTGCTGTTGCTGCTGTCTGCGTGATTGCAGCAGCTGTTGCTGCTGGCAGTCAGCAATTATGTGGCGTTGTGCGAATCCTTGGATAACCGCAGACAACAGCAGGACTAAGGGATAACAACAGCAACTGCAACATATTTGTGCCTGTCAATTAATCACGCAAGCCAAAACCAACAACAGCAGCAAGGTCAGCCTAAAAATAACATAATAAAATTATATATAAGATATAGCCAATTGCAATAGCAGAGAGCTAGTTAAAAAATACTCAAGCCGACTGCAAAGTTTGAACTACCAAAAGCGAAGTTTGATTCTTTTGGATTTAAAGAGTTGATTTTCTTTTAGTTTACAAATAAATAAACAAATTAATATATACATATATTT
Organism: Drosophila busckii; assembly: GCF_011750605.1. Lineage (NCBI taxonomy): Eukaryota > Metazoa > Arthropoda > Insecta > Diptera > Drosophilidae > Drosophila > Drosophila busckii. The sequence continues at coordinate 12,206,290 of NC_046604.1, read as the reverse complement.
TTTAAATATTTTTAATTCATATATGACTATTTAAATGGGAAATGAGAGCGGCTTGGACAGAAATTGCTTAGTAAATATTTTTTGCAACAGTTTTAATTATAACTTAATATATTTAGTTAATTTATCAGCTCGTAACAATTTCTATAAACCATATATCAATAGAATAAAATATTGATTAATATTTTCGACTAACTAGCTGCTTCTAAATTTAGTCATATATACATTTTATAGTTTTAACCTTTACTAATTGTTTGTAGCATTTACTGTGAAGTAGCAACATATGTTGCCGTCTGTGTTAAACTGAAAACTGCCAAAGAAAAACAATGCACATGAATTTTGTAATGCTCAATTTGTTTGCTTGTCGGCGTAAGCGTTTTGATTTACCAACAGCTGGTGGACTGACTGGCTTGGCTATTTGACACGCCTGGACCAAGAAGCTGTTGCTGTTGTCAGCAGCTGCTGCTGCTGCTGCTGTTGCTTGGGTCAAGGCGTTAGCTGCGTGTGGCAGGCACAAGCGACAACAATGCAGGCTGAAAAATAAATTATAAAAAAAAGAATTGCTGCGGGTCAGAGCACAAGAGCAACCCCAACTGGCAAGCGAGCTAACCCTCTAAGGCGCAACCCCTACGCAAGCAGCAGTGACAACAACAACAACAACAACAACACGTGCGTCACGCGCAGACGCAGCCGCAGGAAATGAAATTGTAGTAAGCATAGGGAGTGCACTCGCCCCACATTCCCGTTACAAATCGAACAATGAACAAAAAGCCATTAAGTGTGTTATGAGCATAAATATAAAAACTAAAATTCAATAGCGCACTTTGCTGTAAATGGCAGGAAATGTGCACTTGAGTGCCAGCATCAGCAACAACAGCAACAACAACAACAGCAACAATATAAACTCTTTAATTGTTGCTGCTTAAAATCAACAAAAAATACTTCAGTCTACAATCATCATCATTTTATATATATAAAATAACCATATTAAAGCTGCAGCTGCGTTTTTTTTATTTTCTATACATTTTTTATGCAAATGTATCCGCTATACTTAAGCTTAGTTGCTATTTTTAAGCAAACCCAATTAAAATTGCTTTGCATTTTCAAATTATAGCGCGTAGGCTAAACGAGTTGAGTTGTCAACTCAACGCAACTTGTCCAAGTTGTTGCCACATTTGCATTGCCTTGACACAAGCAGACAAAGCGCGGCGCCAGCAGCAGCAACAACAACAACAACTAAGCTTAGCTTAGCTTAACTTGGCTAGTTGAGCCGCAGTCAAGTAAACAAACTGTTTGGGTGTTGGATGCTGACTTGAGTTATAGACATTTGATTTGGCAGCTGACAATTGCAGGCAATTTTTCACTTAATGCAATTGCAATTTATTGCACATGTCGCTTACTTAATTTAATTATAGTTATACGTTTAGTTAGTAGCAGCAATTATGGCAAGTATATATTTTACTAAGCTATATGAATGCTCTCAAAGAATTTAAACATTTTATAAGTAATGAATATTATTGAAGAATTTCAGCTACTACTACTACTACAACAAAATATAAAATAAAACTGTTTGCATTGAAAATATTTATGGCTTTTTAGTATACATATGTACATTTAAAGAATCAATTAATAAACAATTTATAAAAGGTAAGCATAGCTATAATTTGTGTATTCCATTTATGTTTAAAAAATCAATAACATATTTGAAAATTATGCAACAGCTGTTGCTTTCCCAATGAAAACTACGACAAGCTGTTAACAATTAATATTTCATTACACTGTTTACACTGCCAGCATATAACAGTTTGCTCTCAACTCAAATGTCATGCTATCTAGCATATATATATGCATATATCTATTTCTGAGGCTGAGCTGAGGGTGTCTGCATGCTAGTTATGAGCCAGCGATCACTTAACATAATTCAAACAGCAGCTGACGTTGCTCACATGTTGCTAGAAAAACAAAACAGATAAAAAAGATACACCGCTTGCTGGCTTGCTTAATGCCACAGCATGTTGCAACTAGCGAAGGGTGCAGCAGCTTAGACAATTCTGCTGATCGTTGTTGCTGTTTTGGGGGGGGTGGCAAAAACCGCAAAACAACTGTGCGCAAAATCAAATAGAACTAAAAATATTTGCTGGCATATGTGAAGTTAAAGCTGCAGCAATTAGCCAGCTGTCAATAGGCCGAAAGCCCGAAAGGTAAACTGGACTGTGCGGTTCCCACGTTGCAGACACGTTCCAGAAGCTTTGCCTTGGGGCGCAACTGCACGTGGTAAGGCAGCCGAGCTGCATTTAGCTGGAACTCATCAATAAAACTGTCGTTATGTTGCTCCCAAATTGTTGCGCTTCATTCATTAATCTAATTTCTTCTATTCTAAACTGCAGTTCGATGGACTGACAATTGTCTAACTAATTATGCAGCCGCAGCAGCAGAAAAAAAATGTTAATGAATTAACACTAAAGATTAATTGAGCTTGTCAGCGCTGTGCGTTTTGTCAAAAGCATAAACTATTTAAAAATAAATTTACATATATATTTCTAAAAAATGCTGCAGCCCAAGCGCATGCGTTATTATCTTAAAGACGAGATTGTCTTGCATAATAAGAAACTGGACTGTTGGCTAGTTATACATCAAAATGTTTACGATCTGACGCCTATGATTAAGGATAGACTTGATCATTGGAATCGCGTAAGTTTGTTTATATAAATATGATAATTAAATTAATTTTGCTGCTAACAGAACATGGACTATTTGGTAGCGCATGCTGGCAAGGATTTGACGCATTTGTTTCATGCCAATGGCGAGCCACGCACTGAGATCTCGCCCAGCACTGGACGCCCGCGTGTGCTCTTTCCACCCATTCTGGAGGTGGCCATCAGCGAGTTTGTCAAGTCGCCGCACACGATGTGGAGTCAGGATCCGCTTTATCACATTGGACGCATTACCAAGCGCGCCAGACCGATTCGCATAGTCAACACGCTGACGGGCAAGCTGCAGCCCATGACAGTTTGCGATGAGGATAGCATCTATGATATACAGCAAAAGTATAAAGCGCGCTATAATCATCATGCGGGCAGCTACGAGTGGCGCAAGTTCTCCAATGGCGTAAGTCCTTCATTTATTCGATTCCAGCTTAGTTTAACTTAAGCCAACTTTAGGCTAAGCGCTGTGGCGCTTTGAATCTCAATGGCACTCTGGATGAGAATGATTTGACCGATGATGCTGCCAGCGATTTGGAGCTGCCGCCACCCTCTATATGGTTATACTATACAGATGACTTGACCATAGCTTGATTGCATTTTCGGCTTGTCGCTTAAAAATTAGTTGTGTGCCTGGTAAAGATCATTTCAAGCTAGACTGACTTTTGGGCTATTTTAGAGCGTCCCTATAGTATTCAGTTTCAATTCGTTTATATGTGTTAGTGCAGCATTTATTTGCGTTTTATACAAATGTCATGCTCGACATGCGCTGCTAATAATAACAACAACAACAAAAGTGCAGCGATCTTGTTCAGGGCCGCGGCACTGTGAGAAATTAAAACAAATTAAATAAAAGTATGAGCTACAAATTTTAAATTAAATTAGTTATATAAATTTTATATATAAATATGGTGCTATTTTATCTTATTTTAAATATATACAACCAAAATGTATGTATTTTATATTAAGTAGTGCAACAATAGTTAAAATTCTATATGCAAATGTTTTATTTGGCTGCATATTTTATTTTTATTTGTTAATGTGCACTCATTTTAAGCTCACTACAACATTTCTCTCAGTGTATTGATTAAATGTGGTGCCTTATTGCCCGCCTGCCTGCCTTTCTGCATAAATTATGCGGGCCTTTCGCCTCTAGGCTTTTGGGGTAGTCTATGGGGTTAACTCGTGTATGACGATCGGCGACGCCTGCAGCTGCCCAACTGTCCAACTGCTCCGCGTACTCCGCTCCTGGCACGCGTTACACTTGGCCCAGCAGCCAAGAGATACTCAAAGAGGGTGCCAACTGAACTGTAACTAAGTTTGTGCTTTTTAGTCTGGTGAGCTATGCCAAGTTTGTGGCCCAAGTCATTTTAGTCTTATCCAGCCCAGCAGATTATGAAATCGTTTCTTGGTACTAGCACACTTAAGTGCCGCCGCCGCCGCCGCCCATTGTGTTTATCTGGCGCGCATAAATAATTAATTTCAGTCATAACTGCCAAGGCAGCAAAACAAAAAATCTGTAAATTGTAGCACATTTTAATTGTAAACCTGTTTGGGAGTCCGGAGTCCGGTACGAGCCGTAAATGGTCGCCTGAATTTACATGCAAGCTTGGTAACAACTTGTCGCAAATACCAAAAGCAATTTGCACTTGATATTGTTCCCACAACAAAAATAAAGCAAGAGCAAAACAAAATTAACAAATCAGCAACAGAGCTCCAAGCAGCTTCTTTTTCTTGTTCTTTTTTTTTTTTGTTTGAGATTGAAGACAGGCAGAGCCAAGGGCTTAGGTTGGGATTCAGTTGCAGGTTCTCAGCTTCTTAAAAGCAAGACAGGCACAAACTTGTGAAATACGCGCATGAGTCATGCGCAGGCAGGCAGACAATATCGAACATGTTTGTGCTTGTTAAGTCATGGGAAAAAAGGAGCAACAAGGTTTTGGTTAGAGAAACTCGTTGCAGCGCCCAGTGCCAAGCTGAGAGTACAAAAGGCATTGGACCTATAAAAATAGCAAATACATATTTACTATATAGTGTGGTAGATATATATATTCTATTGCGTCGTAGACACATTCTTTTATATACCGTTGCACTGCCCGCACACTTTGTCCGTCCGTCTGACTGTTTATTTGTTTGTCTTTGCAGAAATGCGTTTAGACTTTAAGCAAACCAGTTTTTTGGCATGCGCTTAGCAAGTTCGTTGCCTAAGTCTTTTGTTTGCTTTGCCGCATGCGAGTTCATTGCCTGCCTGATGTACTCACCAGCTAATTCGTGAGCAATCATATCGTTGACATTTACGAGCATATTTATATACATAGTTGTGCTTAAATTGTTGTTAGGAAGAGGAAGACAAAGTGATAGAAAAGCAAATAGCTAAATTGTTAGCGCCTCATATATTTATATTTATTTAAGCTATTAGTTGAGTAGGCTAAGCATATAGAGAGCTGCTTTATGCATAGAAAATATATAATAAATTATATATCATTTAGCTGATTTGCTTTGCTTATAACAGTCTTAGAATTTTTATTTTGTTTTGTATTTTGATTAATGCATATATTAAATTATATAGCTTATAACTCATAAATGCTTAAGCATTTGTCATAATGTTAGACTTTTGAGAATCAGATTTATATTGTATTGTTTATTATTTCATTGTTTTCTCAACTGTTTCCCACCCTCAACTCTAATCACCCACAACTAAATCTGCTAAGTTATGCCAGTGACAAGTTGTTATTAAAGCCAAAAGATTGCACAAATGAATGCAAAGAACCTTGTCAGCACCCACTCAACTAACCTAACCCAGTTAAGAGCGGTCTCTAATCATTATACACTAACCAGCATAGAATGCAAGCTGCACTACAGTAAAGCCATGACCCATTCTCACAGGCACAGGCATGCGTAGCTAAAAGCAAAAAAAAAAAACTAACAAATTCTATGCCAAGTCTAAGCAGACATTCTTTTCCCAAACACCAAAGCGGAAGTTTCAGTGTGGAATTTATAAAAAGCGCGCACTAATATACAAACAGGCTTTAAAGCTTGGGAACATAGCCAGCTAGCTTGTAAGTTTGGCTAGAAATAGAAAGCAGTAGCAAAACAAAAATATTTTGATTTGTTTATTTGGGCTGAAGGTCAAACTTTGCCCATAAGGAAGTCACACCCTTAGAGCGCCCTAAATGGTTATGGTCAACAACTTCCGTTTTTGGGTGCACACAATTTCATTTTCAAACTGTCAATCAGTTGACTGGCTGATAAAAAATTATGATTATTGCTATGCATTTGGCATTTGGCATTCAAGCCAAGCGTTAGTATATTAAATAATAAACAAAACAAAACGCATGCGACAATAAATAGCGGAACCAAATTAGGAAGTGGCCACGCCACAAAGAAGCCCAAAAGCCAGTCTTGGCCATATTAGGGAGCCAACGGACGCGAGCCAACTGCCACAACAGTTAAGAGCTAAAAGCCAAGCCAGTCAAGTGGGATATTTGTGCGGTTGCCAGCAGGCATTAAACATAATGCCACTCGCATATTAATTACGCATTGTTTGGCTGGGGATTGTGCTGGGCTAGAGCTGGGCACTAGGGCATTAAGCCTTGGCTCTGAAAATTTACATGCAAATTCAATGCTCTAAAAGCCTTAAAGAGAAAAAGTTCTTTAGATGCTTATCTTATATCTGTATGCGTCTTCGCTTTATAATAATTGGCAGCAACAGTTAAAAGATTAACATTCTTAAAAGCTTTTTACTATATACAAATCTTATTGGATTAGATTGAATGAAGCACAGTTTAATTCTTCATAGTATGATATATTTTATTCACAGTGAATTTTTGCATATAGTAAAATGCAAATATGTCAGTTAAGTGTGAACATGAAGAGCGAATTGGCAGCTAGCAATTAATTGATATGCAGCTTTGTCACCAAAGGCAAAAGCGAAAGAGCGAGAAGAACGAAGAAAATTGATATTTCATAAATTATTCAAAGCTCAACTGCTTCCGTTTCGGGGCAACGATTGAGTGAGTGTCTGATGGACTGGCAGATTGTGTAGGCAGCGGCTGACAAGCTGTCCAGCAAGAGAGAAAGATAGTAAGTGAGTGAGTGAAAGAGAGAGAGAGAGTGAGTGCGACGTATTGAGGTCTTGCGGTTAGGCCCAGCTGTTTGTATAAACAACCAGCAGCGAAGACTAAGAATTCGAAATTGTTGAGTTGATTTTACATTTTATTGTATAATTTTCGGATGTGGTTTTTATGTAGAACTCTAGCTGCCTCTCGCTCTCGCCTGTGGCATAAATTAACGCGTGTGCAGCGCAAATAAAAATAAGAAAATGAAATGAAAATAAATTTGTATTTACATTTCAAGCAGCAAAGCAACGCTCGAGTGCCTTCAAGGAATGTCGCAGACAATGGGGCGGGTTTTTTTTTTAAGAGAACAAAAATACACACACACACACATGCAAATTGCAGTTGCAACAAAGGGTTAAGGCTGGCTCTGTGTCTCTATGCAATTTATGTTTATTAACACAATATTTGTTGTGTAGTTAGTTTCATTGGCTTAATTGCAATTAAGCGACAAGCCCTAGAGCTCAACACACCTATTTTCACTCGAAAGTTTCCCATGCCTCAAAGCCACACGTGCGGTGTTGTACATGCAACCAAAACAACATTTGTATCCTTTTATTTTCAATAATTTTAATAACTGACCAACGCTTCCTGTCCCCGAAGCACCGTTAGCCTGACTGACGCCCTTGCGCTTCCTGCTTTCGAGCGTGGGAGCGTCACTCTCTTTATTTTTTATAGCCCAAGTGCCATTGATTTATGCTGAGCTCACTGCGGGCTGCAATTGATTTTTTGTCGGGTCTACCAAATTGTCAACTTGCCACATCTTTCCCAGAGGGTTGAAGTTCAAACAGCAACGTTGCCAAAATATGAAAATTAAATTGTTTGCCTTATACTTAAGGGTTTATTGTTTTTGATTTACGACTGACAAGTGCGGCTTAAATTCAATTCGTTTTTTAATTTATGTGTACCAGCAGCAGTCTATATACAACTATGTAAATATATTTTCAATTAACTGGGCGTTTGCATGTGAGAAAAATTACAAAATATTCAGCCAAGATGTGGGCTTCAAGTGGATTAACTAGCTTATTTTATAGTTTAATCATTTTCTTAAGTTTTATGATGGGGTTTGAAAGAAAAATAAATCAAGGAATTTAAAATTAAATAAATTTTGAATGAACTGTAGCTAAATTTGAGAAATTAAATGCGCTTATTTATTTATCTAATTTTTTATGAATTAATAAATTAAGCAATGAGGCTCACTAAGAATTTTAAGAATTTTAAGCAATTTGAATACTTAGATAAGTAAGCACAGCGAAAACTAATTTTTCTATAATAAACAATAAATAAATGCTAACCACAGCTGGTGCAGCTTCTTCTTCATGCCAACTGGTGTAACTTGTCTGTCAGCCACAACTTGCTTCACTTTCTAGCAACAAGTTGCTTGCCTCACACCTCCCCTAACACTTACTCTCACTCTTCTGCTCTCACTCCCTAATGAGCAGTTTTTCAAGTTGATAATTACAATGAAATAGCAGAAAATTCAACAGCACCAACAACTCATTTGGTTAGCCTAGGCCCTAAAGATTCTTGCGAGCTGCAAAGATGATGTTTCATATTTTCCTAAGCCCTTTGCGTTAAAATATTTGTTTATATATCAAAATACCAGTAGCCGATTTCATGTGCGCTTAATTCAATTATGAATAGAACCACAAGAACACAAAAATTGAAGCTGAGATATTCTGTCAGGTAGCGTGGGAAACTGAGAGAGCAGCTTATGTAACCTTAACTCATTGTAAATTATATCAAATGTTATTAAATAGCATGAGCTGTTGTAATTTTTAAGCTGCCAGAACAATTTGCAAATTAGTGTGAAATTAATTGCGTTAAGAATGAAATTAGAAATGCAAATGAAAGTAAATCATAATTATCTTTGGTAATAAAAAGTAATGCACATTATATTAAATTATAATGCAATTACGGCAATTTGTCAATCAACTAATTAGAGTGAAACTTGCCAGACGCCCGTCAAGTTTACAGCTAAAGATAAAATATCTAAAGTATATACAAATATATCTGTAGTACTGTAGCTTTCATGTCTGTCGGCCATTATAATTATCACTTGCATAGTTTTTACTTAGAGCGCATTTTCCAGCCCGCTTTTCATTACATTTAATGCCACGCAAGAATTTGAAAACTATCACAAAAACAACAGCAATAGCAAAAGAGAAAGAGGAAAGAGTGGAGAGAAAAAAATTAAAAAAATAAAGGTGAGTCGAGTAGGTTCTACTTGGCGAGTTGGACGCGCACGGTTGAGTTTCATGGCTCAGTTGGAGCAGTTAGCCTAGCTCCAAAGCTGCAGAATACACTGAAAAAAAAAACAAGTGTGTGCAATGAGTTTTTAAACAACTGACATAACTTTCTTTATATTAACTTCGACTGAAGCAATTTAAACTTAATTATTTGATCAGCAGCATCTTTAAAGCTGCAATTGTGTACTAAGTTTTTTTTTTAGTGTATATTTGCTGCTATTGTTTTTGTTATTGTTGTAGTCATTACCGGCATGACAAGCACAAAAATGCGTTGTTCGTGCGCAGACGCAGCCTGCAAAAAAATAAAATATATATAAAGAGCGAAAGAGAGAGATGGAGAGCGAGACTTTATGTAGAAAAAGTCTAAAATTGCATTTGAGGCGAGCGTCAACAAGGGCCTTTGGTACTTGCCTTTGAGCACTAAGCACTGCAACTAAGTAGAATATCGATTAATAGACCGAACTGAACTCGCTTGAACTCGTCTCGGGGCGCAACTAAACACGTGTCAAAGACCAGACCCCAGTGCTCATTTCCATAACTTTCAAGTGCTGCTCGAGAACGTCTTGGACTTGGACTTGGACTGCGACGTAGCCGGATATGCAGCGAAGCGTGAGCTTTGAAGCGGGAAACATTTGAGCCATAGAGGATAAATTAGAATGCTGAGCCCCATTTATTTCACGAGTTAGTTGTGGAGGCTGAAATATTTTAATTCATTTTATTTCTTGACAAATTCAAAGCATTAAAAGTAAAGTTTATTAGCTGAAATATTTATTATAGCAATGCGCCAGTTGGTACTGCAGCTAATTGCACTTGTTTGTGGCTAAAGTTATGCAACAATTGCAACTGTTTAAATGTCAAAGCGTCTGGCTGGGAGCGACCGACCGACCAAGCAAGCAACCTGTTGCGTTTTTGGCCAACTCGATTTGGCAATCACAACAGGCCGCACCTACTTTGCTGTATTGTCGACTGTCTGTGTAGGCGCGCGACTAACAATTGAGCTAACAAACACACGGGTATAAAGTTTTCATAATTTATGAAGGCTAATGCTTAAAAAAATTAAAAACCTGGCATGACTTCCGCTGATGCTTAAACTTGCTGCTCATCCTGTTGCCGATCGAGTTACCAGTGGCAGTTGAGAGAGCGAGAGAGATTGCAAATCTTTGGAGGCTACCGCAAAGTGGAAACGGAAGTGTCGCCTTGTCTCCAGACATTTAATGGCCACTGGCCAAGCCAAGAGACAGGTAGACAGCCGCCGTCTCTCGCAGTCTCTATTAGCAATGACCTTTAGAATTCTGTTGGCACAGAAACCAAAGCAATGCAACAGCCACAGCCACAGCAGCAACAGCAACAGCAACTTGCAACCAGCAGCGCCAGTTTTTTAGTTTTGTTTTTGTTTGTTAAATGTTGGTGCATGTTCGCGATCGTTTAGTTGTTGCAGCTATGAATGGTAAATGGCAGTGGTAAGCAAACTGCAATTACTTGGACCCCAAACAGCTGCCACAAGTTGCAACAACAACTGCCCTTCGTCACGTATTGCCAGCCCAACATACATGGACATACTTAAGGCGCATTAATGTGGTTTATCATCTGTGGCAAGTACTACCAAGTGCCACAAACAGTGGCATGTTATGATCGGCCAGTGACTAGCCTTGCGCAGCTTGCTTGCTGACTTTGCCACAAGATGCGCACAGTGGGTTTTTGTACTTCATTTTTCAAATGAGATTTTATTATTGCTAAATTATAAACATAGGTAGAGGCAGTACTAGAGCTAAGGCTTTAACTATGCTGATTTTATTTTGCACAGTGGGTTTCAATATTTAATTTTGTAGCTAATCTGTAATATTAAATAATTAAATCTTATTAAAAGGTGCTGTTGATTGTTTGTTAGTCTTAATATAAATAAATATTTAATTTGTAGATTAGGCATTCAAGCTAACCACAAAAATTAAAAAATATATAAAGATAAGGTGTTAGCTTTTACATAAGCATTACTTATGCCAATTTTTTAATTACACAGAGTTTTTAATGCTATAAACTATGTAGAGAATGTTCGCAATTCATCAAAATATTAAATATTCCGCACAGAAGCTTAAAAACTTCAGATTTTTGTTGAAACTTGAGCAGCTTACTGACTTATATCATATCGAAATCATATCATGCGCTTGCTCAGCTTAATAACACTTAAAGTTTTTACGCATATTACGCTGCTACTGCTGCTTCTTCTTCTTGCTTTGCTACATGTTGTGCAGAGATCATTAAGCCAAGACGCACATCCGTAGAAGGACATCTGATCGGTTTCTTCTGTGCAAGCAAAACCGCAAAGAGCGAGCGCATGAGTGCGAGCGAGAGAGCGCGTCAAGAAAATGCGCAAGCAAAGAGATGAAAGTGCAGACAAAAGCACTGAGCCAACAGCTTCACCTCTCGTCTCGTCTCGCTCCACGCTCTTGGGGCTCTTTGTGGTTTCCTGTAGCTTACGACGTGTGACGACATGTAGAACTAATTGTCGTCCACTCTCTGCATATAAGCGTGCAATGGGCAGAGGGGGGAGTTGCTGGGCGGGGGGAGAGCGCTGTGCGCGATGAGGCCAATTGCAAGAGCAGTGCACGCCTTGTGACAGGCATAAATCAGTTTTAGTTTTCTTTTAGTTATCGTCGCAGCAAGAAGTCGTCACAACACCTGCTGCGCCCATCTCGGCGGTTGGTGTCTTAGCTAAATAGTCCAAGTGTGTGTTTGAAACTGTGCTAAATGTTTTAATTGCAAAGTGCGCAGCCTTAAATGGACATTTATTTTGTGTGTAGCGAAACGAGTTAATTAAACAAACGTGTGCAGCAAACAGAATTTGATATTTTTGCTGATTTATCAGCAGTACAAATAAGGCGAAACTGTCTGAGCAAATAAACGAAAAATTAGCAAACATTTTAGTTAATGCACATAAAATTAAAAAAAATCAAAAAACTTACAATAGAAAAATAGTAAAAACTTGACACACCATAACGGGCAAGACGTTCGTGTGCCGTCGCTTTTGAAGCCAAAGCGTGTGGGCTTAAACTAACACTCGCCTAACCCCCCTCCACGCAAAGCCCCGCGTACGAAACTTAATGAGAGGCGCCATATTTGGGCAGATCGAAGCTCGCAAGATGCCCGCCACGGTCTTAGCTGCTGCTGCCTCCGGCCACACGACCAAGCTGAACAACAACAACAACAATAGTCTGTGCAACTCGATCGCCCATCTAAGCGATTCAAGGACCAATCTCACTGTCAACACGCCCACTCAAACGCCTACGCCCACCACTTGCCAGCGCTTAAGGTAAGCAAACATTTACGATATGTTGTTTTTTATTCGCTGTTTGCTGTTTCTGTTTTATTGTACATGTTTATTTTGTCAAGCATGTTATCAAAAAAATTCTGCGTACTGCTGCTGGTGGTTATTAACAAATTATGCTAATTGTTTATGCGTGAATCGTGAGTGGGCATTACATCGCATAATGCGATTCAAGCGATCGCTAATTGCAATTTATTCATATTCAACGTGTCACCAAAAAAAGAGTAGGGAGCGCTATGGGAATTAGCTAAAGCAAATTTAAAACTAATGAAATAAATTATAATTTTATGAATCGTTAGAAATTAAAATTCGCATATAAACTCAGCGTGAGGTCAAACACTTTCTATTTGTAAATAATACTAGAATTTAAAAGCTGAAAATACATGAATTAATTCGAATTTCATAAAACTTTGATTTGTAATTCTAGTAATAATATTTCAACTCATTAATAATTTTCCTTTGAATTTCTATACAACAGCGAAATGTTTCGTCGTTCAATTGCAAGCAGCACACAGTCGAGTTCAAGGGAGAATACCTATGAAGAGGTGAGTGCATTATATCCAAATAGACCGAAACCTTAAGAGTAATTGTTCATATGCAAAAAGCATTTGAATTACAAATTAGTGCTAGGCATTCATTTATTAGAAGAGGAGATCTCAAGATAAATAGTACAAAGCTACCTGCGTTGCTAGCTCAGCCTAATTAATCAAAATAATGTTTATAAAGCGTATGGCCATATTTGGGGTTGGATGGACTCAGATTACATTGATACGCTTTGCATGCATGTGTGCATATAAAAAGTTTTTGACAAGAAAGTCGTGCCGTAACAATAAAAATCTTTTAGCAACAGCCAGAAACAACAACAACAACAATTCATGCCCCAAAGCTATTTATAAACAAAACAGGAATATCTTTATAACTATGTCTACCTCAATCTTTGGGGTGTCTTCGAGCTGGTAATTCGAGCCAGTGGCAACCACTTTTAGCAAAGAGAAACAAGGAGAAGCAGCATAAATCGTAGTATAAACAGCTCAAGTGTGCCAGCTGCCTGGCTGCCTGTATCTTACAGATACATTTTTCTTAAAGGCGCGCAGGACCAACGCAGCGCAGCGCATCCTTACAGGCATTGACCTGCTTTGGAATGTCTTTTGAAAAAGCAAACCCAAGCGAAAACAGCTGCCAGCTCTCGCTCTAGTCTTAGGTACAGCTCAGCATATTTGTAGCTCTGCAGCTGTCCTTGCATTGGTCCTTGCTGTATATATTTTTACATTTGGCGCGCTCGTCTCAGCGTTCGACAGGCGTTCGCCTTTTGTTTTGGAGCTGGCACAGGTTTTTCTTCTTCTCTACCTCGATGCTTGGGCGCTGGAAACATCTGCCGTGTGTTTGGGTTCGGCGCTGTCTTTAAGGACGCGTCCTGCACTTTAATTGAAAGTAATTTCATTGCTGCTGCTGCCTGTGCTGCGATGACGGCAAGTTGATAAGCATGTATACATATAGTTTGTATATAATCAATGACATGTTGTTGGATTTCGAACGCGACCTCATGTTAAGGCTGTTTCCTGTCAAAAGGATGCCAAGGCTGTACAGTTGGCAGCGATAGACAAAGATTGGGCATGTTTTGAAGATTTGCTGCTTAAGAAAATTATATTTAAAATATTATTGAAAAACATTTAAAATTAAACTACATGCATACAAAACTCTAACCCAGAATTGTCAAAATTGCTTATTCTGGCTTTTCATTTAAAAAAAAATTTATAACATTTGCTCTAAATTGTTTGCCAAAGTCAACGAAACTTTTCGCACACGTCTCAACAATTTTACACACTTGACCATATTAAGCTAGACAGAACAGAGTCCGAGTCTGAAATTAACTAAACTGCAGTCATTTCCAGCTAATAAGTATCTAAGGCGAAGCCAAATTGCACACATAACATACGAGGAGATCTACTATAGAAGCTCAGCGCCTCGGGAGCGTCATTTGAGAGTTGTAAACAACAGAGACTGGGCAACCGCAAAGGCAGCAGCAATGCTGTCTTGCCATGTGGCAGCAGCAGCAGCAGCAGCTTCGATTGCAGTGGCAGTTGCAGTTGCATGTGGCAGAGTCGCGTGTAAAACGCATAAGATTGCAAATTACCACGCTCGAATGCGTTGCACGTTATGTTTGTGCGAGGTGGCATCATTACAATGCTGCAAGCTTTGATTCGATTTCATTTGACCACAAGCGTGTGGCAAACACAGAGCGAGACAGATCGATCTCTAATAGTTGCATTGACTGACAGTCTCATGTTGCAATTAGCTGTGGCACAAGTTACTGAACCCCGAGAGTTCAAAGCAGCTCTAATCTCTGGTGTGGAAAGTGCAAGTCAAACATTAGACAAGACTTTCTTACAATCAGAAATCAAATATTTTTATGGCTGCAGCTTGAAATCGAAATCGCTGATGACAAATATTTGACAAGTTGCCACTGTGTGGCAGCCACAAGCGCACTCTAGTTTTTGATTAGCGTCTTATCAGCGCCTGCGGCACTTGTTTGCTTGAGGTTACGACTGCGTGCACAGAGTTCAAACATAAATTAACAACTGCTTGGCACTTTTAAGGGCTCGCAGCTCAAAAGTAAATGTTTGCTTAATTTGAATTTGTCTTTAATTATTTGATTTATGTGTGGGCAGCAGATAGCAGATAGCAAAAGCTTTGATTAGTATAAAATAGAAAAACTTCTCATTCTAACTTCTACTTCATTTTTCTAAGTTTAACATTTTATGCAATTTCTTTCTATTTTCAAAGCGTGTGAAAGTTAATTATGTCTTTACAACTGCAAGTTCTATTATTACAAAAAAACAATTGTAGCATTTTAATAAACCACATTAATGTCAGCTGTCCAATTTTCGAATTGACAAAGTGAACACCAAAGAATCAGACAAACTTCCAAAAAGGTTTTTGAGGTTCAGCGCACTCGCATTCAAATGCAAACAGAAAAACAGAGAGCGACCGCCTACCTCACCCCACAGCTTGGGCCCTAGATTATTATGAAAAAAAAACACCTAAATGGGTCGCGTAGGGTTCCACAGTTGGGGCTCGAATTCGATTTTTGTCATGTGTAGTGCTGCAGCACGTACAATAAATTAGTGACATTATAAAAAAATTAAAACGTGAGCTGCCAAAGCTAAACATATATTCATATACTATAATAAACGGCTTTGTGTTCAAAGTTTGTTTCTATATTTTGTTGTTTTTCTCATAAGTGCCGCAAATTCACAGCTCACACAAACGTGAACAGTTGTAACCAGGGCAAGAGTTTTGAGTGTGGGGTGGAGTGTGAATTGTTCTTCATTCATTAGCATGCAGCACACGTTGAAATGAGAAGCGCAAAGAGCGGCGCAATTGTCAATAGACAAAATATCAACAGCCACAGCGCAGCAGTTTATTTTTTATTTGTAGTCTATAATAAACGTATAATAATATACAAAATAGTAGCTGAGCACATATCTTTTTAAACAAAAGCTCCCACGCTTGCGTCTTAAGCCGCGTCTAAAGGAAATTGTTTGGCATTTAAATAATTTTTCGTTGTCAGCCCACATGAGTTCGAGAGAGAAACTCAAAGCGAGCGAAGCGCTTAGATTTGTACAAAAGTGTTATTGTTAAATTTATATGCGAAAATTGCATTTGAAATGAGTTTGAGTTGATTATAAATACAAAACTTTTGCGCATTTCTGTTATCTTTGCTATTTATTATAATCGTATGCAGCGGAAATCATTCCGAAATGAAACCCAAAACGCTGCCTCAGGTAGTCCCAAGACAAAGCGACAACTAACCAACTGGTGAATGAACCTCAAACGTAACCCCAGCCGCAATCTCTCGGGTTTTTCTCACTCTCTCGCTCTCGCTCTCGCTCTCGCTCTCGCTCGTCTCTGTTTGCCATTAGCAGCTTTTTAGCTGGAATTTGCTGTGGCCTGCACTTGACTTTATCACCACGCAGCGTGTGTTTAACGGAAAGTCCTGCAGGACATGTTTAGCACACATTTGGGTGCATGTGCGGCATGCTGCATGCTGCATGTGGCTGCTGTGCACAGCAAGCGGTAGCATATGATAAACATTTATTTAGTAACATGTCAATTTACTGCCAGTTCAAGCATAAATACTTTTTAAAATATTTTAAAAATAGCAAACACTTAACTCTTAAACGAGTTAACAAAACTCTTTAAAGTTAAACTAATTTTATACATTTTTCAAAGCTATTAAAATTAGATAGAAATGTTAGAGAAAGAAATACATTTTGCAAATCGAATTAAATTTAAAAATTATGCATATTTGTTGCCAATTAAATTATTATACAATATGTAAAATTAGTCATGTCTTTACTGATGGATCTTTGTTTTATTCGAATTTAAATATGCATGTAGTAATTTAGCATATATTTTAGATTTTGTCATGGTTATAAAAATGTTTACCATTGTACACTTGGAATAATAATTCGCAGCAACTTCATGGCGCTTTGCACATGCATCGATAACATCTTGATCTTGAATAGATGATGAACAGACCTACACACACACACGTGTGTGTATGTGTGTGCTTTGCTATTGTTAGGCAGTTAGTTATAGACAACTTTCTATTATTGTCATATTATGTGGCAGAGTGTTTGAAGCTTTTCACTCAACAAAAAGTCAGTTCAAAATTTCACAGCACTTCCTCATTAGCTGAAGTCTCCGACAATGGAAAACCAAAGCTAAAGAAGATAATTAAATCAACGTTGCATGACACAACTTAATCAAAACCAACACAACAACAAAAAACTATATAAAAAGCAATGAAAGTGAATTAGGCATAAAAAAAAAAAACAAAAACAATTGAGGTCAACGAACATCGCATAGATGACAAATGTCAGCAGAACCCCAAGCAAAAAATATACAAGACTTTGACTGATTTACCAATCAGCTGCATAGTGAAGAGAAAAAAATGATATATGTGCGGAGTGAAGTCTAATGGATTTTTAACTAATGTTTTCTTTGGTTTTATCTGCTCATTTACGTGCCAAATCTGATGCTGAGGTGAAAGTGTTGCAAAAATAAAAGTCAGCCAAGAGGCACAAGTGGCAAATGAGCTGAGAAAAGCATTAAGCGCCCGAATTTACAGTCCGTGTGGCATGGTTTCTCACACTTGCAACGCGCAACGCGCATACGTGCTGCAAGTTGCTCCACTTAACCAATCAATATGCCACTGAGTCATGTGTTGCAACCACAACAAAAACTAGCTTGACTCATAGCGTCTAAGTAAAAAAAAATTGTAAAATATTACTACGCGTGTTTTTAGTTTAATTAATGTGACTTTGATGCAGAGTTTTTCATGTTGCAACTGCGGCAGTGGCAGCGGCAGCTGTTTCCGTTGCGCAAACAGGCGCCACTGCCAAGACATTCATTCAACCTTAAATATTTACATGTAAGCGCATTCCTCGCATACTACAAGGCGCTAATTCTAATGAAGTTGCATGCACCATAAACGACCAAAAGGCCATTGTGGCAGGTGCCTGTCATTTAAAGTTCTTAGTTGAATGCGCTCTCGACTTGTTTGCCTTATCTATGCAACAAATATGTGTGTGTGCTATTCACATTTATAACAGCTAATGAGCTGACGAGTCTAGTTATGGCTAGAACTGCATTAGACAGTTGAGGGGTCACACTTCAATGTATCCTAGTTGGATTAAAGATAGCGGAAATTAAGACGCAGGACAGATCTGTGTATATAACTACAGATAAATAAGACAATAATGGTTATAACGACTTTTTACTAGAATTTATTTAAGTAAGCAGCTACACAAAATAAACTAATTAAGTTAGCAATAAATTGAGTTTAGAAGTTACAAGAAAACTCGAGTAAACTTTTTTTTACATGCTTTATATCGAATAAAAATATAGTATAGTTTTTATACTTAGCTTTAATTATTTGTTACTAGCACTTGTTGCTCTTAT
Organism: Drosophila busckii; assembly: GCF_011750605.1. Lineage (NCBI taxonomy): Eukaryota > Metazoa > Arthropoda > Insecta > Diptera > Drosophilidae > Drosophila > Drosophila busckii. The sequence continues at coordinate 12,187,941 of NC_046604.1, read as the reverse complement.
TAAAGGCACTCATTAAACTTTTGCAACATTTTAATGCCAATAATTTAACCGTTAGCTGATTTTGCACAGCTCCGTGGCTAAGTAATCAAGCAACAGCCTCTTGGGCATGCACTCATTCCCAGAAAATCAACTGCTATAAACTACTCAGAGCGCTGCTCATATATATATATATATATATATATATTTTGCATTGCTAACTAGCCGCAACTAATGCCAGACCCAGACCCAGACCGAGACCGAACCAAGAGCAAGACCTTCAAGGGACGCGAGCACGGCGTGTGCGGTTGTCCAGAGATTTGCCGCTTTCTCTCTCTCTCTCTCTGTGGGTGTGTTGGTGTGACTTGCACTCTGAGTTGCATAATACAAGATCATAAATAAATAGCATAGAAGATTTACATTTGCCGGCAAGGAATGTGCTGCTGTACGCTCGGTCACACTTTAATTAGTGTATATAAAGCAAAGCCTGGCGGGCTCTGAGAAAGGCATAGCGTTAGTCTTAGTCTCTGAGTCAGTGTCTCAGGCCTTTTGGGTAATTGATACCCGAGGTGTTGATTTGAAAAACAAAAAAGAAAAAAATTGTAAACAAAGCGCTTGTTATGCCCGCACACAGCACCCAGAAAAAAACAAAGATAAACAACAACTGAATTTTTGGGAATTTAGATAAGCCGCTAAATGTATTTATTCTGAAAAAAAGTAAAACAAAAGCAAGATTCGAATGCAATGCAATCATTATCAGCATCCAGCACAAATATTTAAGCCCATTGCACACTTGTTGTGATTTCTTGTTTAAATGCTTAAGCAAAGATTAATCGTAGTTGGGCGCAACACGCCCACAGAGAAAATTCCACTTAGCTTGATCTTGTGCTGTTAATTAGGCAAATTAGCTTAAAACGGTTTTGTAAGTGGCTGAGGAAACGTTTTATGTCTAACGGATGTGGCTGCCAAAATAAAAAACTGTTTGAGCTTAAAAGTGAAAATCAAATTTGCGAGTTAAAATAAAATTGGCTTGTGGGCTTAACATAGCTAGCTGCTATTTTAGTTTTGATTTAAGTGACTGTGTTTATGTATTTAACATGAGCTAAAAAAAAACTTAAGCGCAACAGAAACATTTTTTCATTCTATTGAAATCATATCAGCGCTAATAACTTTTGTTACAAAATATCAAATTCTTTGCGGAAATAGGAGAATATGTATTTCTCTAAATATGTTAGCAACAATTGCCGTATCTCTTTTGCTTTGTTCTTTGTCTGCAACACCTTTTGGAAAAACTGTCAATAAGCATTGTTCGATCCAAAAACAGCTGCCCGTGGGACATATTTCCCAATATCTTTTTTGGCATTTCCTAGGTAAGCAACGACCACACAATGCTCTCATTTTGAGCACAGGACACAAAGGCTGTGCAACTGATTGGTAAAAACTGCAATTGCAATTGCAGCTAGAGGCATCTGCATTCGATATGGCCGACATATGTCTGTGGCCTGGTATTTGGCGGCAAATCTGTGCGGCAGTAAAATTAATTAACAGCATGTTTGTTCAAAATAATAAACGAAGCGTAGCTAAAGCGAAATTTAAAAATAGTTGAAGCTGCGTGTACTCATTGCTCAAGTTGCTGAAATTGCTTTCCAAGCTGAGCTTGGCAAGAGAGCGGAGAGCCAGTTTCTGTACTCTCACCAGACAGCTTCTCTTTGTAGCAAGAAAAGTTGCTGCTGCTGCTGCTGTTGTTGTTATTTCTTTTTCGGCAACATGCTCAGTCAACCTTGGCAAGGCCGTTGTTGCCGGTTTTTTTATATGTGGCCTATCTCTGACTCTCTGTGTGTGTTTTTGTTGCTGCGTGGGTCTTTGGTATGTGGCCAGACGGAAGTGTGTTTTGGTATAATTGACATCACCCTTTTTAGCTTCAATAGCAACATTAGCAGCAGCTGCTTATAATTTTTATACTCTCCATTTCGCTGCTACGTTTGCTGTAATTGCAGCTCTTGGCTTGGCTTGTTGCCATCATTAGAGCATGTTTGGTAGTTTTAAACTCACACGACTAATGTTAACTCAAAAAGTGTTCTATTGCCAAATGGCTTGGAAAGTGTTAAGGGTGGCTGCTTTTATATAAATATAACTTTAAATTTGCCATATACACACAAAATTCTTTAAATTACGCTCATTATATTGTCCAGCCCAAAGGCGCTTTGGTCTGCGTGCCAATTTCATTAATTCATCAAACTGCATACGAAGAGAGAGAGAGAGCGCCAGTTACGCTCTCTCTTCATGTAAATACTAAAATGCAAGCAGTCGTTAACAGCTGCGCACACGCTCTCGCTCTCAAGCGCTGTTGATCGTCGCTGCGTCTCGCTTGCGCGCCAGTAGCAGCAGCAGCTGCGAGGGTGAGAGCGTGTATGTTAGTTAGTGAGAGCGCGCACTCTCTCTCTGCTTGCCGGGCTAGCTGCTGTTAAGACTTACAGCTCACAACGTAAATTCAGTTGCTTTTTAAACAGCGACGCAAGCGGTTCATTTAGCTCGTGCGTTCGTTCAATAATAACTTGCAAAATAAAGTGCTTATACATTTGTGACGCGTGTTTGAAAAATATAATAAATATATTTTAGTGCAAACAAACAAATAATGTGTGCTTAAAACAATTAAACCAAAACAAATTGTAAACAATTGTTAATTAAAACATTTGCGGATTATAAACAAAGCTAAAATGGTGCGCAGCTTAGCACAGTGGACCAAGACGTTGAGTTTTCCCTCACGTCTGTCACCCAATCGCAACTCCAAGGATTGCAGCACACTGGCCAGTCCAGTGCCGCCACCAACGCCGCCGCGCAATAAAACCAAAGGACATGGCAACTGCGCCACCTCACGCTCCTCCTCGTCGACAGTCTCCTCCTCACACTCGTCGGCAGCTTCACACAATTCGCCCACACCGAACAACAATAATATGCCCATAACGGAACTGGAACAGATTGTAAGTACAGCTAAAAAAAAAAGAAAATAGTGTAAAGAGCGAATGCAAGAATTTGCTGCAGCAGCTGCGCAAATATTCAGAGCGAAAGAGAAAGATAGATGAAGTTTGCTGATAAGCAAGATAAAGCTCCAATGACCCATTTAAATAACTGTAACTGCGGATTAGACGCATAGAACAATCAATCAGTTTAATAAATAAACAGTGGGCGCTGATAGTAAGCCCCCATATAAATTCCACTGAACAAAAGATAAGCCGAGCAGATAACAAAAGCAGCAGAGAGCGCCGTATGGCCAAAAGACGCAATTGGCTCAAAGCCAGCTTCATATAAAGCAATTACGCACACATGTGGTAGAAAAAATATTGAAAAAAAAAATCTGAAAAGCAAACAGGATGTCGCCACGCTTGAACAACGCTGGGAATTATGTTTGCCCAGGGAAGCGACCAAGGGTGAAGGGAGTGAGGAGCAGTAAACAGTTGACAACGACACATGTGTCCAGCATATGGAATAGTTTTGTATTTTTATAAGTGCAGGCTGGGAAAAAAGCAACCAAATCAACGAAATCAACTATAAAACAAACTTCGCTTCAACTTGCAAGTGAAAACTATTTGTCTAGGCAGGCAAGAAATGTTTCCGATATGATCTGCTGATATCAATGGGAAAATTCTCACAGTAAAACGAGAAATTCCGAAATGTAAATAGCGCTTGTTATAAAAATATTTAAGATTCTCACACTTGAAGGAATTAAAATATATAAATGTTATGGGCTTGATTAAAAATAAACAAAGCGCACAGCAAGATAAACCATTAAATAAATAAGGCTTAAGCCAAAATGTAAATATGCATAATTATTAAAATATTAATTCATTGTTTTTTCTGTTTTTGTTAGCAAACAAAGTCTTTGCTAAAATATGCTAACTGCCCATACTTAAGAGTTTCTCTAGATTTTGCATAGTTTAATCATATTTCTAGCATTTGCCACACCTAGTGCTCTGGCCACGACAACATGGTGGCAACTAGCGTGGCAACAACAAAAACAACAACAAATAACAAATTACAGCAACAACAAAAGCAACAACAACAAGCGTGAGCATATGCCACACTTTACAGTAGTCGACTATAAAATCGTGACTAGCAACTTAGGCGCCGCTGCCGTTATAACGGATGCACTGCCCCCTCACTCGCTTCTCCCATTCCCTTCAAGCGCTGAGCTCTCGACTTGCAGCAAATGCCAAAGTTGAAAGGCGTCGTCTGCCCAATGAAGCGCAACCATTTACCGTTAGTGAACAGCAACAACAAAAACAAAATGCGCTTATATAAGTCAAAAAATATCTAAGCCGATTTGCCATTTGGCCCAAACGTGTTTGAGCCATGGCTTGAAGTTATTTGTGCGCCTCGCTGGAAAAGCCGCTCAAACAACTTTTCCAAGCGCAAACATCCTTGGCCAAAGGTAAACCAGTTAACCAGGTTGCCCACTGCGAGCGCGGGCGTCTCGTTCGTGGCATGCCACACATATTTTGCAACGGCAACGGTAACAGCAGCGCCACTTGGGCCAACATCTCTTAAGTTGCAATGTCCGCTGCTGGCCCAAGCATTTCCATTTCCGCCTTGCCCCCAAAGGAATTCGCAGCAGCCGCCAGCTGCTGCTTTTTTCCCACACTGCAAGTTGCATGCAGCAGTGGCAAGTGGCACACACACACACATTGGCATAAACTTGCTATATAGGTTTATATCCAGAGCTTAGCTCACTTCGCACTCAGCTGTTAATGTTAGTGACACATTTTCAGCTTTTTGTTGTTTATGGGTGAATTTTTGAGCAGCGCTGCGTCAACTGTTTTCACTTTGTGAATAACGACAGGGCTGCAAAAAAAAAAACAAACGAACTGTGCTTTATTATTAAATATAATGAAGTAAGCAAATAGTTTAACAAAATTAGGCAGCACTTGCTAAAAATATAGCTTAAAGCAGCTAAAAATATTACGTATTGTTTTTGTTAATTCACGACGAGCGCTCAAAACAAAAAAAGGCTAAAATGTTTTTTGAGCCATCAGCAATGTTGACGCTTCCTGTAGCTGTAGCAGCTGCCAAGAAATTACATAAAAAATTTATAAACAGCGCTGTACAGGTAAAAACAAATTACAAAACAGCTGCTCAGTTCTTCCTCACGCTCTCTCGCTCCCTCTTGCTCATAATATAAAGATGCATGCTTAGCTCGGCAAAAAAGATTGCCAAACTGCGCAGTTGCAGCGCTGCTTTGGCTGCTGTTGTCGTCAAATATGTAGAACAATTTGATATTTGTAATTTAACTGTTAACGCTCGAAATCAGCAGCAAGCGAAAAAAAAGTAAAGCAAAGCAGCAATGCAATGTGTGTGTGTGTTAAAGAGAGCGTGAGCGTGTATGCGTGCGCAGGTGCAGAGCGCGCTTTGTTGCTTTACCTGCTCTTTTGTTAAATCAGCTGCTCTTGCGCTCTTTCAAGTTATGCTCTTGCCATCATGAAAAAACTTGTTTGTCTGTCTTCAGTTGTTTTGTTTTCAATTTTTTTGCAGCTGCCTATATCATTGTGTATATGTGTGTGTGTGTGTGTCTACCATTATTATTTTTCTTGCAACTCTTTGTGAAATTCATTTAAGAAAAAAACTGCGCATCAGCTGTTTTCTTTTTGCTTCAATTACTTTTTATGCACATTTGAAACTTTTGCCAGCGTTTGCATTTTTAATACAATTGATAAAAAAGCAGCGAACATTCAGTTTATTAGGTCAGCGCACACGCCCACAAATTAGGGCGTAGCTGGCACTGTGGGAAGCTTTTGCTTTAGTTAAATATTTGCTCTACTACTAACTGAACGTTAATTTCAAATATAAACATTTAGCACAATTTTGATTTGAAATTTGTTAAAGTAAACTCAATTTATTTATTTGGTGCGTGTTGTCAACAAAACTGCTGCACATGCCACATGCGGCAGCAGGCAGCGGAAGTGGCATGCAGCGCAGTTATAATAGCCGCTAACACCACAATTTGTGGCACAGCTGGAGTTGTAACAACAAATGGTGTTGATCTTTTAGTTTAACAGCAGCCGTCAACAAAAATGAAAAGAAAGTCGTGACTATTAGCCATAATTTCATATAAATTGTAACAATAACTGCAACAACTGAAAGCTTTTTGTCACACTTTGTAGTTAATAAAAGTTTGTTTAAACGCTGCATGTTCCCACGCTTGCAAGTTGCCACAAGCGCAGCTGCTATAAATAGTTGCTGCCCCAAAGTTATAAAAACATAAACATTGCGTTGGCTACAAGCAGAAATAAACTTTTTTTAATAGCTTCTCTCCGCCTTGAACTTTGGTAAACTAATCGGTAAATACTTCGGCTATATACTCTATAAAAATTGTGGGACCCATGCCAAGCGTTCAATGCTCCCGTCATTCCAAATCGAACACGCATAATTTTGTTGTCTAAAATTATAAAAATGTTGCTGCCGCCTGCCGCTTGCCACAAGTGCAGCCAAGTGCCTCATTGTGGCTCATAAAAATAAAACAAATGCCTGCCTCTGTGCATAACCGTTGTTGCCTTCTCTCTCGCACACTCCAGCTCCCCCTTGCTGCTGCCTTTGTTGTTGCTTAATTACAGCTACTTGTAGTTTTGTCTGCTGGCTTTCACGCAAATTGAATTTCAAATTAATTGTGATTTTATATAATCCACACAAGCTGGTTGTGAATTTTTCAATGGGTTTGCTTTTTGGCCAACAACTCGAGTGGAGTTCAATGCAGTTAAGACGCCCAAACAGTTATTCAAGTGGCTCAAGGTAGATTTCTAAAATAAATAAACAACTTTTGTTTATTTCGATTTGCTATAAAAAAAAAAACAACTGAAGTTTTTTATTTATATTTAGCTGTTTATTACTTCAAATTGAAGTTGCAGATACTTTACTTTTGCAATTTTGTTTAGTCTCTCTGTCTCTCTCTCTATGGCTGTTTATTATTACTCATTACTTTATGAAGCCATTTTGGTTTCCTTGTAAACAATTACAATGAACAAATCAACGTTGACAAACAGAAGAAGACGAAGCAGATGCAGCTGCGGCCTTTTGATCTTTTCATGCTAAGCATGAAGAGTCGCCTCTCCTTGCGCTTCTCAACATTAAAGTTCATACGCCGATGCATTTAATATTTGTGTAAACATGCAGCATTTGTTTATGCCACATGCCGCATGCTGCATGCCGCAATGCTGAAGTGCCAACGCACACACAGATTTATATAGAAAAAAAATTGTACTTGTTACTTCCTGAAATTAGCGTGGCGCAGCACCCAAACTGAAAAAAATAAGAAAAATTATAAAGCTTAACTGCTAATTGGTCCATGGCCCTAACTGAAGTTAGAGTTCAAAATTTAATAAATGTTGCTTTATTTTTTTATGAAGTTGACATAAAACAGCTGAAACTTGTTTTCACGTTAAATGAAATTACCAGCAAATGGCAATTCCATAGAATTACATACAAACATATATAAAAGAATATACGTACATATATGTTTATAATTATTTTTCTCGTTGTTTCGTGCTCTACGCCCATTCCAAAAGCGACATGAGCCTGAGAGATGCCCGCTCATGTGTTAATTGCTTATTATATCTTCGTTTTTGATGTCATTTCAACTCAAATTCTAAGTGTGTGTGTGTGTGTGTGTGTAAGCCAGCGGGACGACATGTTCATTTATCAAAAGTCAAGCCACGCTCTGGGCCCGGGCGCCGCCGCCAGTTGCAGCCCAAGCTGCAGATAAGGTCAATTAAAAGAGTCAACCGGAAATGTCGCGGCGACGCTCGCTTAGGCGACGCAACTTACAATGAGGGGCAAGTCAGGGGCAGGGCACACACATGTGTCCATAAATACAGTAAAAACCAAGTGACAGTCAAAGTACTTTCATTGGAAATTGCTGAATTTTATATACAAATAGACGTAAATTCTAAAGAATTTTTATAGCTTAAAGTACATTTTATTTTTTTTATTTTTATTAATACATATTTATGACTACAGTATTTATATTTTAATGCTACAGTACTTGCACTTTGTTCATAGCGCTTGTTTACTGTAGCGAAGCCAACATTAATCGCTCGTCATGGCACATTTTTAATAGTTTATCAAATAGTTTTGCTGACAATAAGTTTGCCATAGATTGTTCGCATGTTAATGTTGCTGCTGCTGCTGCTGCCGTTGGGGGCGACCTTAATTAGTTTGCCAGGCAATCATAAATGTTTTCGCACAATTTATTATTATGCCAAGGCGGATGCAGCTCTTGGTTTGCAATTAAAGCGCAGCGCGCAGGCGCAGGCCCAAAATGTCAAAGCAGGAAATGCAGAAAGAGGCGTGGCCTGCCTTAGAACAAGTGCAGTCATGTGTAAACTGTTGACGCGTAAGAAAAATAACAAGAGATAGTAGTTGAGGCAGGTAGCGGACCCGAACCCGTAGGTAGCTCAATGGGAAAATTAAGCTGGAAAAGCGATAGCAAACAGGTTGAGCTAGCTTCGGCGATAAGCAGAGGAAATCCTTAATAACCTTTAGCTTATCAGCCTGTGAGCTACTTACACGTGTTGAGCTGCCAATACACGCACCTCCTACTCATCATAAATAGATGTGTTGATTCAACAATTTAAAGTAGTGCAGATGTGTCAATGGCAAAGGCAACTTCTTGCTGATTTTTGCCAGCAGTTAAGCAAATTTAAGAGCAAACAAATTCTCTGCTCAATAACATAATTTAACTGGCTAGCAAAGTTATTGTAAGAAATGAAACAAACGTTTTTAATTATTTTAATATTTTTTTAATGTCAACTATAAACAGTCGAACTTAAAAGATAATTTATATAATAATTATGATGTATAAATTACTAAACTCCATTCTCTCTTTCTTGTTTCTTGCAGATCTATCCCGGTCCTGATCCCAAGCAGGCGATCATGGGGTCGCTGGTCTTTTGCATACACCACAAGCAAGGCTGCAAGTGGTCGGATGAGCTGCGCAAGCTCAAGGGACATCTGAACACATGCAAGCACGATGCCACCCAGTGTCCCAACAAGTGTGGCGCACAGATTCCACGCATTATGATGACGGATCACTTGCAATACACCTGCAACCAGCGGCGCACGCGCTGCGAGTTCTGCCAGAGCGAATTCTCTGGCGCTGGACTGGAGGAGCATAATGGCAGCTGTGGCCAGGAGCCGGTCTACTGCGAGGCCAAGTGCGGGCAGCGTGTGCTGCGCGGTCGCATGTCCCTGCACAAGTCCAAGGACTGTGCCAAGCGCTTGCGTCGCTGTGCTCACTGCCAGCGCGAGTTCTCGGCGGATACGTTGCAGCTGCATGCGGCACAGTGTCCCAGAACTCCATTGGTCTGTCCACAGCGCTGCGATGCGGGTCCCATAGCACGTGGGGAGCTGGAGGCGCATTTGCGCGATGAGTGCCAATCGCTGGCGCTGCCCTGCAGCTTCAAGGAGGCGGGCTGTCGCTTCAAGGGACCACGCCAGCTGCTGGAGGCGCATCTGGAGAGCAGCGCGGCCGCTCACCTGTCGCTAATGGTGTCGCTCAGCTCGCGCCAGGGACAGCAAATACAAATGCTCAAATCTGCCGTTTCCAAGCTGTCCATCAACTACACAGGCACCTTGCTCTGGAAGATCACCGATTGGACTGCCAAGATGAGCGAGGCACGCGGCAAAGACGGCCTCGAGCTCGTCTCGCCGCCCTTCTACACCTCACAGTATGGCTACAAGCTGCAGGCCTCCATGTTCCTCAATGGCAACGGCCCAGGCGAGAATACACACGTCTCTGTGTATATCAAAGTGCTGCCTGGCGAATACGATGCGCTGCTCAAGTGGCCCTTCTCGCATTCAATTACCTTTACGCTATTCGAGCAAGGAGCGCAGAGCGGTCAGGGCGGCGTAGCCGAAAGCTTTGTGCCCGATCCCACTTGGGAGAACTTCCAACGCCCGTCCAATGAGCCCGATCAGCTGGGCTTTGGCTTTCCACGTTTCATATCGCACGAGCTGCTGCACAGTCGACCCTTCATCAAGGGCGACACTGTCTTCTTGCGTGTCAAGGTCGATCCCAGCAAAATCGTAGCCGTCTAATTCGACTACGCCTTAGCCTTAGTCTCTACACACTCAACTCTACTAAATACTGTGTATTTTAACTGCTTGAGTGCCACCCACTTCCCCCACCCCCCAATTTCTTAGTCTGTACATAAGCAGCGCCCGCTTCGGGCCTTGTTAGCTGACATATGCTAACGAGCCTTGGTAATGCCACACGCTGTCATATATAGTCAACATATATATATAATAAGTACATATTATATTTTAATCATTTTGCAGTGCTGGAATTAAACCAAATACACACCATACATAAAAAATTTAAAAAAACAAATAGAAACCGAACATTTAAGCTTAACACAAAATAATTTGATAGCTTAGTGTAAGTTTGTGTCTTAAGTCATTTGTATTTTTTTTTATATACATATATATTTATAGTGCGCGTCATCTAACGGCGACGACGTCTGTCAACACTTTCAAAAGATCTTCATTTTATAGATCATACGTTATATGAAACAAATTGCTTGTACATAAAAAACTGCATTAAAACGCATTTGCAACAAATATTTTTTATAAGTTCTTTTAACATTGCTCGTAAGCCAAACGCATTAGTCATTAGTACCATGAACATGAATATATAGCTAATAGATACACTAGTATACAACTTTGAATATAGTCAGCCTAAGTTTATGTTTTAATGCCAAGTCAAACACTGAAATAAAAATACAAATATAAAAAGCAGCAAATGCATTTTTCAATTTTGTTGTATAAATTTTTATTAATTACAGCAGCAGCTTAAAATAAATTTGAATAATTGCAAGTTAAACTTGGAAGTAAATTTTTTTATTGCAATAATAAATATTTGTCAATCGTATTAACGTTAAGTAACTTCAGCTGAACTTAAAGCTATTGCATTCGCTCATAAATAATAAATTTAAATTAAATTTGTTTGCACTTAAACTAAAAGTTAGTAATCAATAAAAATGTACTAAACGGACGTGCGACTGTTTAAAGGAAATCATAAAGTGTTTGGAATGTGTTTGGATAAAAGGCAGAAAATCGATCTGGCTAGGGAAACCGTTTCTTGAGCAGACTCTCCAGCTTGCGTATGCCGGTCTGTGAGCTGCCGTCAGCATTGCGATCTGCGTTGCCCGTAAAGCTGCCCACGCTGAAGATAAACGCGCGCTTGGGCGTGCTGCTGCTCGTCGTAGTAGTGTTGGTAGTTGTGCTCTCAGCGCTGGCGCTAACCGTGGTGTCCGTCTCATCTGTAGTTTCAGCAGCGGGCACTGGCTCCTCCTCGCTTTGAGTTGGCTGTTCGATGAGTCCGCTGACTGCTGCCGCTGAAGCCGTGTGCTTGAAGAGATCTATAAGCTGCAGCTGATCCACACGCTTGACCGCCTTCATATCCAGAATCTTTTGATACTCCGCTATGGTAATGTCCGGCAGCAGCTTGAGCACTTGTTGCGTAAAATGTGCAGGCGGCTGCACTGGCGTCATGACCACCTTGATAATCATTTCAGCGCGCGTCATATCCTTGACCACCACCTTGGTGTAGCTGGTGGGCGCCTTGCGATTCACACTCGAGCCTACGGAGGGCAGCTCCAGCAGCGCTGTCTTAAGCGAATGCGTGTCCAGCAGCAGCTGCTCGCAGCCCAGCACATTATTGGAACCATCGGATTGGGTAAGCTTGCAGCGATAAAGCACGTTGATGAACTTGGGTATAAAAGCAGCCACAAAGCGGTGACAGAACTGTGTAAAGTATTTGCGTGAGCTGGCCAAAGTGTCTCGTATGGTGGGCACCGTTTGCTTAAAATTGCTGTAAATGCTGCTAATGAAAGCGCTCTGATCGCCCACATTGCTTATTTGTTGCCACGGCACCTTGGCCATGGCTTGTAGTGAAGCATCGCAGCCAGTTTCCAGATCCTGCACTAGCAGCTGTATGCAGTTGGATATAATGCTGCAAAAAAATTAATTAGAATTGTTTTGAATTTAATGCGGACAACTCACCGATGGAACACATCCTTCTCCTCGCTCATATCTATCTTGCTGGCATAGGGCGCTGTGACCTTTTCCTTCAGCTTATCCTCCAGCTGCTGCACAGTCTCCAGACAGTACTCGCCTGTGGTTAGCACACAGCAAATGCGCACTAGATCGTCGCGTTGAAAACGCTGCACATCGCCTTCCTTTAAAAAGTTGTGGAACACTTGACCCGCAGCTGTGGATAGATTCTGCATATCACGCGTGAGCAGTGAAACGCTTTTGCCTATGGAACTGCCGGTGCTGCTTGTGACCAGCTTGGGTGTGCTGCCCTCCAGCACTTTGGCCGCATATTCACGTAAATATTTCTTAAAGACCAAAGCGAGCTCATACATGGGCTGCTCATTGCTCAGCTGATTGCACTGCACCATGCATTTCTTATAGAACACAAATAAGTCACCAGAGCTGGGATAGACTGTAGTCTTGGCCTCGGCAAACTTGTATGGCTCTTTGGACATTTCGATAAACTTCTCCAGCAATTCCGCCAGATTGCGATCAATGCTGCGTATGTAAATGTCCAAATGAGGCTTGAAGCACTGACCAATCTGATCATGGAATACAGTTTGTGTTAAGGGCTGCTCCGTGGCAGTTAAAACGCGTGTCTGCTCAGCCGTGCTGGCGCCCAGAGTGACGCCAGTGAAGCGCTTGGACAGCAGCTGCTCAAAAGCTTGCGTTTTGTTGATAGCAAACAGCAGCAAACGCACATCAATTTCATTTGCGCGCTTGGACATAATTTGCGATAGCTGCTGACGCGTCTGGCGACAAAACTCCACTGTTATGCGCTCGGAAACTTCCCAATTGAGTGGAAACACTGGGCCATATTTGTCCTCAAAGTCCAACAAGTGCCGCTTGAGCCAGGCATATCGTTTATCTATCTTATCCAGCCAGGCAATGTCTTGGTTTTCATGGAATAGCTGCATATACTCCTCCAGCTGTTGCGCTATGAACCACTTGAGCAGTTCCTTCTTCACCTTGGCATCCAGCACAGACATGACTTTGCACGCGTCAGCTAGCTGATTGAAACCCAATCTGTGCTGGGTTGTAGGCTTGCTGGCAAACGCTTCTTTGAAGTCCTCTGTAATTTGCTGGGCCAGTGTTACCTGTATTTTGTCCACGCTTTGCGAGAGATTCTGCAAGGCAAGTATTTATACTAAATATTTAATTTTTTGTTTGACTACTTACCTTAATTTCTTCTATATCCGAGTATTGCTGAAAATGCTGGTTGACTTCGGTTATGGCTTGCAAAGGATTTAGTATTTCGCCATAGGCACGCCGCTCTATCAGCTCATTCAGACTCTCTATTCCACCCACAAGCATATGCAGATGGTTAAGTGTCGTGATGGCCGAAGTAAGATTCCGCTTGGCGCAGTCTAGCTGCTTGATATCCCGTGTAATCTCTTTGACCATTTCCTCAGTTCTCTCGGCACGTGTCTTTACATCAATAATATGACTAAATAGCGAGCTGATCACCTTTTGCGCCTCGCACAACGCCAGCTGACCATCCTGACCCGTATTTGTTTGACCCCGCACCACAGAACGAATATTGTCATCAATCAGCGACACATCACACTGCATACGTTCAATTGTCTCATCGATATTAGCCAGCGATTGCTCATTTGGAAACAATTGATTGATGTACTCTACTGTATTAAAGTCTGGCGCATCCATGGGATCCTGTTCGTCCGTCTTGAGCACCTGAAAGTCTGCCATTAAAGCATACATATGCTTAAATTTTGAAGCCTTTTTTATTACCTTGTCTATGACCTGCTTCACCTCCTTTGAAAAGTGTATTTTGTTGTTGCTTATCATTTGGCCAGCAATGGCATCCTGATCCGTGGCCACTGCAGCCTCGCTCATTGTATATTTTTTACGCTTAAGTGCTATTAATTATATTTTTACTGTTTTCGTTGACAATTTTCGTTGCCGATTCACAATTGCCATTCTCAGCGCAACGTGAACAAAACAGCTGTTAAAAAGAACTGTTACCGCTCTGTTATTTTAACAGCGCGGATGCTTGTTATTATTTTGCATAAATTTCTTGTTGCATTAACTAAATATAAAAAAGAACGAAAACATGGAGGAGGCGGAAGCTAAAAAATCCATTGCAACGAAAAAAGAAAAATCGAGAAAATCTCATAGCTGTCCACACTGTAACTATAAAACCAACCGCGGCTACAATGTTTCTCGGCATCTTGCCAGGCATCTGGAGCGACCACCACCAGAACTGCAATACATGTGCAGTTATAATAAATGCAACTTTAGTACCTTACGCTGGGACAACCTTATGCGTCACAAGCAGAGAATGCATAATGAAAGGAAAAGTCCAGTACCTGAGATGAGAACACCTGAGCCGGAGGAAATGATATCAGTGGGTCACGAAATTGTCGTAGAGGTGCCGCGTGTTACTAGAAATAACCATGCGGCTGGCAAGCGAGTGCAGTATGAATGCAACAAGTGTACATATCGCACGGATCGTGCTTACAACATAAAGCGGCACGTGGCCAAGCACGCGGAGGAGAACTCCAACGGATTGCTGCTCCATGTCTGCGTCATTTCTGGCTGCTGCTTTAGCACGCCACGCTGGGACAATCTTTGTCGGCATGTAAAGCGCATTCATCAGCAGGTCCTATCCTAAGTTAAATTCATGCACACAAACATATATTTTTACAAATCTAATTTAATATACATATATTTTCTAAATGTTAAAAATGCAATCTTATTGTTTAACTATTACTACTGAGTAAAGAAGGAGTTGCTCATGGAGTTTGTGCCCGAGTTGGCGCCCGTTGTGTTTAGTCCCAGCATGGAAGTGTCTCGTTGTGAGGCAGTAGCCATGCGCTGATAGCGTGCTATATGATCCAAAGAATAAGGCAGGATAGGACGCACGCTGTGTATCTCGAGCAGCGTTAGATTATCCAGTTTGGCATACGTGCCCTCACCTTTAATAAAAGCATCTATGGAGGTCCTCAGCTTGGACTCGCGTATATCAAAGATATCCTTAATAACTGTGCGCAGCTCCTCGCAGCGTGGCACATCATCGGGTGAGGTACTCATGACTAACTGGGCGACAACCATATAGTGCTCGCTTGGCATCTTGGTAAAGTATCTGTAAGTTCAAAATGCTTAAAGTATCATTCTGTAAATCAAATTTGAATACACTCACTTGGAACGTTTCTCCTCCTCCTTTATTTCTTCTAGAGTCTCCAGCTCCATCCATTCTGGTGGTACAATGCGACACTTCTGTTGCTTGCGGAGATGAGCTGCCAGCCATAGAGGCACGAAAACTGGAAAGCCGGCTCGGAAAGGTCCCACAGATCCATATATTAAGTGAAGCGGCTCGTTGGAAAAATTTGGTATGATGCTAATCATACATTTTTCACCAATAAACTCAATAATTGATGGATCCATTTGGAATCTAATTTATTTACAAATATTAGTTTGTTTATAGTTTACTTTTGTTTGTTGTTTTAGCGCTATTATTTTAAACGATAACTTTTGATCGATTTATTAGTGCTTGCCAAGCAAAAGCTGCTTGATACGTCACGGCCTTACAGCAGCTGACGCGCGGTTTTGTTTTATTTTGAAATTTTGTTTTGAGTTACAGCCTCAAGAAAAATGTAATTGCGTCAAACTATTTAAAAGTAAATGCATAAAGCTGACCCTTACACGGGTTATCATTATCAGGCACAGCATAACACATGACTAAGCTGGCTGCACTTGAGTAAGTCTGTAAATTAACTAAAACAATAATGCAGTAGCGGTTGCCAATTGGTAAAACTTTGAAATACATGTATATAATATAACTTTGACAAAACCAAGCAATTTTAAATTGGTGGCGTATTTTGCAAATAATATTTGTGTAAATGAAAATGCTAAATTTATATATTTCGAGCGTATACTCTATTGCATCCAGGCATCACGTAAGCTCAAACGTCATGATAAGCGCATGAATGTGAGACATGATCAAGATCAAGCTAACAAGCTCACTAATAGCATAATACAACTGTACCTGCGGCTAATCCCTTAGCCACTTAGCTACGTAATTAACAAAATCTAAAAACTTAATGCAATCGCAATTACAGAAGATGATTGCACAGCGTAGGCGGCGCTTATCAGTGCTGCAATAGCCGACTTACGGTCATGACAAGGTTACTATTAAGGGTTAAGGTGAAGGCTAGGCTAGAAGCACGATAAATTCAAATGAAGAAATTTTAAGGCTTATGCAAGGCAAAAGCAAATTATATATAATTTCTTATAAGTGCAAAGTTCAGTATTTGTGCTTCAAATAGAAAACAAATAATGTAATTCGGTAGCATATAATTTTTAATCCCTGCAACTAAATAAACAAGTGACTTGTTGACTTATCGCTGGACAAGACAAATGTCAGTGTTATTGTTGAGCTGATAAAAGCAGTCAAAGCCAGTAGAAACTAGAAACGGAAAACTGAGTTCAAATAACTTTCTTTTTAAGTTGAGCCCATAAGCAAAGTTCCATTAAAAACTCAAGAAAATTGTGTTCCAAGCATTGGATGCTGAGCTCGAGGCTAATTTTAAATCTCAAGCATTCTGGAAGCACGCTTTGGCGCAGACATAATACGCTGCGAGATGTAGACTAAGTATAAATAAATGATTTTTCTGATAAGCGTTCTGATTTGGATGTGGACTGTGGAACCTGAGATTGCCAATCAGTGCTTGGATTGAGAATTTTTTGCTTTATTTTGCTGAAAAGTACGACTTGATTGAGGTTTAACATTAGTGCTCGTCGATTTTTGACAGGGTACGGAGCTGTCTGGCTGCCGCGGAAAATTTGTCAAGAGTTTTCATTTAAAATCGTTAATTATTTTTTTATAACGGCTAGATAAGCCCCGGCGTAGTTTTTGCCATTCGAAATTTGCTTGGCGGTAAACGCGTCGTGTTTTCGCTGCCTCCCCTTTGCTGCATCACACCTCGCTTTTACACGGTAAGCATTTGCTTTGTCCGTTCTATATATACGATACGGTGTATATATAGGCGATATAGGTGGCTCAGTGATAAGCGCAGCATTGCATCTGACAGACAGACCTGCTTGCCTGCCTGCCTGCATTTGCATCTGGCTGCACCTCAATTTAGTTGCAAGCCAAACAGCGCAGCGCAAACATTAAATCCTCTTTCGCGCCTAACTGTACTATTACTACTACTACCAAAAAGATTTTGGCCCGAATTATGCGCTTTGGCCTAAATAAGTGATATTAATTAGATTGCATACGTTTCATTTGAAGCAACAGTAACAACGAGAATGGTCGACACGGAGATCATTGTCACCAATGCCGGCGAGCCTTGCACCTCGACCAAGAGCAACAGTCTGATTGTCGTCTCCAATCGTTTGCCATTCGTGTTGACGCGCAATGCCAAGACCAAGGAGCTCGAACGCAAAGCTAGGTGAGTGCGTCAAGTTATACACAAGTGAAAATAATAAAAAATTCCGAGAAAAATAAGAAGTGTATTGTGGCTTAATATTTACAGTAAAGTAAAATTAAAAGCAACTAAACATTAAACTTTAGAAAAACAATTAAATTAACATAGAATTAATTCTTAAATTTTCTAAAATATTTTATATGACTTTAAGTGAAGAAACAACAAAACCTTTTGTAAATGTCTAAGTAATTATTTGTTTACGAAATCTTAAAAAATGCGCGACTTTGAAAGGGTCGAATTGTTTTCTAATTCGCAACAATATATTTAAAATTTAAGAGTTCATTGAACGCTGGGACTTGTTTTACGTATTCCGAAAACAAAGCCATCCTATTTGCTTGTGGAACTTTTACAACGGAAATTCGCCTTATCAAGGTCTCGTGACACTGCAGCTCAGAAAATAAAGCGAGTCAAGCTTAACGTCCACGCGGACTTGGTTATAAAGCACACTAGACAAATAATAACAATTGTGACAAAAAAGGCAAACAACTTAATAATATTTCGAATAGTATAGCCCAATTATAATCGCTGCCTAATTTGCATTGAAGATAAGACGCAACCCCAACCCCCAAAAAAACACCCCGAAAAAGATAGTATCAAACCGAGGAACTTGTTTCCACACGCTTTCTTGCGATTAGTAGTGCTATTTAGGCACTTGTCAGTTTCTGTGCCTTATCAGCTTTAGCAAAATACACAGAGAATTAACGTAAATGGGAAGGGGAGGGATGAGCATGGAGCTCTGAGTGAGCGCGCGAGATGAAACTGTAGGCGACATGAAAATTCGAGTACATGTTTAAAATTACAAAACAAATTCAATCATAATAATAATATTTATGTACAATCAGCAATTGCTTATCAGGATTGAGCGTTTCGTTACGTGCTTTTGACCCTTACGAGCTTACGTTGACAATTTAGCCTTAGAACGACTTTGGAGTCAGTCGGAGGCGTTAATAACAAGGCTTTTCGACAAGCTGCGAACCTGACCATGAATTGACAGCATCACGTGCACCACTTGAGTACTAGACAAAGTCAAAGTGGCCTCGACACACTTTTATTTAAAACAAATCAAAGCTATATTGAAATTTTTGTGCTTATTGAGAGCTTTAGGATCTTTGAAGTAGGCCTCTGAGTTTGCATGCGAGGTTGTTTACACTTTGTCGTATCAGCTTCAGTTTATTCTTTATTTTATTTTTTTTTTTTTGTTCTATCATTATGGATTCCTCAGCTTATCAATGCAGCAAGTGTCAGTGTCATTGTGATGCACTTAGTGGAAAATGGGCGGGGTCCCCAGCCCAATCTTAAGCTTGATCTTTCATATATATTTAATTTTTTTTTTACCCACAACTACCTCTTTATTAATTATATAATTTATTCATTTAGTTGCTGAATAGATTTAGCTTACCTTTTAGTCCTTTCTTTCAACAATTTATTTTTCATTCTTTTTATTTATTTATTTTTACAAATTACACAACATTTTCATTTGTTTTGATATATTTTTAAAATGTTATATACCTATATATTTTTAGTGCTGGCGGTCTAGTGACGGCCGTCTGTCCGGTAGTGATCAAGGGTGGCGGTCTTTGGGTGGGCTGGTCTGGCATACATCTGGAGGATCCCAACGAGGCCATACCCGAGTCGAATCCCTACGATCAGACGCCCACTGCTGGCCTCAAGTCCGATCAGGTGGTCTCTGTGAACATTGATTCCAAGATCTTCGATAGCTACTACAATGGCTGCTGCAACAAAATATTCTGGCCGCTATTCCACTCCATGCCGGGACGTGCCAACTTTGGTGGCGAGCATTGGAAAGATTATGTAACGGTGAATAAACATTTTGCAGTGCGCACCATTGAGGCGCTGGAGAAGTGTCTTGCCAAGAACAATGGCAACGAGAAGAATCCGCCAATTGTGTGGATACATGACTATCATCTAATGCTGGCAGCCAATTGGGTGCGTGAGCATGCCGAGGAAAAGAATCTGCCCTGCAGGCTGGCCTTCTTCCTGCACATACCGTTTCCACCATGGGATATCTTTCGGCTGCTGCCCTGGTCGGATGAGATACTGCAAGGTATGCTGGGCTGCGATCTGGTGGGCTTTCACATACAGGACTATTGCCTCAACTTTGTGGATTGCTGCCAGCGCAGTCTCGGCTGTCGTGTGGATCGCAACAATCTGCTAGTGGAGCATGGCGGACGCACAGTTCGTGTGCGTCCGTTGCCCATAGGTATACCTTATGAGCGCTTTGTCAACCTGGCACAGAATGCGCCCAAGGTGTTGAAAACCTCCAAGCAGCAGATTATTCTCGGCGTGGATCGTTTGGATTACACCAAGGGTCTGGTGCATCGACTCATGGCCTTTGAAGCGTTGCTGTTAAAGTATCCACAGCACAAGGAGAAGGTTAGTCTGCTGCAAATCTCGGTGCCCTCTCGCACAGATGTCAAAGAATATCGTGAGCTTAAGGAAGAGGTGGATCAGCTTGTGGGACGCATTAATGGTCGCTTTACCACTGCCAACTGGGCGCCCATACGTTATATTTATGACTATGTCAGCCAGGATGAGCTGGCTGCCTTATATAGAGATGCTGCTGTCTGTCTGGTCACGCCTCTGCGTGATGGCATGAATCTGGTGGCCAAGGAATTTGTTGCCTGCCAGATTAATGAAGTGCCTGGCGTGCTGGTCATCTCGCCCTTTGCGGGAGCGGGTGAAATGATGCACGAGGCGCTGCTCTGCAATCCTTACGAGGTGAATGAGGCCGCTGAGGTCATACATCGCGCCTTGACCATGCCTGAGGATGAGCGTGTGCTGCGTATGGCGCGTCTGCGTCGTCGTGAGTCCGAGTGTGATGTCAGCCACTGGATGCGTTGCTTCCTCAAGGCTGTGGGTGCACTGGAGATGGATGATGTGGGCACCACTACCATGCAGCCTGTGTCCGTAGATGATTTCGATGACTACTTACTCAAGTAAGTTTCCAAGAAACTACAATAAAGTCTAATACTTACTACTGCTGAATCTTTAGATACATCGGCTACAATCATAAGCTCGCCTTGCTGCTGGACTATGACGGCACACTGGCGCCCATTGCGCCACATCCGGATTTGGCCACACTGTCACCTGAAATTAAGAATGTGCTCTACAAGCTCTCCAATCACTCGGATGTCTATGTGGCTGTCATCTCTGGCCGTAATGTGGACAATGTGAAGAAGATGGTGGGCATTGAGGGCATTACCTATGCGGGTAATCATGGCTTGGAAATCTTACATCCCGATGGCTCCAAGTTTGTACATCCCATGCCCATTGAGTATGAGGATAAGGTAAGTCATTTGCTAAAGGCGCTGCAGGATTCGGTGTGTCGTGATGGCGCCTGGGTGGAGAACAAGGGTGCCTTGCTGACCTTCCACTACCGCGAGACGCCCACACAGCTGCGTCCAGACATGGTGGACAAGGCGCGCAGTCTGATAGAAAAATACGGCTTTAGAGCAACGGAGGCGCATTGTGCGCTGGAGGCACGTCCACCTGTGCAATGGAACAAGGGACGCGCTTCTATTTATATACTGCGCACGAGCTTTGGCGTCGACTGGAACGAACGCATCAAGATTATCTATGTAGGCGACGACCTAACAGATGAGGATGCCATGGTGGTAAGTAGATATATTGATAGATGCTAAAGCTGCCAACTGCATATGTTGCTTCTTTTACAGGCTCTTAAGGGTATGGCGCGTACTTTCCGTGTTACCTCCTCGGACATAGTCAAGACCGCCGCGGACCATCGTTTGCCATCAACAGATTCGGTTTACACGCTGCTCAAATGGGTGGAACGACACTTTATGGGACGCAAGGCGCGCGCCAATTCGCTGACATATAGACCTACAAAGGCCGATGGCGTGCAAATCCAAATGTCTCTCGAGGTGGCATCCTCAGCCAACACCCTGGAAGTGTAACGCTTCTGCCTGACCAACTATAAACATATACTATATGCCCATATGCACGTACAATTCTGATATGTAATTTAGTAATAGCAATAAATTAAAAATACAAAACACCAATTTGTACCTTAAACATTTAAAATTTTACATAAATACATTGAATGTTTTGGTAATGCTATGGAAAGTGGCAAACAGTTCTTTATAAGCTAATTTATAGATATAGATACATACATAAAAATTGAGCTAATTATGCGATAAAACTAGCCATGATATGATAAAGAAGAATAGAAATATGGGATAGACGGCAAGCGGCTTGCGATGTGGCGGCTGACTTTGGCCCAAAAATATAAAGGAAGCTATCAAAAGAACAAAGAGAATTTGCATAAGCTGCTAATGTAATTTTTATAAGCTAATCACTTACCATATGTGGCCCAGGTAAAGCCCAATGTAGTGGTCACAAAGCGCAAGAAGAATAGAAAACGTGTCTGCGTGGACAATAAGATGATGCGACAGACAATCAAAGACAGCGCCACGGGTGTTAGACAATAGCCCAGCACGCACACCGATTGGAAAAAGGAACTAAAATTCGAAAAGCATTAAATGAATCACATATTAACAACTTAACGTATTAATTAAACATACATATTGCCGCCCAGCAGCTTGGAGTTAAGCGTCACAATGGCTGCACCGATCCAGACTATAACAAAAACCTGCGCAAATTCAGGTCCATTGTCAGCCATGCTGTCCGCCGATGATGATCCTTGTAGTATGGTGGCCATAAAGGTGCACAGCACCAGCGGACCCCAGAGATCCCCTGCAAGTAAATGTGAGTCAGATCAGCTGTTTACAACAACAACAATTGCTGACGTACAATCGCGCAGCAGACTTGACTTTTCCTTGGGATACAACACGTGATAGAATTTAATGCCCACTGCGCGCATATCCCTAAGAACTGTCTCCCTTATGGGCTCATCTAGCGTATTGTAGTCAGGCACACCATTCTGTGTTGTTCCTCTTGTTGTGCGCTTGCCCGGTATGGACATGTCACCTTCCAACGAAGCTGTCGGCGACGTGTTAATGTCTTCAAACATCTGCAACGCAAAGAAACAAAATTCATTCAACACCTTAAGGCTTAATTTTAATTCTGTCTTTACTTACATCTAGCTTGGAGTCCATTGCAAATCTATTTATTTATTGTGTGCTGGCATAAAAAGTTACAATTTCGTAGATAATAGCAAAATTCAGGGCTGCTAAAACAAATTACAATTATAAGTTCAGGGTTGCTCCTTTGCATGTTGCTTGTCTGGTCGCACTTTTATTTTGCGGGTTATATTCAACTAATGTAAACAAAGTGGTGGATACACTTAGTTGAATTATCTAAATTGGCGTGTATTCCTTTTAATTGTGTTAATCAGAAGTCACATTGTTAATGCTGAGCGTAACATTGTAATTGGGAACTAATTTAGTTTCTTCATGTAATATATATATATATTTCAAAGTAACGTACGTATACATAGATACATTGATAACTTTGATGTACATTGACGCAGCCGTCAGTTTACGATTTGCTTGAGTCTGCAGATCTGCATTCAACAATCGACACTCCACTGCAACAATATTCTGTTTTGTTTACTTTTGCATTTGTTTACGTTTTCCAATTGCTGTTGAGTGGAGGCCGGTCAATTTCCGATAGGTGGAATATCTACCTGCAAACACAGCTGTCAATTAATAGCGAGTTGGCAGCACTGCCAATAAGCGCACAAGATTTTGCATCATATGTAAAAGAACAGTAATAAATAAACTGATGCCTTAAGAAGTGCATACCTTACGCTTAAACTATGTGCTAGACGAACGTGCTTTAAAGGAAAGAGTGCAAACTAATAATCGCCTTGCGTTTGCGACCAGCGGCAATAATAACACCAAGAGCAACAACATGGAAGACAAAGATGCCGCTGCCGCTGCGTCTACACCGCCGTCACCTTCAGGTGTACCCAACAAACCGCTTGGGCTGAGCACCAAGGTAGCGCTCTCGCGTCTACACGAGGACATAGAGAAGGTGCTGCGAGAACAGGAAATTGCGTATCAAGCCGAGAGGTAAATTGCACACAAACAATAGCCATTGAATGCAATAACAATTGAAATATATTTATTCTAGTTGCTACCGTAAATTGCGTGCTGCGTTTGTGAAGCGCTATGACAGCCCGTTGGGTTGGTTTGCCATATGCATAACGTTGTTGACTGCCCTCATTGGATTTTTTCTAATGTATAGCTACAGCTTTGAAGTATTTCTTTTGTTGATGTCGCTGCTGGTACTGGATCTATGCATAGTTATACGGGAGAGCAATCTGCGACGCACGGAAATCTACCGCAAGACGCGTCATGCTTTAGCTGAGCTTAAGATGGCGGAGCAGCATTTATGCGACAACTGGCAACCCAACAATTATCCGCATTTAAGCAATCCAATGTCACCTTGCGTTTCACTGCAGTGGACATACCGCGATGGCCAGATAGTTAATCTGCCGTGGGCGCTGCTAGTACGTGGAGATTTTATAGTGCTGCGTCCAGGCCATATAGCGCCTGGTGCGTGCTATGAGCTTACAAGCAAACGCCACTTTAAGGCCAGTGAAATTTATGGCGCCTCGGCAGATAAGCTGGGCGAGCCACCTGTCAAGCCTATGGCACGTGCACCGTTACCGAATCTAGTGTGTTGCCTGCAGAGCACGCCCTATTTGGATAATCTGCGTGTTTGTCTGCAGAACTCGCTGAAGCGTCCACCCACCATTTACAATCAACAGCGCTATTTGGTGAGTAGTAATTCAAGCTTAAAGAGAAAACTTACTAAAGCTTATACTTTACAGCTGGTAACCAAGTACATACAGCAATGGGGCTTCATTAGCGCATTGCTCATAACGCTTATCGCAGGCCTGGTGCGCATTTACTATCCACTGCACAGGGACATTGGAAATAATTGGCGCATGGTCTTTTTCGAAGCACCTACTGCGGCTGTTATACCACTGCTGCCGCTCATCTTTCCCATCTTGTGGATTTCAATGAACCTCTGGGGGGTGGCGCGACTTCAGTGCTTTCTCAAGACACCGCAAGCTGTCATGGACACATCGCATAGCAAATCCTTTGAAGATGTGGATCTGGATGCTCCAGCCTTTGATTACGATAGCATTTCAATAATGCGCTCCAATGTCTTGCGCATCTGGCTGCAGCTTTGGTGGGGCGATAGCGAGCTCTTGCCACGTTCGGCCAATCTTGTGCAGGTGCTGGGCTCCATTTCAGCGCTGTGCTGTGTGGACAAGAAGGGCATACTTTCCTGGCCTAATCCCACAGCAGAGAAGGTGTTCTTCTTGCACAACACAGATGAGGAGCCACTGGACAATGGCAGTCAGCTGTCTATGGAAACGGAGAGTGATAATGTGGAAGATTCAGAAAGCAAAGAACGTGGCATTGTGGCTGAGGTATTGGATCTCACACACGATCAGCACTGTCCCTTTCGTCTGGAGTTTGATGACCACGAATGGAAGGCACACATCAAGTCGCTGAAGCCACTGGGTTTGCATTAAAAGCATTTAAAAGTCTTCTACCAAATGCTGAAACAATTTGTTCATATATTTCCAGGTCTTGCTATACTCTTGAACACTTGCTCGCCGCTCACCCATGAGCACTATGCACAATTCTGTGGACATGTTAGTGCCGTGGCCATGCTTGATAAAGATCTGGTACCTGTGACAAATCGGTATGCGATGTTTGAATCCAGTATGAAATGCCTTTTGCATGGGTACGTAGTTCATTGCCATTTTCATTGCTAACACTTGCCCTTAACTTAATTATCAAAACTATATAATTGCGTTACACAAATTTCTATATATTATATATAGTCTAATGAGTTTACTGAGCCGCCCTCAAAATGAAAATTTAATTTATTGGGCACATTTTTTGTTTTTTGAAAAGACACTACACCCAGAATTGGATGAAATATAAATATAAACATGCAATTGGTAAAGTTTAAACAAATATAAAAACATAATTTTTTATTATTAAACAAATTCTAATAATTGTCAACAACAATATATTTTGTAACAAATTGTTTTCACAATTTGTCATTTTATTGTTGACATTAAATTTTTGCTATCCCACGCTAAATCACTTAACAGTCTACATAACTCATAATTTGCAGCATTGTGTACAATTTTTTATGTAATTTATTTTATTTTTAACTGTAAATAGTTTTTTTTTTTCTTGTAAATTGGATTCCATTTGCCTTCACACACATATATTCGTATATCTATTAAATTGGCATGCTATTTTAAGTAACAAACACAAAAATTATTATGTTGCCAAGAATGCTTCATATATATAGTCGTCCCCCACATTGTTACCTCCCACTTCAATCTCCACCCACCCCCACGCACTTGTCCGTTACGCTTGACTGCATGCTCACGCATCCCACCCACACCCAAGCACATCCAGCAGCCACTACCAGTTCTAATCGGTTTCTTTTCTATATATATACACATCTATATCACATACAAACGAAAACATTCAATTTGTTGCTGCCCCAGACGCTGTCTCTGCGAGCTGGCCAAGCAAATTGGCTTCACCAATCATGCAACGGACCGTTTTGCGCTGGAGGGTCAGTTGGCCAGTTACAGGCATTTGGTAAGCCAACGTGTCAAATAATAGCTTCAGTTACAAATAACTATTTAAATTTTTGCTTATACAACTCTTGACAATGTCTAGCGTTAGTTTGTTTGCAGTTCAGACATTGAACATGATTTGCTAAACTGTATAAAGTAAAATAGTTTTTGTGGGCTGCGAAGAGTAATCTTTACTTTAATTGGATTTTATTTTAGCTGAGTTTTGGGTACAATATAAATAGTTAATATAAAATCAAGATATATTTTTTGGAAACATATATTTCTTTAGAGCAACAACCTTAGTTGTCACATATTAATCATATCACATATTAATCTTATGCCTATAATAATGTACATACATTTAAGGAGAGATCGTTATAATCATGTCTGTTAGCCAATTACATAAATAAGAACAACTTTTTAAAAAGTTATTTGATTTTCACAGATTTTTATTCGCAAAATTCGTAACTTAAAGATAGTTTTAAACATTTTATTTTAATTGTTTATTATTTGTAACATTTAATTTATATTCTTACATTAATTTTCAGCAACCGGATGTGGTGCGTCGGGATATCCGCTTTGCGCGCCAGTTGCAGCTGTCGACCAAGGTGAAGGTGCCTTTTCCCCACTCGCTTTCCGTGGTGATGCGTGAGAATCCCGGTGGCTATCTATCGCTGTTCACACAAGGCACAGCGGATATTATACTGGACTGCTGCGATGACTTCTGGGATGGCCAAGACTTGCGCCCGCTCTCGCCGCAGGATCGCAAGCGAGCATTGGACTTTTATCAGCGCAGCGCATTGACTTCCTATTGCACAGCTTTTGCTTACAGACCGCTGCGTCATGGTATACATGGAGCGTTGAGCGGACCACAGCATAGCAATGGACAGATTGCTTACTTGGAGCTGCCGCCAGAGTCGAAGCTGCGCATGCAGCATGTGGACAAGACGCACTGCGACTTTGAGGGCGTGGGCGGTGTCAATCCGCATGTGAAGCTGAGCCACAGCATTAGCACGGACTCGTTGTTGTACTCGGAGCACAAGGATGAGGATTGCAACGATGTGGAGGGGTGCTTCGAGATGCAGTGCCATCAGGTCTTCATAGGCATGGTCACCATGCAGTATCAGGCGCAGAACGACATTGTGCAGCTGGTGGAGCGCTTGGAACGCGCCTGCATACGCTTTGTGCACTTCAGCAAGGAGAACGAGCTGCGCTCCAGAGTATTCTCAGAGAAAATGGGTCTGGAGTCGGGCTGGAACTGTCACATTTCCTTGCTAAGCGAGCCAGAGCCGGAGAAGGAGCGTGAGCGTGAGCGCAGCGATAAGCTCAAGGATTCCTCGAAGCTGGGTAATGCCACCAACACCTCGCACACAGACACCGTTGTCATCCAAGCACCCAGCGCCCACTCCAATGCAGACTGCTCCTCCCCCCAAGCTGACGAAGCTAATACATTTGCACTTGTAGGTGATCCCGATGATGGACCCAAGCTAAGCTATCTGCTGAGTCCGCCTACTAATCTGGAAGCTAGCAAGACATTAAGCAGCTCTGCGCCCGGCGCCATATCCAATCCCGATGCAGTGCTGCCTGAAGACGACGAGCTGGAGGAACTTGATGCAGAACCAGATCCAGATCGACACAAGCAGCGTCATTCGTTGGACTCGGCCATGGATGAGAATTGCCGCTCGATGAGCACGCTAACCGAGAGCACAGATCAGAGCGCGCCCATTAATTTCGACATGTCAAATCGCGCCAAGCTGCCCAGAGGCATAGAGAACATACGTCCGCATTTGGAGCAGGTGGACAATGTGCCGCTGCAGGTGTCGCTCTTCACCGACTGCTCGGCGGAGGCGACTAACCAAATGCTGGACATTATGCAGTCATATGGCGAAATTGTTGTCTGCCTGGGCAGCTCGGCTAGCAATGACAATGCCAAGATCTTCCTGCAGGCGGACTGCAGCATAGCCGTGGAGCCGCTGTATCCTCAGGTCTGCCAAGATGTGGACGCCTATACGGAGTCGAATTTGCAGCACAACAAGCTGCACTGGCAGCGCCAGCGTCAGGGCAAGGCGGCCAATCAGGCGGCTGAGCAGCTGCTCGAGTCGGGCGAGGCACGTGCCATGCAATCCCCGTCGCACACCGTCTCCCCCATTTATCTGAGTCGTCTGCTCAACTCGCTGCCCTGCTCCATAGCCATTTGTCGCGACGACCCACTTTCGCTGGTGGCCATAATTGAGCTGTCACGACGCTTCAGTCTGGGCCTATGGAATTGCATACAGTATTGGGCCTGCTGTGCCGGCTCCATTTCCATACTCAATGTGCTCTGCGCGTGCCTCTCGCTGCCGCCGCTCGTGCCGCCGCTGCTGGGCATTTATCTCATGTGTGTACCCGTGCCATTAATAGCCATCTCGCTGGCTCACATCGATCTGGATCCAAAGATTATGCATCGTGCCACAAGCAAAAAGCAAACCGAATACGATTCGCGTGCCTTTGCCTTCGTCATGTGGTGCTATGGCTGCAAATTTCTGCTGCCCGTCGTCTCGCTGGCAAGTGTGAATTGACTTAATTAATTTGCCTCAAACTAACTCGTATTTTAATTTGTATATGCTTAGCTGGTTACCTTCTGGATGTGCATGACCCCACCGTATATTGTTGCTCTGGACGAGGAGTTGTCTTTTCGTAATGAACTGTATGCTTCGCTCTATTTAGCGCGTTGTAGCGCTGTTCCTGGTCTGCTGCTGCATTTTGGTAACTTGATGTGCTTGAATATAAATTTATGCTTAAGTAAAATACTTTAGTTATAATAGTTTAAGTATTTTAATGTACTCTTCTACATTTCTTGTACTAACATTTTTGTTTTCATATTTTTCTTAGCTCTAATTTATGCATAAGATGTAGAAGGTGTTGCTAACTTTATCTGTATAAAAGTTTAAGAAGTATGTATATTAATCAATTATATATTTTTGCAGTGCTCGTATCGATTTCGTTTGTGCATCGTGATCATGCACTCTGGCAACGGAATCCTTTCCGCAATCGCATTTGGGCATACACCTGCCTGGGACTGTTGCTACTGCATTTTGTAATCTGGATATGCCAAATGCTGCTGACGCTGAGCGACTTGGAGTTGCAGCAATTGCAAAATATCTGGCTGCCTATACTTCTAATCTTTGCTAGTAGTTTGCTCAGCTTGCTCGTCAGTGAGCTGGCCAAGTTTCAGGAAAACAAGTGCGTAGCCTTAACACATTATAAATTAAATATATTAATTTGTTTTTATATTTTTAGAGTTAATACGCGTTATCAGCGACGTGCGCGCTTGGACTTTGGCACCAAACTGGGCATGAATTCGCCGTTTTGAAATGTTTATACCACCGTTAGCCGTTAGCCAAAATACACTGCACATGAAATTACGCTAGTGCCAAAAACAACAAACGCTGTAAATATTACAAAACTACAGCACATGCTTTTATTATCATTTTATTTGCTACATTTTTACGAATTTGATTTGTCAAACCAAAAGAAAACAACTTTGTGTGTTTTTTATGTTAGTTTCGAAAACATTTAATTTTATAATTCTTTGTTTCTTGTTCCCACAACTAAAAACCCTTTATGTACTAACCATTTAAATGAGCAAAACAAAAAACAAAAAGACTTGCAATTATTATATAAAATATACTATTTCTGCTAAAAACACAAAACTGAAAACAAGTAAAAGTTATAAAGACACCAAAGTCGAATTGCATTATCAAACTGGTTTACGTTGGGTTCTTAACTTCCATAAAGTATTTTTCACTTCAACTGCAAAGTGGTGGCGTCAACAATGTAAAGCACGCCTGACGTAGTGTTAATCGGAGCGGACACGCCACACATATGACCCACATGCATGGATATTTTTTTAACAGGTTGACAAATACTTTGTAGCTCTTAGTCTTAGAAATCTTTTAATTTGGGTTACGCATTGGGTTTTGCTTTTATTAGCACCTTTGATAATTGGGCAGTAGCGGGATCTTCATTCATTCACTTGTAATGAAAGCACTTGAAATGTAAAAAATTAATAATTTTAAAATGTCTAATATTTTTCTTATTTATTTTTGATTATATCATAAGCTGTAAATCTTACATAGACTTGGCCAGTACGCCTTTAACTAGTATTGTTGTTAATTCCAAAGCTTTCTAATTGTTAGTAAAATGTCTGGCACACGCCCAGACCCAAAGACAGCATAAGATATATATGAAGACGGCTGTACCATGGTGTTTTGGAAAAACAGCAGCTGAATGCTAAAGAACCTAACGGCAGTTATGGCCAGCAATCCACAATATGTGGAGTAAAAATTAATTAACACCTCAGAGCGAGCAAGAGAGGGACAGATGACAACGAAATGAAAGTGCTGTCCATAGCTCCATA
The DNA here is from genome assembly GCF_011750605.1 of Drosophila busckii. Classification (NCBI taxonomy): domain Eukaryota; kingdom Metazoa; phylum Arthropoda; class Insecta; order Diptera; family Drosophilidae; genus Drosophila; species Drosophila busckii. The sequence goes on along the minus strand of NC_046604.1, from coordinate 12,157,469 downwards.
TAGATTTGTATGTACTAACGTATTTAGATCAATTCTAGTAGCACCTTTTAGCTCTTAAACTGGGTCATGAAAAAACGAAATCAAAACTGCGCACGTTGAAAGCTGAGATAAAACCATTACGCCTCGGAGACATCAACTGGATTCGAGTTTCATACGCGACGCGCTACAGTCAAGCTTAAGAGCGCTCAAATGGATATGAGCCGTTAAGCAAGGATATTTATATAAACAACTACGTTCAAGTGTCCTGTGCTTAAATAATAAACATAAAATAAGTGTAATGACAAAGTTAAGCGTCCATGTGACGCTTTTAGTGGGCCTGGCGCTGTTTTTGGGCTTCATACTGTTGCCTCAACAGGTGCTCGGGTATTCGCAAGTCTTGGTGAGCGGCAATGCTGGCGCAACAGATCAAGGACCACGCATCTTTAAAGCACTCAATACGGATTTAATATTTCCCAAAATGTGAGTGTGACATGAAATTTATTTAATTCATACTAAAATAAAATTTATTTTATGCAGCTTTAATTCAAGTGATAATGTTGTATCCACAACAACAACAACTACTACGACGACGACGACGGATCTGCCATTGCCCATACCATACAATCATCAGCCAGAGCCGGCTAAGCCGCTTGAAGTAAACACGCCGGAGCCAGCAGCAGCGGCAGCTTTGCCAGTGTTTGTTACTCCAATAAGCGTGCCACAGGTGGCAGCAGAGGAAGCATTTTCCAGTGAGCAGCCATTGGAAAGTGTGGCTTCCACTGGACGCGCAGTAGATTATCGCACTTCGTATCCATTTGGCCAGCTTATATCGCCGCTTATCAAGGCCGCTCGACCGCAGCCTTATAAGAGCGCAACACGTGGCGGTCAAAAGAGAATATATCCCAAGCCGAATCGCTATCAGAGCTCCAACTCAGGCTACAATCGTGGTAAGCAGTCCTTACTGGCAAACATAATTGAAACATTTCTCAGCTTCGCCAACTCTTGCAGCTTCGGATCGCTTTGCGCCAGGACAAGCTGTCGCCTCGAACATTTTCAAGGATCAGGCACACAATCATCATCATCAGCACAATCCCAGCCATGTTGCTGCCGGATCCAACACAGTGCAATCATTTGCGCCACCAAGAGATACTTATGCGTTTCCGCCACTCAACAACAAGTATCCAGGACCAGGTCAAGATGTGAGATTGCCGCAAGCCTCAGATGCTGTGACCAGCTACCTGCCGCCAGCTTCCGGCAGTGCCGGCTATTCTTATCCCGGTCCACCCATCAGCTCCTCGGGCTATGTTTATCCGGGGCCAGTAGCCTTGCCCCCCAAAGGTGACAAGCAGCCTGCTGCTAGCATGCCCAGTGCTTCCTCTGCACCAGCGCCTGCTGCTGATGATGATCCGGAAAATGACGACGTCATTGGAGTGCTGCCAGCCAGCGCACAGGATAATGCACCTGCGCAGAATCAAGCTGGTAAAGATGCTGGCGCTGCTCCAAGCAATGGCGCAGATGCAGGCATGCCTATGGATGGAGATGCTGGCATGGATGGAGACTCTGATGCGGGAAATGGAGATAACGCAGCTCCTACTGATGGTGCCGGTGGCGCCGATGATGGTGCGCTACCTGTGCTGCAGCAAGGTGTGCATACAGATGATAACAAATATGATCCCAATATGGAGTATGCCACACCGCCGCCTGGCTGGCTGGAGGAACATCCAGAGTCAGCAGCGCCCATGCCTGCAGATCACGATCATGATCACGAACACGTCCCCGCACATGATTTCGAGCACCATGATGAACATGAGCATCATCACGATCATTATCCAGAACATATTCCAGACTATCCTTATCATTCGTATCCAGATGTTTCGTATACAGAACTTATTTACGATCATCATCACCCACATTATCATCATCCTCCTCCGCCACCTACAACAACGCCACCGCCGCCGCCGCCTCCACCGCCACCACCACCACCGCCGCCACCACCTCCAGATCAGCCTCGCGTTAAAAAGTACAGTTACTTCTACATTGGCCGCAAGCTCTGGTACATACCCCTGTACTTTACAGTCTGGTTTAGTTTCTACATTCTGTGGCTAATTATCAAGTCCATTGGCCGCCACAAGGTAAACTTGCCAAACCATTATCAGACGCGGCGCAGCTTGCCCTATTATACGCAGCAGAGCAGAGACGAATATATTAACGATATGACAGTTAAGGTGCTGGAGCACATTGATAACTTTAAGCAGAAATATTTAAACTGATGAAAACGACGCTACAAACTAGTTACGGCTAATAAAACACAATAATTTACAAAAATTTGAATTTAAGTTAAAACTTTTTAAGCTGACGGCGCCAAAGATTATCGACAGCTATCGATAGCAATTGGCTAATTTGCCAGTGTCAGCCAGTGAATATTTTAATACGGTCACACTTGGCAGCTGTGTGCGTTTTGTTTACGTTTGTTAAATCATTGCGAATAAGAAGTAATTTAAACAAACGCCAAGATGTCGTATATGCTGCCACATTTACACAATGGCTGGCAAGTTGATCAGGCCATATTATCGGAAGAAGATCGTGTGGTGGTGAGTAAATAACGCCATGCCGCAAATTTGTGATTTGCGGCCGCAGCGGCATACAGTGGCGTCTCAAATATTAACACCTTGTGGTATTTGTAGGTCATACGCTTTGGTCACGATTGGGACCCAGCGTGCATGAAAATGGACGAGGTCATGTATAGCATAGCGGAAAAAGTAAAAAACTTTGCTGTCATCTACTTAGTGGACATAACAGAGGTGCCAGACTTTAACAAGATGTACGAATTGTATGATCCATGCACAGTGATGTTCTTCTTCCGCAACAAACATATTATGATTGATTTGGGAACGGGTAACAACAACAAGATCAACTGGCCGCTGGAGGATAAGCAGGAAATGATAGACATAGTGGAAACAGTTTATAGAGGAGCACGCAAAGGACGTGGTCTCGTTGTTTCACCCAAGGATTACTCCACCAAATACAGATACTAAGCAATAAAGTATTTTAAATGAAACTGATAATTTTCTTTGGAGAAAAAGATTAAGCTTAAAATCGTTGTATAGTCTAATGATACACACAATGTAAACAAAAGTGACTTGGGCAACATTCATGCAATTAGCTTATTTGCCGTATACTCGAAATGATATAGTCCCATTGAATGACACTATTTTCCACAGCTTTTGTGTATAAGTATTTTTCAGTTTGGTTTATTTGTTTTCATGTTCTTGTTTTTTTTTTGTCACATTTCTCATAAATCGCTAACATTTACATCAATTTAATTTGGTTTTTTTTTACACTTTATATATATGTATAACATTTAACTAAGTTTTGTTTTTTCGTTTTGGTTTAATAGCTCTTTGGCTTATAACTGTATTTAATAGTATATTTTTCAATTGCTTTCAGTTGTTTTCTTATCAGCTTTACCAATTGTATTAAAAGTTTAGCTATAGGTACAATTGTTTTCTTTTTGTGGAAATTAGAAGTTTGGAAAGTAGCTTAAAAGAAAATACATGTTAGTACAAAAGTATAAAAGCAAATTGAGTATTATAAACAAATAAACTTTGAAAACTGAACCCTTTGCTTACATTTTTGCCATCCTCATTATTATTGTTCGTTTCGTTTGGGCCTTAAGCTTAGATTTAACAATTGGTTCTGCTACTGCTTGACTTATAGTTTTTTCTTCTTGTATTTATTATTCAATATACTTTTAGCTACATTATTATTAGATAATATTTTTTTTCAGTTGCTCGTTTGAAACAAATTTAACACTACGATGGTTTTATTCCTTTTCAGCATTTAACCAACAATTAAATAGTTATATGTTTTATTAATTTATATATGTATATTTTTTGTTGTTGTTGATATACCTTTGCCTATGCGGTATAAAATACTTACTAGCATTTAAAAATATTTTCAAATAGGGCTCGATTTACACTTATGCATATATAGGATAGGTACAAATTAGGCTCAGGCATGTGAGAAAGTCTCTAAATAGGTTTCATTGAATTCTCCTTCCCACACAAACGACGCAAAATGCAGCTCTAGTCATAATTTTCGTTTACATACTATTATTAATTATAATCAATAATTATGTTTTTGATTTGACTTTATTTTTTTGGTTTTTTATTTCCTTGTTGAAAAATACAAGTTATTATAATTATCATTTTGTTAAATAACTTTTGTTTTCTCACTTGTGGAGCAAATGCATTTTCATAGAAAAATAGAGATGCGTAGGTGGGATGAGTTAGGAAATTGTTTATACTAGTATAACAAATTTTTATGCTTTGCTCTTTGCTCAAACAACATTATAATTATTAATAATATTATTTCTGAGACAACAACTAATTAATTTATAGTATGTATAATATGCAACAATTTACTTAGTGAATTTGAATTGCCTTTGAGGAAAATGCTTGAAAAAGGTTTGATGAAGTTGAGAGAACAAGAATGAAGAGCTAATTAGTTCGACTAATGCTTAACGAGGTCTTTATGTTTATTTTTCAGCTATCTGTAAAAATGTATGTATGTATGTGTGTGTGTGTAAATCAGTTATTGTGTGCACAATCTATATATAAGAATGCTATATATATTTTTTTAATACTTGAAGTATGTATTGGCTGCTGTTTAAGACACTAAGAGAATACTTTTTGTTTAGTTTGCTGTTTGGAAACGTTTTTATAGTTGGATTAAAGAAAATTTAGAAAATTGAAATTAATGTTATATATATTTCAAGCCAAAGCTTTGAATATGAAAGACACAGTTTTTTTCATAGATTGCATTAGATAGAAAGACAGTTAACTGTTTTTGTTTTTGCTGTTGTTGTTGTTCTTATTGTTGGCTGGCTGACTTGCTGGCTGGCATGCTACGTGTACTATATAGAAATATATATGCGCATGCAACTTATATATGTATCTGTTACGTTGACTTAATGTAGGTACATACGTGTACACACATACATATGCGTGTATTTCATTGTTTATTAAGATAGTTTGCGAAAAATAAATCCGAGTATCACTACTTAACGTTTAGAGTTCTATTAACAATTAATAGACAAACAGTCTCTAAGTACGAATACGTTGTTGTTGTTGTTGTTGTTGTGGCTTCTGCTTTTTCACTTTAAACAATTTTATATATATTTATTTCTTGAACTATAGCTGGGTGCGCCTTTTGCTTAGTATTTGTTTAATAGTTTTTAATTATCTGTTGTTGTTGTTGCAAGCTCTGTTGTTTAGCCTAAAAAAACGTTGAGTGGAGTTTGTTAAGCTCGTGTATGGCACTGTGGCAACAAGCTGGGCTAGAATAGCGTCTCCTTAGACCACTTTCTGCTCGTGCCGGGCAAACTGGGATCCACCACCACATCCAACTGTTGTTGTTGCTCCTGCTCTAATTGCTGCTGCTGCTCTAGCGGCAGTCTGATCAATGGCAGCTCCAAGACCACAGCTGGCGTGCCTGTGGCATGCTCCTGTTGCAGCTGCTGCGCACTGCCCCCATTGCCGCCACGAAGTATAAGCTGCTTCAATGAGGCGGGCATGCAAATAATCGAGTCCGAAATGCTGGAAGCGCAGGCATCATGTCCCAGCGGCAACTCAAGCTGCGTATTGGGCGTCAGACTTATAACCGTATTGAGGCTGCTGTATTGCGTATGCGTGGCAGACTCGCCGCCTGCCACAGGCGAGGCATGTGGGCCCACATCCAGCTCTGTATTAAGAGTGGAACAGGTATCCTCCTCTGTTGTATTGGTGGTGGTCGTCTGTGTATCGCTGTGCTGCTGCAGCAGCTCGCCACGTGGCCGCTGTGTGGGCGCAACTGCAACGTTTAGGCCAAAATGTGTCTCCAGTGGTGGTGGTGGCGGCGCTGGCGGCGGAGTAACTGCCTCAGCGGGACAAGCGCCGATGGTGCGATGACGCTGCAGCTGTGGACGTCGCGGACGTGCGCCCGTCAGACTCAAACGCTTCAAGGGCAACACAGCAGCCATGGACACGGACTTGGGCTTAGGTATTGACTGCTCCTCGCTATCGCTGCTTAGCTGCTGCATATCGTCGTCTGTGTCCGCGGCAAAGACAGAGTCCTCCTCGAGGCTGCGCAGCTCCGAGTCTGCGCACTCCAGCGAGGAGATCTTAAAGGAACTTAGCGAGGCAAGCGGTGCACGCTTTAGATTCATGCTCAAGCTGCCATTGAGCCGCTCCAGACTCACGGGCGTGCTGTCGACGCTTATGCTGCTCGACGTAACCGTCGCTGTAGCTGTCGTGGCATTCACATTCGCCGTATAGGGAAAGCTGTTGTTGTTGCTCTCCACATTGCGCTGCAGCTCCACTAGCGTCAGCTTCCGTCCCGCGCCCACGCCCAAGCGCAGCTCCTGCGTCTCCTCGGGCGATGCCGCTGTCGCTGCCTTTGTCAGCTCCGGAGCTTGATTGTACGGATATACATCGACAGTGTCCGCGCTTATTGAATGTATCTGCTGTTTGCGACCCGCCTGCGCACTCTCCGGATCATAGGACACTATGCTATGCTTGGGTTTGAAGCTGGGCGCACTTAGCGCCGCAGTGCCCAGCACCGAACAGTTAGTTTTGCTTGGCTCATGCAGACTGCGCTCCGAGGGACATGGCGATGCCTTTGGCGTCGGCTGTATCACCTGTATATCCGGATAGTAATAGTCCCAGTTCTCTATGCTGGACGTACGGGAGGCGGTCGACAGTTTACGCTGCAGCGTTGGCGGCAAGTTGCTCATGCCCAGCGTATAGGCCGAGGTGCGCCGCTCCAGGTAGGAACTGTCCGTGCTGCAGCAAGTCATGGCGCTGCTGCGACGCGAGTCGTGGCCCTAAGCAATTCAAAATATCAATTAATTTATTTTCAATTACTTGCTTTTCTTCTTTTTCAACTCACCGGCATGGGCACCGACAGAAATCCCTGCTTGCTGCGCGTGGAATCGTTTCGCTGATGATGATGCTGCTGCTGTTGCTCCTCCCGCTCCTCATCCCGCGCATCACGCTGCATATACTCCTCCTGCTCCAGCTCATCGTCCGTCTCCATGAAATAATCATCGGTGCCAAAACTGCCGCCCATCGGATAATTGCTAAATATGCGCGATGACTCTGAGCCACTTTTTCGACGTCCTGGCCCAGCGCTGGCGCCGCCTGCAGACACGGCCGAGTAGGAAAAGCGGCGAGGCGGCTCCAGCAGATAACTATAGCCAACGGCACCGGGTGCTGCAACGCCACCTGAAAAATAATTTTTTTTTTATTTTATTTATTTTTTACAGTATAAAACTATGTATGCAATAAAAAACGTTCATTCCTCATATGAAAAAAAAACAAGTCCTGAAATAGTTCAAACACAACAACAACTTTTGGTTGCTAGTTTACACACAGTACTTTTATTTTAATTTTGTATTCAATACCAACATAAAATTGTGTAAAACAGTTCAATCGGATTTTTTTTAGCTGAGTTATAGCTTCGCAAAGTTTGAAATTAAGCAAAAAGTAGCTCTTTGGCATTGGATTTATTGCCATAACTTTGTCAAAACAATTTTTTTATTGATCAAACTTAACAACATATGTTTATTTACAATCTCATGATTAAATTAAGCCTAACTACTAACTACTAAAAAATGTTATTCTTATGCATCTCACGAGTCTAACAAGGCATGAAACTTCCGCAATTTCTGGGAATGCGAATTTCGCTGAATTCGACTTATCAAAGATGCGATTATTTCACAAAATATTTATCTTGCTTCAGTTATACTATTTTTGTTTTCATAACTTGCCAATATTTCCTTATATCATACAACCGTATACTCATGTTATTGTGCTTTCCACGCCGACATATTGTCGTATAAAGCATATGGATCGGATTTTTTTTAACTGAGTTATACTTTTGGCCAAGTTTTGAAGATTAAACCAAACGTTTCTCACTTCAGCATTTGTTTCTTGCCGAACTTCGTTTCCCAAAAACCAAGTCTTATTTTGATGGATCTAGAACAACAGGCATATGTTTATTAAGGTATTCATGACGTAATCTCATTAAAGCCTACCAACTCAATCTTCTGTGACGATATTTTTCTATGCTCTGAAGATTAGCTTTCTCAAAGTTAGAAGGTGATAAGAAAGGAAGACGGCATCATTTTTGGCAATTTTACAGGGTGTTTACATCAGTTTTGCCAAATAATCGAAATCGCTAGACTTTCCAAGTTTAGAATGCGTTGTACTTCTTATTGCCATCTCACTAGTTCAACAAGGCTCGGATGAGATTTCGCCTGAATTACAGGCTAATGAATTTTTGACATTTTGCAGAAAAGTGTCTTGTTTGGTTACTTTTTTTTTATTTAAACGTTTTATTGTTACGTACAACCATTGTGCAATCATTGTCAGTTGATGTACAAAGCAACAATTTTTGGTAGCGTTAATTGTTGATGTATAAGCAGCAATTGTTGCTAACGTGCGACGACCTTTGGTTATTGATGTACAAATCATTAAATGTTGATGTACAAGCAGCAATTATTGCTAATGTGTGACAACCATTGGTCGTTGACGTACAAGCAACAATTGTTGCTAGCGTGCAACACAACCTTGTGTTGTTGATTGATTATTGTTTATAGTATTAGACTTAGAAAGAACTAAATTCTATTTGAATTGGGTAAAAACCGAAGTGTGGCTAAGGTAAGTACTTGGAGACAGAAGGTATGTAGGGTAAGTATTTTGTTTGGTGACTCACCCACAGAGCCGCAGCGGTAGCCACGATTGAGTAACGGCGGGGCGCTGACATTGCCCAGGGAGAGCATGCGCTGACGTCGATAGACCAAAGCATCGTATTCATCCGGATATATGGACATGCCCGTGGCTACAATTGCCTCCTGCAACTCGCGTTCCTCCTCCTCCTGCATGCAGACGGCAGCAACGGCTGCCATTTTGGGATCCTTGAGCACCTTGAGCGTTTCGTTGCTGCTGCTGCGACTTTTCCACACAATAAGGAACACCATGAGACCAAAGAAACCGCCGAGCGTTGCGGCGATGCGCACACCGGTCATCACGTCATAGGTGGCAAAGAACTCTTCGCGAATGCGCGCACGCTCAGCAGCATTTTCCGCATCGGTCAGATTGCGTTCACCCGGCGGCAGCAGCGGCATATAGGGCGTGGCAGTAACAGCAGCGGGAGTGGGCGTGGCAGCGGCAGTGTGACTATTATAGTTGTTGTTGTTGTGCGTCGGCGATGGCGATGGTGCTGGCGGCAAAAGCAACGTATCGTGCGCAGAGCTCGCGTCCGGGTCCACAAAGGCGGCAGCTTTAGAATTTCTGTGGCTGAATGAGCGAGCGCTGCGCTGCAGTTGTTGTTGTTGTTGCTGTGCATGATTAACAGTTGCAGTTGTTGTTGTTGTTGTTGCTGCACTAGCTGTTGTAGTTGCTGTTGCTGTTGTGGGCGTGGCTGCTGACGACGGTGGACGTCGTGAAAGTTTGGCCATCTCTATTGAAACATTTTCTGCAATCAAAAATAAATATAAAAAAAGCTTTATTAGTTGAGAACAAAGATATTTTCATTAAAAGTTTATTAATTGAAACTGGTTTAAGCAAAGGCAAACAAACTTTTAGCACGTATATCAAACAGAAATTGATTTAGTGCTGCTTAAATTAGAATTGCCAATTTGTTTAAAGTACGGTATAGTTTAAAAGTTAACAATTTAAATTGTTTTAACTTTTCTATAACAAATTGCAGTCATATTCATCTACTTGACTTTCCTTTATGCAACGCTCTAATGCGCTTTGTTAAATAAAAGTCTAAGCACACAGCTCACGCCCCTAAGAGCAATTAAAAGACCATCAACTCATGCAGCATAAGCTACGCTGAAAACATTTTCTTGGCACATTTCTTTACGCCAAAGTTTTTAATTGTTTTTTATTTTTTTTTTTTTGCTGTTTTTTAGCGCGCGTTCTCTAACGTGCCTTTGGGAAATTACTTGGTAAATTATTAACATTTTGTTGCGAAATGAGTAAATTAAAGTTACATACATTTATAAATGTATGTGCCTGTGTGTGTGTGTTGAGAGTTTTATGATATCCTTGGATTTTCAACAAGTTGCACGCTCAATAATTCAGAAGGCCAAGCCTGCTGCTGCCTGTTGCCTGTTTCAGCCTGTTTCATGCTATCTCGCTCACGCTCACAATGCAGATGCTTGTCTCTTTCGCTCTGGCCACATAGCTGGCCATCTAATTGTTCGTTTTTGTATTGACAGTCCGCGTTTGCGTTTGCTCTGCTGAATTCACTAACTGAGTTGTATTCGTTTTTTTTTTGCTCTCTTCCTTTCTCACTTTTTTTTGTTCAGTTTAGTTTTAGTTGGTTATTTCATTCTTCTGGCGCTTTTGTGCTTTTGGCCAAGGATACGCGCCTGGCGCTGTCAGCACGAAAACTGCCCAAACCGTCGCTGCCAAATGATTATTGTAAAAGTTTTGCTCTAATGTGTCCACCCCCTCACCATCCACCCACCCACACACTCACCGAAGCAACGCCTGTTACGCTTTAGCAAATTTCTTCATGTTTTATTTGCGCTCTTTCATCAGGCGGGCTATTTTTACAGACAACGCAGCAGAAAGCAAAAAAAGCGTAAAAAATGTTGAGCGTGAAGAAAAAAGTTTTTAATGGCCATTATGCATTGGCCATAATTTGTGTTCCTCCTGGGCAGAAAGAAGAGCTAGCAGGCAGGCAAGCAAGCAAGCGAAAAAAAAAGTTAACTCAAATTGCAGTCTAAGCAGTTTCAAGTGATTTTTAATGACTTTTCACTTTTGCTATCATTGCTCAACTGTGCGCTCTTTAATGCGCTTAAGTTACAATAGATAGTTTCCAATAAAAAGTGAATTGCCTGGCAACTTGATGTTTAAAGTTTAAATTAGTTGATTTTTAATGCAATAAAGTTTCTCAATTTCTTTTGCAAATGGCCAAAGTTTTTGCTTATTGCTTAATTTTCTTTCTTGGCACCAAAATCTAATTTCGTTAGCAATTTAGCTTGAGCTCTTGCTCAAGTGTTGAGTCCAACAGTTTATTTCTATTGATGGATTACCAGACTCTGGGGATTTCACACACACACACACACACTCACAGAGAGAAAGAGAGAAAAGCTGTTAATTGCGCTCAGGCCCGAATTGAGGGCAAAAGGAAAATGTACAAAAACACACACGTAGGCACACAAATAGAAATTCAGTCAGGAGCCTGAAACTGAGTATAACATTAGCGCTGAAAGTGTGTATCAACAGCATATCGATGTCAAGGCGTTGGATAAACGAGCGCCAAATGGTCAGTCAAACTAACCACAAAATGTTCTTGTTGTTGTAACATTTGTTGATGTTGTTGTTGTAGTAGCGCAACATGATGAATGATTGTGGTTAGCTGTTGGCCCAGGCCAATGCAAACAAAGGCCTCAACTTGACTTGGGCCTCGGGACTGACGTTGCGTATGCGCAATGTTCAAATAATAATTCATCAATGTTAATAGCACAGCTGTGTGTGTGTGTATGTGTGTGTTTGTGTGTGTGAACTTGACACAGGCACATATATTTGCCTTTTAACACAGCAACGCAACGAATTTGACGGCAAATCAATTGAAATTATACATATGTATGTATGTATAACAAACTTATATATATTTATACATGTATATTCATTTATATGTATGTGGCTTATGCCTTCAGCTATTGTTATTGTTGCTCATGTTGTAGTTGCCACATTGAAATTGAGTTGTGCTTTGAGTTTTGGCTCCACAAAGAAATCATTCATGTGTATTCAGGCGTTATGACAAAGGAAAAAAATATAACGCATACGCACAGTGTGCAACTAGAGCATAAGAATTTATGTTTTGTTTTAAATAAAATACTTGTACTTATAACATATGAATTATAAATATTACATTTTCTTTATAGCTATATTGTTTGTTTAATTTCAATTAAATTTGTAGCAGCTTTTGTTATTTTTGCTGCTTGTTGCTATGCAAATGGACAGCATTGTAGTATTAAATACAACCACATTTTACACACACACACACACACACAGCAGTATAAATCGCCATTTAAACTTAAGCAGCTTGCAAACGCATTAAGTAAATGAAAATGAAAATGAAAAGCAGAATATTATTGCTCGTTGCATAATTTCGAAGAAAGAAATTTTCTTAAGCAATTGCTCGCTCGCATTTAATAAATTGCAAAATGTTGCCCAAGGACAACTCGGTGAGGCAATTTTGACAGTCTAACTGTTTAGCTTATTAGCATTAAGGCACAGCTTCTGCCTAGACAATAATGAAAGCCCAACCTCGAAGTTTTGCCTCCATTTAACAAAAACATAACGCTAAGCTGGCAGCCTCTTCCCGCCGCGTCCTGGCATGTCCTTGCTCATCCGTTCGACATGCTTGTTTGTTACTGCTTATTGTTGTGCCTTTTATTGTTATGGCCATGTTTTTTGTTATTTCATTTGGCGGCATTGTTACACACATTGCCTTGTCTTGTCTTCCAACCCAGACCCCACCCCAGCCCCGACTTTGCTCAGCTTGTCTTTAATGCTAAGCGTTTTACGTTTATGTCTGTATGTGTGTGTGTGTGTTGAGACAAAAAACCCTTAACCTGTTTTTTTTTTGCTTTGGTTACGCAAAAAGTCCTTAGCCTGCTCATCGAGGCGCAAATGATGCGCTTAAAGTCAAAAGCAGTCGATTTGAGCCTTTCAAGTGTGTCACGTTTCCCATTTGGTCTACTTTCCAATAATTTGTGCACAAATATTTAACAGCCAGACGTGCCTAGCATAGACAATTGGCCAGCAGAAGCCGCCGCCGCCGCCGCCGTCTCGTTAATAACTCACTTGTCAATTGGTTTATTTATTGCTTAATCACTTGGAAGACCACAGATAATATTTCGGCACAACGCGTAGATTTGTGCGCATTTATCAAATATATGTATATATAAAGAACACGTGATATATTTGTATATCATGTAAATACATTTGTTTGCCAAATGAGTTCAATTTGTGGGCAGGCAAAACACATTAGGCACTTTTGTTTGAGCTTAATATAACCGAATAACAAAGGCAAAGTAGCGCTGAAAGAAAAATAAAAGATAAGCACAGTCGAATCTGAACTTCATTTAAATAAAAACAAATGTTTGTGTTGCAAAATAAAGTTTAGTGAAATATTAAACTATAATTGAATATATTTTTGTCGCTTGATAATTAAAATAATAGATACTTGATTAAGTTTAACTCTTTAACTATCAAGCGGATTGTACAAGAATTTTATTAGGCGTCAGTTCTAGGACAAAAAGGAATTGATTAGCTAGTTAGTTACCTGAGTTCAGTTCAATGAAAGTTTCATAAAGCTAAGTTTAAATTAATGTTAAAACCTACAAGTTTATCTAGCAAGTTGTTTAAAAATAAATAGCTAAGAATAGCACAACTAAAATTCAGTTCACATTAAGTTGCTCTATCGCTTATTTTGATGTTCAACTAATTAACCATTAAGCCAGCATAAGAAAACAACTAAGAATCAATAAATTTAACACCCGAAGCTGAAAATAAACAGAGCGTCGACTAAACTAAGCGAACAATTTATAGCGGACAAGGCAAAGGCAAAGGTTATAAATTAAAAGCTGTGCCAAGGGCACAGTCCACACGCCACAGTGCCACATTAACAACTAATTTAAGGCAATTTTTATGACAGACAAATTGCGGCTAGCGGCGACAGCGCAGAGCGTAGAGCCATCTAGCCCGAATTGACTGAAATTGAGCCAGGATGTAATGTCAGTCAAAGTCACAGAGCCAGAGACAGAGACAGAGACAGAGAGAGAGAGAGAGAGAGTCCAAAGCGAGCTGCTGTGGCTGTTGCTGTCCTGTTGGCTGTCAGGCCAGCAGCTAGACAAAAGGCGTCTAGACAAAATTTATAACGACGTTTCGTTGTTGTTGTTTTCACTGCCGCATGCCAAGCATGCCACACATAAAAATTCTGTTTGACTTTTATTTTTTTTTTTGTGCTACACTTAATTGTGGTTGTTGGCTTTTCTTTTTTTTTTTTTGGGTTGCTAACAGTTTGACATGAAATTGACAAATGTGAGCAGTCAAGTGTCAGGCGGCTGCGTGCTGGGTTAATTAAATGCTATAGCAGAGAGAGCTAGTTAATTTGCTGCCAAGTTTATTTGCACTTAAAAGGGCACTCCACACGCATGCATGGGGCGTATACGTAATTTACTTGCATTTGTTGCCGCCGCTGCTGCCAAGCGGCAGCTTTATTATATATTTATGTCTACGACACTTGACTTTTTGTTTTCCGCTTGTGCGTATGTGTATGTGTCTCGAGCTGTTTGCCAGATTGTAGCATAATAAAAGCACCACAAAGTACGCAATGTTTCTTGTGTGTTGTTGCTTATTTTTTTCGCTTTCTTGGCAGCACAGGATATAAACGTCGCTTGAGTTAACAATTACTGACACCATTAAAGTTCTGTGCCCCCGCCCCTTTAACGCTTGACACGCCCAGCAGCTCAACAGCAGCAGCTCTTTGTCTAAAGGCTGTCATTATAGTTTTTCTTCAGCTGCTTCTTCTCATCTGAGCTCATTCTTCTTGTGCATTTTTTTCTCTCTTTTTTTTTGCTCTTGTCACAGCTGCTGTCGTTGCCATTGTTGCCTGTTGTTGTCGCTGCTGCTGCTCCCAACTGTCGCTGACATGTCGCCTTTGTTCCCTCTATCTGTTTTCTATCTATATATATATGTGTGCGTGTGTGTGTGGCATGTGCCTAGCACAGATTGCATATTGTCCGCCTGCTTGCCACACATATTATGTGTGTGCTATTGCTGCCCATTATACGCCTATTGCCTTGAGCTGAGCTGCGGCTTTGTAGTTTGATTTTATTTCTCTAGCATTTAGTTTAGTTTCAATTTTATAGCATTTAAGTATAATTTATATAAAAACTCGCTTTGGATATGCTTTGGCATGTTTAATTTACTTTGTGATCATTCAAAAAGTAACGATCTGTTATACTAACAGACTATGTTAATATGCAATACAGCTTATGTTAATGCAAGCATCGATAGATTTTTGTTATCGAGCGCAGTCTGACCAACTGCAATGTTATTTATTTATTAATATAAAGTGACCTATAAGCTTTGCTATGTATAGTGTTATATATTATATAATATATATATATATTTATTTAGAGCGTATCTGTTAGTCGCAGCTGCAGCTACGTGTCATTAATTTTCATAAACGCTGAGGTCAGGGCTGCTGAGATTTTCAGCTTGTGTGTGGCTATGACAACTTACGAGCATTTTATGCAAAACGACTCTAGAGTAAGTTGAATATAAAAAAACAACTTTTACCACAATTGAGCAAATTGCTGCCCGGAAATGCGCTTTGATTCAATAGCCCCAGAGGTCAGCCTAGCTAGTCTCGCTCTGCTGAAACTTTCTCTGTAGCCAGTCGCTGTGTCTAAGTAATTTAAAAGTGCATTCATGGCCCACACTCGTTGTCTGTGGCCCAAATGTGTATTTATCATATTGCCAAAGGGCTGTCAAGAGCCAGAGTGTGGTAATGTGGCAGCTGCAACTCTTGCCACTGCCACAGCTACTGTTGTTGCCATTAACCTATTAAAAGCGCTGCTCAACAACGTCCGTGGCACGTAGACGACGCTGGTAACCGGTCCAGCTCCATGATGCCGCACGCAAACAGAGCGCACACAGCACGTAGCCACTTCCGTTGAGTTGCCTCAGAGAAAGCGAGAGCGAGTGGGAGATGGAGAGTGAGAGTGAGAGTGGGCGCCGCAGTTAAATATGGTCGAACGCACAAAAGCTGCTGCCAGCCCACAGATACTTTGGGGAGAGAAGCGTGCGCTGCCAGCCTTCGCCATTGCCATTAAATCAGAGTTAACAACTGCAGCGCTCTCAGCGCTCTGCCTTGCGCTTGTTTGCCTTTACCTTGTGTAGGATGCAGCAGCTGCTGCGCTGGCAAGATTAAAACTGCAGCAACAGCAGCTCCAGCCCAGCAGCAGCTTTCAACCAAGTAAGAGTGCAGTTTGCTCTACGCGGCTGACTCGCCAAAAACAATTATTTGCATAAATATGTATATAAAAATAGGCAAGAGCGTAAGCTAAAGAGAGAGAGAGAGAGAGCGTTGGAATTATTTATTCTAAGGCCTGAGACTGCGAAAGCAGCTGCTGCCAGTTGGCTTAGCCTTGCTTAATATTTAAGCTGGCATTTCATTTGCATTTAAGCATATTTAATTAACTTTTATTAATAATAATAATGATGCCTGCAAAGTCAAGTAATCAATTGAGGCTTTGTAGCTAAATAAATTACTTTTGTGTATATTAAATTGTTTTTAAATTAAAATTTGCTGCCTAACTCTATTGTTTACTCTATGTATTTATCATTGTAACAGTTTGCGTGGCAACTTGATGCTCATTTTATTTGCTTTGCTTTATTTATTTGGTTTATCGCTTACATTAAATTGTCGTTTCCTTATTGTTTTTGTTGCTAATGTTGTCTGTGTGCTAAATTTAGTGCTTTGGCCTGACGCGTGTTTGATTTAGATTAGATAAAATTCAGGCGTTGCCGACAACAATTGCCGCATTTGCACTGCCAGCCAAGTTGAGCGTGTTTGGCAGCAGATTTTTTATAGACTGTGCTACAAATTTGCTAAAAATATGTTGGCATATTTGTCTAAACTCAGTGCAAGCTCATTTTGAAAGAAATATGTTTATTGAAATAAATATATCTATTGTAATAGACCAATTAAATTTACAATAGACAAGTGTGCAGTGTATCATGCAAAATTTGCTCAACACGCAGCTTAAACACATGACAACGCTGCGTATACGCAATATGCCACACTACATTAAACTGAGCTGTGACCCAAGCAAGCTGCTGCTGTTGCTGGTGCTGCTTTTGTGCTTGTTGTAAGCGAATTAAGTGCAGCTTATGAGGCAGCCCAAAATAACAAAACAACAGCGAGGGGAGCGGAGAGAGCCACAGTGAAAGGGAAAAGCGAACGCACATACATATATGTAAAAGTTTTCTCTTTTTTTCCAGACAAACATTAACTTTGCGTTTTTATGTGTGAGCTTTGTGGAATGAGATAAAAAGCGAATGGCATGGGGTAGAAAATATCAACAGCAAGCTACAGATTTGACTGCATTCAGTGCACAGTGTGTGCTTAAGTATTAATGAGCATGAGACACTCACGCACACACACACATATACATAGAAAGCCATGCAGACTCCTTTATGGGAAACACACGTGTCTCTATGCAAAGCAACCAAAAGCTGTTACTACAAATGCTGAGCGCCTGGCTGCCAATTTCACATGAAACACACATAGGTACGCACACACACGCAAATACACACACACACATGCATGAAGCGAAAACCGTTAAGATAGCTTTAGCAAAAACTTGTTTGCAACCGAATTGCGCAAAAAAGAAAAGTGTTGAAAATATAAAATCCATGGTCGCCGTCTCGTTTCATTTTTTATTCAGTTTCTGTTTCAATTGCAGCTGCACTGACCTTTTTTCTTTTTTTGTTATTTTTGCATTTTCAAATGTGCAACTGTTGAGTATTTATTAGTGTGTGCTCTTCAGTTTTACTCTGTGCAAGTTTTCCCAGCGGCATTCACGCTTGGTTACAATTATATTTCAAGTGCCGTGGCCTTGCATAAATAAATATAAGCAAGCAAATAATTAGTTGTAAAAAATTAGTACAAATTTAATACAAATTTCAAATTTTGAAATTAACAAAACTTCAGAACTAACATTAAAAGCAGCTTACCTAGTTGTTTAAGTCGGCCAATTGAAATCACAAATTATTCATGCGCTTCGTCATATTTCAATTGTTGCTTCTTATTGCTGCCAAATTGATATTTTAACGCAACGCGTCATTACTCATAATGCAAACAAATTTCACAATATAGTTCAAAGGCAATTAACGAACAAATAAATAGATTTATGGCGAGCGCATAATATAAACAAACGCTTGAGACTTGTTGTTGTTGTTGCTGCCTGTGTATAAACTTTATATATAGCAACAGCATTTGCTGCAGCTGTTGACCAATTTAAGTTAATTGGCCAGAGCGCTTTTCAAAATTACTCACAACACTCGCAGCACAACAAGGACCTCTTTCCTGTTTGCCACCTCAAATTGCAGACTGCACACTGTCAATCACAATCAGAGTTCAGTTAGCGAACATAAAACCACGCGTAACCTCAAACAAACACGTTCTGAGGGCGTGACAAGCGGTGTGGGCGTGGCCGTGGCCGTGGCGTGGGCTTAAAGCCTTTGGTACTGTTGCGCCTGTGGTTGCAAGCATTTGAGCTAGCCACAGAAAACAATTAATCATATTAATTTTAGTCAAGTTTGCAAAATAAAATAGTGAATTTAATTGTTGCTAACTTTTGCATATTTATTAATTTAGCAACATATACATATAATATAAAAACAAATCTAATTATATGCCTGATAGACGAATTTTAATTAAATAAGTTTTACTTATTATGCCACTGCTGCTAAAGCTCATTAAAATGTAGACAGGTTGAGCAGCTGGGCTGAAGTAGCGTATACTTAATATGTTAAAGTTATAACGAAGTAGCAAAGAGTAGACTTGAATCAATTGTTGTGCTTGAAAACAAAATATCTTTGAAAGAGAGTTTCAATATTTTGCTTGTTGAAATTAAAATATAATGAAAAATAACATAATAGACAAATGCAATTTTTATTTGCTGTTGCTATTTTGTTTGCTTTAACTAAACAAAGCAAAGTTCGTCTCAAAGTTGAGCTGGGCAAGGAAAACTTCAAGGCAACAGAGCATGTTGCAAGTTGTAATAAGCAGCTGATGCATAAATTAATATAAAACTTGCTTGGCTAGTCGCAGCTTAATAATAGCGCGATTTAAAAATGCACACAGCCAGCAGCTTAGAGAGACAAGAGAGAGACACAAATTCTTTTTTCGTTTTATTTTTGTTTGTGTCGCAAGCGAAAAGCGCAAACTATAAAATTCATTGAGAGCAAACTTAAGCAGCAAAGCAACTTGTTGCAATAGCAAGCAGCCAAGGCGAGGGGGGAGCAGCGTGGTGGCAGGCAACGCTTAAAATGAGCCCAAAAGTCTACATAGTCATGCATACTTGAGCGCCAGCAAAAGATTTTAAGTGCAGCACGCTTTATATAAAGCTGACATATATATATATTGGACACTTAGCGTCGCGTCGCGTCATGTCGTTGCGTATACGTAATCTTAGACGCAACGCTTGGTGCGTGCTTTTAATGATAAAATGCCAGCCACGTGCTGATAATAATAAGTATCATTAACCTCAAGAGACTGCCAGAGCTAAAACAGAGTGGCTGGGGTGGTCTGGGTGGGCGACATTGACTGCTTTTGACATTAAGTAGCTGCCAGAGCTTGCACACACATTGTGCACTTAAATTCCGCCTTGCCATTTCCTCTATAACCTTGGCTGCCTGTTTTTGATATTCGCAGGCATTTTGCGACATTTTGAGCGCGCTGCGGATAAACGCGGACGAAGGACACGCCTCCCAACCTTTGACACTTTGGCAATGCCAGCGAGGCAAACAGGCAGCGCTTGCTAGTAAATGGTTATGCTTATCGGCATGTGCATATGCTGACCCTGAGTTTTTATTGTTGCAAACACACACACACACACACACACACGAATGCATTTGGCGCTGACAAATTTCAGTTATTTATAGCAAATAGATTTGCATTAGATTTGGGCATTATCGCCCAGTAAATTCGCTTGCATTTTTATGATTATTTGCTTGCATTTGTTATGCGATGCTAAGCAGCGCTTTGTGGCTTTTGCTGATTTTGTTGACTTGTGTGCTGGGAGTCACGAGCTCCCAAAAGTATGCAATGAAAAATTGCAGTCAATATTTAACTTTGGCTGTTGCTTGTTGTTGGCCCAAGCAGCAAATCAACAATGAATGCGATGCCAATCGAGCGTAAAAGCCACAGACACACACACACACACACACACAGACAGTGAGTTATTGTGTATGTGTGTGTGTGCAGCAAATCAAATTAAGTTATCTGATAGCCGTGTAAACGAAAGCTGCAACGACTGCGCTTGCTTTTTACCTTTTGGCTTCATATTTGGCACACACACACATGCATACATATGCAACATGAAAAGAAATTGCAACAGCAAAATGTGGCACACACACACACACACACCAAAAACAAGTTAAGAGTTAGCAACAGCAAAAGCGAGAAAGAGAGATTGAGATATAACGTAAGCTGCAAAGCAATCAACTTTTCTATATGTGTGTGTCTGTCTGTCTATATTTGTGAGTGTGTGTGTGTTCTTAACTACAAATCAATGGCATTGAGCTTAAGCCATCATCAACAGTTGTGCCACTGTCTTTGTGGATTGCAACACAAAAATCCCATTTGTGTAACAAGCTCACAAAAGTTAGAAGGAATTAGTTTAAAAATAGGCAGCAAAGCAAAAAAGTGTAGCAAGCACTTAAGAATAAAAATATAAAAGAAATTTGCTCACTGCAAATAATAAAATAACAAAAGAAAATTATGCAACGTCGAAGCAAAGCAAAAAATAAAGCAAAACATTTAATGCGCTGAAAAATAAATTAGAACTTTTTAGATCTGTTGTTAAGCACAAATAGTAAATGCATTATTTTATTAATTATGATTTTTTATAATATTTATAACTATATTGCTTACTTATGCCAGTCGGCTTTGCTTACTGTTTACTTGTGCTTTAGTTTTTTGGAATCTATCTGACAAATTTTTGTAATTTATCAAAATTTTCTTTTAATATGTTGGCGCTTGCAGCTCGAGGTTCCTGGCGCTTGTTTTGCGTTCTGATGCAGAGTCCAGGCCACATGCTGTTGGCCACACAGCGCGTGAGCGCCAAGATGCTGCATGGGCGACGCACAAAGCCGAACACCAAGATTACTGTGGCTGGAGCTGGCTCTGTGGGCTTGGCATGCAGCGCATTCCTCATTGATCGCCAGCTGACCAACCATCTGGTGCTGATGGATCGGCGCGATAAGTGGCTGGAGGCATCGGCTGTGGATTTGCAAGCGGCTACCAAAGGCTTGAGTGGCTCACTCAAAGTGGAGATATGCAGCGATGGCGCCAAGACCAAGAACTCCAAGTATGTGGTCATTGCCGCTGGGGAGCGCGCGCAGCCGGGACAGTCGCGTCTGCAGCTGGCGCAGGCGACGGCGAATGCTGTGAAGCAGCTGCTGCCCAAGCTGCTGCATTATAATCCGCGTGCCACTTATGTGGTGGCATCCAGTCCAGCTGATTTAATGACTTGGCTGCTGCAGGAGCTGAGCGGGCTGCCCAAGGAGCGCTGCATCAGCGCCGGCTGCCATCTGGACTCCATACTCTTTCGCTATTTGATAGCTCAGCGCATGGGCGTAGCTGCCTCAGCTGTCAATGGCTTCATCATAGGCGAGCATGGCAACTGCTGCGTGCCTGTTTGGTCGGGCGTCTCGGTGGGCGGCATTTCGCTGCAGCGTCTTATGCCCGAGGTGGGCAGCGAGCACGACAAGGAGCAGTGGCAAACGGTGCATCGCCAGGTGCAGCGCATGGCCAATCAGGTGGCTCGCGATGAAACCTACACCAATTGGGGCATTGGTATTAGTGTGTCGGACATCATTGGCGCCATGCAGCAGAATCTCGGTCATGTGTTGTCGGTGGGCGGCAATATCCAAGGGCTCATGGGCATTACGGACAGTGTGGTGCTCTCACTCCCAAGCGTACTCGGCGCGAACGGCATTAAGCAAATGATTGAGCTGCCCTTGAGCGAGCTGGAAATGTCCTTGCTCGAGCAGAGCGCCGAGTCCTTGGTCAAAACGCAACAACAAATACAGCTGTAGGCCCAAAACAATTGCAAATTCCAATTTTCACTTTTATAATGTCTTCCCAATAAGTATTATTATATAATTTTATTTTTTTTATAAATGCGCACATGTTTAAGTTAAGCTGCAATGCTTTAGTTTGTAATAAAAATAAAATTTTTTAATAAAAACAAATGCGCTTGGTTTAACTTATAGTAAGCAAATAAAAATAGTAGTAGTGACAAAAGGAAATAGTAGTAGTAAATTGTACTAGCAGTCGTTAAAAATAAAATGGTTTGCAACAGCTTAAAGCTTAAATTAGGATATATATAAATATTACAATTTATATAATACACAATTATATATTTTTGATTTCATATTTAATATTAAATTAAGTTACACTAAATGACAAATTTGAGCATAAAGTAGGCGCAGCTTCCTAAGCTTGAAGCTTTCAATTTCCAAATAAATTTTAGCTAAGCTACTAAATTTTTGTATAATAATAAATAATGCAAGGACTGTTGCTTTAATGCGAAGCTGCGGCAAAGGCGACTCTGCTGCATTTGAAGAATAAATGACGCCAAATTTGTTGACTAGCCGCTTCGATTTTAATTGGCGCATATATAATGAAGCAAGCAATGCCGTTGCTTACATATTTTAGTTGCGAGACAAACTATTTTGACAGAAGATACACAAGAGTGTGATAAACGCTGCTCGGCATATATATTATATATAAGGTCAAGCAGCTGAAGAATTGGGGCGTTGCCTTGACAGCTTTTCAACTTATTGAAGCCTTGCGTGAGCGTCGCCGGCTCGTATTTTATTTGTTGCTGTAGCTGTCAAGGGTTTGATGGACATCGATGAGCATTTCCATTTCAAGGACAGACAACCAACAGTTTATTGAACTGTCGCTGACAGAGTTCGAATCGCAAATGCTGCAGACGACGCGCTGGCTTAAGCAAATTTCGAGTGATACTAATTTGTTGAAATTAAGTAAAGTTTAGATGATTATCTTTGCTTTGGAACCTTTTCAATTCATAGAACTTGTGCTGCGCTTGGCGTTGGTACATGCTCAATATATTTACTGGTTTGTTTTTAAAAGAATTAAAAGTGTTTCATTCATAAGTTTAAACTTTAATTAAATTTCAGCGCTATTTACTTTCAAGCAATTAAAACATTGCCAGCTTGCATTGCGTTTTTTAAGCAGCTTTTGGGCAAACAGAATTTAAATGTACATTGTTGACGGGCATGTGCATTAACATATTTTAATTAAAAACAAAAAGAAACCTGCACTTGTCAGGCTGAAGCTGAAGCAGCCGCAGCAGTTGTAGCCTCATTGTTTGGATAGACAAGTCGTTGTGCGCACGTGGCGTATGAGTGATGCCTGCACACTTTTGCTGAGAGATTGATGCGCGTTTTATTTCTCCTTTCTTTGCTGTATAATTCATAGCAGCAGCTGTTCTTTAAAGCAACGACTCGGGAAAGCTGCCAATTAAACGAGCGCATAAATTATTTAAGCTCGTAATTTATTTTAAAGACACACACACACATCCGCAGATTGTCCAGCGCAGATAATTTGCTTTCACCTTGGCATATCCGCAACAACAGCAACAACAATAATAACAAAGAGAAAAAGGCAGTAACATAATTATATAGCCCATTTGCTTATGCGCATTTCAATTCCAACTGCGTGCGCTTGAGTTTCTTTTTATTATTACGTCTCGCTGTGCATTTGGCAAATTGCAAACGAATCAATATGCTATGACAATGGCCAGCCGGCCAGCCAGTCAGCTCTGTTGCTCGTTTTTATTGGCCATGAGGCTCACACAGCTCGCACAGCTCAGAATTAAACGCAATTGGCGTTAGCAGAAATGCAAGCATAACAAGAAATGAAGTCTACAGCTCAAGTTGAACTATTATTAGCTCTAAATTTTCTGTTACTACTTAAGAAATATAAGAAATATAAGCGTTGGTTTAAATGTGCGCCTGACAAAAAATGAAATCTATGCCTTAGCTGCTGCTTATATTATATAAAAGGAATGTAAGCATTGAAAACAACTTGAAAGCAACTTCCATAAATTCAATAAAAAATAATCTACTATTTGCAGCTGCACACATTAGTTGAAGCAAATAAAAAAAACAAACTAAAACTGCCTGCCCCAAAAAGTATGCAATGCAAAAGTAATTCAAGCGCAAATCCATACACGAATTTTTTACGAGCAGCGCGCTCTGCATTTCTTAGAACATTTATGGCTGAAAGTTCTCACATCGATCGCTATGCTAAAATAATAATAAAAAAGAGGAAAATAAAAGAAAACTTGCGCTTGCTGCTGGTGTTGATATGTCTGTGTTGACTTTTACTTTTTTTTTTGTAATTTTCGCAAAGAAGCCAACGAGCACGTATAAAAAACCAAAGCACACACACACATTGAACCACACAGTGTGCAGTTGAGCTTTTTGCCAATTTGCGTGGGCGTGTGTGTGATTGTTTGTGTGTGTGTGTGTGTGTGTGTGTGCTGTGGCTGCTGGCAAGCAAATTCAAGGGGTTTTTATAAATTCACTGCGTCCTCGCATGTTTTACATGCTTGTCGCTTCCACAAAATAAACATTACTTATGCTCGACACATTTGCCAACGCACATTTTGTCGCTGCAGTCGATGCGTGACTCTTTGTATGTTATTGCTCTGCTGTCTATAGAACGAGCCGCAGTCAAAGTCAAAATCGTTTGCCATAAAAGCAAACAGACGCACAAACACACACGCAAACACACACATATATAGATATAATAGTAGCCAAAAGTATTTTGACAGTGTAGATGCCAAACTAATTTACATTATATTAACTTTTAGTTTTAGTAAATCTTTTAATTGACTAACCAATATAATAAAATTTTGACTTACATTATATATACTTTTGAAATTAATAAATCTTTTGATTAGTTAACAATATTGAAAGTCTATTAAAATGCATTATTTAATTCTTTTAATTCACATGTATTTATATGCTTAAACATTATACAAAAATATTATATAAAATAATAAAGCCTATTGATTGATAATTTATAATTTAATGTATCAATTTTAAGCTCTTTCTTTGTAGTAAGTTAGCTATCAAACTTATTAAAACAAATTTATATTTATCATTTTGCTCTATACATTTTTTTTTATTGCTGCAAAGATTTCCAATAGAAATTATTGCTAGAGCTAGCAGCATAAAAAAATGGGCACGTAAATTGCTTAAAGCCATGAAAAGTACAAATGAAGGCATTGCTTCAATTTTTTTTGTTAAAATACTGTTGCCCACTATTGTATACACACACACTCTCTCTCTCTCTCTCTCTCTCTTTCTAACACTTATGCAAATTTCTTTGCGCTTCGCTCGTGCTTGTTTTTTTGTCTGCTGGCAATATTTTTGTGCCTGCAACATTGTGGAAATGGCAAATTGAATGCGAAATTGGCTAAGAAAAAAAAAGAGAATATGGCAGCTTAGTTGGGTAGTTTGGGTAGTTGGGGCCGTAACTCAGGCAGACGTGCAGAAATTGGCAACAAGGTGTGCGCTACAACATTTCCGCACGGGAAATTTGGTATAATTGTGTCGCATGTCGTTGACATGGAGCGCAGGAAACTGTTGCTGCCATTTTAGCTACAACTACACACACACAATCACACACACACGCGCGCACACCCTTTTTTATTTTTTGGGGCATGACATGCACTTTACGCTCAACTCGCGCTGTTGCTTTTGAGTCCATTAAACATTTAACGTTTGTGCTTGGCTTGGAAGCAACGCTCTCAGCATTGCGCATACGCCAGGTGCGCCCGCCCCATATCGCATGTTAATGCTGCATTATGCTTATTACGATTATTGGCTGCGTGTCGCGTGCGCCAGCTAAGCCAGTCTTAATGTCAGCGCACTTGAAATTTATGCGCTGAGATTTTTTCCATTCGCTCCACACGCACGACGCTCTGCCCTTCATCATATCTGGGAGTAATCCAGGCAGGGATTTAAAAAAAAACAAAAAAAAACAAATAAACAATTTCAAGGCTTGAAATTAAATATTAAACATGTAGCAAGGTAAAGTAAATTATTTTCATGCAAGCAAGTTTTAAAGCAAATGGCAGCTCAACTTAAAATTAAATATTTATATATATTTATATGTAGCAAGTCTAGCTAACTTTATATATTGTTGCCTGCGTTATTTATAACCTTTATTTGAATGCCTTGGAGCTTTAAGCAGCAGTAAAACTCAAACTCCAACTTCTTGTGCTTACAATTGTCGTTTAATTTATAATTTATTTGCCACTGCACGTGGCTGTAGCTCAAAATTCTATTTTTGTGTATTATTTATTTATACATCTTTTTATTTTTCGTTTTGCACTTAAACCAAAAATAAACTGCCAGCAAACTCAAAAATATACGAATTACTTTTGGCATTCAAGCGCAGCACGTTTCATATATTTTTGTTGTTTTTTGTGTGTTAAGCTCAATCAATAAACATTGCGTATACGCGACGTGTGGCAAGGCGAGGCAAAGACGCAGCCCCGAAAGCTCACACACACATACAAATCATAAATATGTGCAAAGGACATGCAGACATTTTTCAGTTTTTTTTTATTCTGTTGGACTTGGCACCTGGACAAGCTGAACGCTGAATAAAAAAGAAAAAAATGGATCAATATTTGCCAGTCGCAGCAGCAGCAGCCCCAAGACGTTTACGACGCGTGTCCTTGCAAGGACACAATTGTGTATATGCCTGTGTGTAAATTTACAACAACAAAAGCAAAGGCGTCGTCGCTCTGTTAGTGTCACAGTTTTACTTTTGCTGTTGCTGCTGTTGCTGACAAAGGCCACAGCAGCGGCAACTTGACCCCACCGCATAGGCCACAACGTTGCGTTGCGTTGCACACACAGCCCAGCCAAGTGGCAATTAGCTAGAAAAAAGAGAAAGCGCCAATCAACGCTGTGGAAAATTAACTTGACCAAAAAGCATTTTCACCTTGGCCAAAACGCAAAAGTGCGCAGCGCATTTTGTTTAAAAACGCTACAAAAATTGTTTACAAATCGCAGTGTAAACTAATTGCGTTTAAATTTACAGCAAATACATACAAAACTATTGTGTTAAAAACACACCTGAAGCAAAAAGCTATAAATGGAAACACAAAGCAAAAGAAAATTGCCCCCAACGCTTGTTCGCTTTAAAATATTCAAATGCACAGCTGCCAGTTCCAGAGCAGTAACCGCAAACTAGTGCAAAAATTGCCTGGGCTTTGATTAATTAACTTAAAACAGCTATTGACAGACCCAGCACACACACACACAACTGACATTGGCCGCAAATTAATTGAATTGCTTGTCTGTGTCTGTGTGTGTGTGTTGACTATGCAAAGCAGCCCAGCGACCTGCATAACCCAGCGCCAAGTGCTGGTCAAAACACATGCTTGTGCTCTCTATACTAAGTATAAACATATATATACATATATACGCTACCATTAAGTTAGCACTGATCTATTGTTCCATCAATACAATTTTTTGTTTTCTTGTTTGTTGGCTGACTGCCCAATTTGCTTTTAGTCAATTTGCCAGCGTACTGAACTTGGAGTTAAGTAAAGTCAACAACAAACAAATGCAGGCAGTCGGGTAAGTTATTTAAAATGTTTTATATTTCATTGATAAAAGTTGCTTAACATTTAAAATTTTGACAGTTTTGAATATTATATATTTAAATAACAATTTACTTTGAGCAAAGTTTTGCATTATATTAAAGCTTATGCTATATCTAACTTAAATACTAAGCACAATTATAAATTATAGCATTACATTAATCTAACTTAAGTGCTATTTAGCACAACATAGAAACTACAGCTTAATTTACTGAAATTAAGTTTGTGAGCATTTAGTATTAGAATTTAGAATTTATTAGTTATAAAAGTTGCTTAACATTAAAAATGTTGACAATTTACTGCGTGCTGCTTTAAAGTCAGTTTTAAAAAAGCACCCAAGTCAATAGATTTTTACTTTGGAATTATTTTTAATTAATTATGACATTAACATTAATCTAACTTAAATGCTAAGCACAACATAGAAACTACAGCTTAAATACTGAAATTAGTTTTGAGTATTTAGTATTAGAATTTAGAATTATTAGTTACATAAAATTAATTTTACTTTGTGCTTGTTCATAGCTTTGCTTACCAAACACTTTTATTCATTAAAATTTAAAGCTAGCGCTGTAGAACTAACTACCAAAGAGCCATTACTAACTTATCGCTTGGCAAATGCAAATATTAACGCAGTCGCCTGTTAATGTTTAATTGTTGTCTGATTAGACTCAAATTCATTTTGAATGTAGCAGCAGCAAATTGTTTGGAATTTTTGTGTATTTGAGTTCAGTTCCGTTGGCACTGGAATATTTGTGTGAATATTCATGAGTCGCTCGCTCAGTCGCTCGCTCGCTCGCTCGTTGGGCGCGCAATTAAAGCGACGGCAGCAGTCGACGTAATTGTTTTGGTGTACACGCGCCTAAAAATAACCAAACACGTAAATGTTGTCTAAATACATATATATCGTATATAGTATATATATGTTTATATACATGTGTTATTTGTATATAAAAGCATTTAGCTGATAAAAGTGAAATTGACCAGAAAGCCAAGCGGCAGCAGACAGGCGGTTGGGCGTGTGGGCGTGGCAGCAGCAGCAAAACGAAACGAGCCATAAAAAAAGTTCGAATGCGATTTGCTCGCAAGCCGGATGAATTGAAATTGGGTTTCTCTTCTCGTCAATGCTTTAGGCGTTGATTGGCAAAATGTTGCACGCAACAAATTCGAAATCCAGAAGCGAAATGTCAACTTTTATTTTTTTTCTTTTTTGTTTGCTTTCTTTTGCCAAATCATTTGCAGACACACAAACAAAACGAAACGAAATGCGAATGCGAAAACGAAAACTTTGTTGGGCACCAAAATTTGAAGCCTGTTAACAGCGCTTGAGTGCTTGTCTCACTCTCTCTCTCTCTCTCTCTCTCTCTCTAGCTCTCTCGCTCTCGCTGCTAACTTGTATTTTAGCTGATAGCGTAAAATGCGTAAAAGATTCAGTTGGCAACGCTTAGGCAGGCCCAAAAAGCTATTTGCTGTTCATTGTGTGCAACTGAGTTTTCAGTTTTCTGTTTTTCCTTTTTTTTCACTTTTTTTGGTTTCTTATTGCGTTTGTCCTTGCGCCTGGTTAGCCTTGCCTTCATGGTCGTCGTGCCAGGCAACAACAATGGCAATGATGTTGGCCTGGGCAACTTACTGTGCTTGAGCCCAAGTGCGCGCTTTGCATTTAATTACGCTTAAAAATTAATTAATTTCTTTTTTGTGGCCGCAGCGGCAACCAAAGCAACAACAACAACAACAACAACCTGAAGTGACTTGAGACATAATCAACGAGCGCCTTTAAGTTTATGCTACATTGCCAACACTTTTTATCTCTGCCCTGGCGCCATTATCCTTGCGCATTATTTGTGGCCTGGGGCGCACTTGTGCTTTAAATAATTCAACAACGCGCGGTTTACAACAGAAAAACTCTCAGCGCTGCTCTCACTACCTTTAAATGCGAAGGATAACAATTTTTTTCGGCAAACCCACAAACTTTTTTGGACTGAGCTGATTGTAAAAAAAAACTGCTTTATATAATTAATAAGTTTTTGTGCTCTAAAATCAGTTTTAAATATGCAGCTTATGCAAATTAATAATTTTGTAAGCTTATAAATATTTATTACATACCCAGCAGTGAACGCAATAATATTCAATTAACTTTAGCGCTTACCTGCAATGAAAAGAAAGAAAATTGTATTAATTTAATTTACTAAAAATAATGCTTAAATCAATTAAATAGTCAAACGCATAAATATACAATTCCAAATGTTTTTTGCCATATTTCTCGTATATTTTTGCAACAATTAAGCAAACACAAACAAAAGCCACGCGCTTTACGCTGCGTATACGTAATATACAAACGAGCGAGAGAGCGCGGCAACAAGTAAATGTAGCTGACATAAAACAGAAACATTCAATTCACTTTAACCACACATTAATCGAAACTACAATGCATACATTTGAGTTCAGCAAAAACAGAATTTTTAATAACTCGCCTTGTCATAAGCAAAAGCCACAAAAATTGCAACAACAACAATAAACAAACAAACAAACAACCGCAGCAATAGCAACAAATGCAGTCGAGTCAATTTGCTGCAATTCAAGGTTAATGCAGTGCGCTGCCCACAGCGACCGAGAGAGAGAGAGAGAGAGAGAGAGAGCGTGAGTGAAAGAGAGCGCAGCAGCGCAGTCTGCTTGGGCTTTAGTTTGTTGCTTTTTTTTGTGCTGCTACGTAACAAACTCTTATTGGATTTACGCTTTGCGCTGCAGCATTTTACAAATCACAGTGGCTACCAACATTTTGCTTATGCTACAGTTAATTTTGTGTGGCTCATAAATTATGCAGCGCAGCAAAAATGTTGCTGCACATTTTATATTTACGACAGCATTATGTAAATAGGCATACACATGTGTGTGTATGTTTGTGTGTTTGTTTAATAATAATTCTTATGAATGAACTGCCAGCTGCAGTATTTTGTGTACAACTCAATTGAGCAGATTAAATTTATTATTCCATTGAATGTAAATAGCTAAAAATAGCTGCAGATTTATTTAAATAAAACAAATAACAACAATAAAATAAGCAAAGCAAAATGTAAGTGAAGTAAGTAAATTAACAAAAGTAAAATACAATTTCTAATGCAACAATTCGACTATTGGAAAATGTTTAAATAATATGTAGGCATTTAAAAAAATAAATTTTTACAAGAATTTAAAGTTGAAGTTAAAGATTAAAATTTCTTATTTACTTAGAAAATTGTTTATTTTGCTTTAAATTTTAATGTGCTACACTATTGTTTATGCTAATGCTTACTTTAAATAATGTAAAAAACATGTCTGCTCGAAATAAACAGCAGATCATAAAATAGAAGCTTATCGCCATGAATAATGCGCAACACAAGGACGACGTATAAAACTCAGTTGAGGTCAAAGGTGGAGCCACAAAAAAAAAAACATAAAACAGAAAATAAAACATTTGACAAAGAGCAGAGCAGAGTTTCTCATATTAACTGTAATATCATTGAAATTATAATTATGTGTGCTTTTTATATGCGGCCATAAAATGCGCACAAAGCAGACACTGACCCCTAAAAGTATATGTATACACACAAATTTAAATGCGTGAGTGTGTGTGTGTGTTTGCCTTTGGGGGCCGCAAGTCTCGCTGGCAACGCCCGCCACAATTTTCATTTGCCACACACACACAGAGAGAAAAGCAACGAAAAGAAAAACAAATGTTGCCACTGACCGTTGCCAAATGTTGACCCTTAACTGAGCTGGGGCCTGAACCTTTTACTGAACCGTGTCCTTTTTAACTTGCTATTTGCCTCTCTCTTCGCCCTACGCTCTTTGTCTGCCAATTTGTTATTTATGCTGCGTTCACGTGTTGATTGCTTATATATGCAAATCAGCTAAATTTGTAGCTATATGTACATATCTATATATTCTGTATCTGCGTATCTATATCGATTCAGTTTAATTTATGCGCCTCTTTGGGTGGCCCACAAATTCAATGCTTGACTAGCTACGCGCTGCCTTTTTGTTTATTATTATTTAAACGTTATAGAATACCTTTCATATAGAAAAAAAAATTCAATTAGCTCAATTTTTCATCAACAATTGCGCATAACATTTGTTTATGCATAACAAAAAATCAAATTGGAAAATTTCATCAACAACAAAATAAAAGCTTAAGATTGATATTGATTTTAGTTAAGTTGTTTTCATAAATTTTTCTTTGCTTAGCAAGAAAATTCATACATAATATAAGATTTATTGCTATGCTTATAAATATTTACTTTGCTTTTATCAAAGCTTCACTGTAGCACACATAAAACTCATTAAGTAAAGTTTGTTTTTGTTTTTTTTTTATTATTTGTTTGGCTGCATAAGCAATCAACAAACTACATGTAACTACATGGCGTATGCGTAATATTTGAGCATCAAAACGTGTTTGGCATGCCCAAAATCAAATCAAATACAAACAAACGCACGCATAACTAATATATATATCAAATATAAGCGCACAAACTAAAGTTGCAGGCAACTCGCACTTTATTTCTTCAAGGCAAATTGTCTTGCTAATTTTTTTGTTGGCTTTTCTTACTCAGTTCAATTAATTTTCAGCTGTTCCAACAATAAGAGCTGAGCACTCTACTAATTGGGCAATGTAATCAAGTGCAGGCTGTGTGTGTGTGTGTAAAAATAAAAGCAACAACAAACAAATGGCAATGAGCTGAACTCAGATGCATCAATTATATGGCAACTAATTTGTCTGCTTGGGTAGCTAAATAATTGCAAACTAGACTGAGGTGTGTGTGTGTTGGCCTGGCAGCAATCAAAATCAGACAGACAAAAGCAGACAAACAAATATTTACATTGTTCCGAGCTAGAGAGAACGTCACTTAATCGAATTATGCAAGTCCAAACTGAACAACAATGACAACTAAACCAAAGTAGCAGTAACTGCTGCTTTGCATATCAAGCTGTTGCTTCAATTAAGCTCAACAACAATGCCAAAGCCTTTGCTGTCAATACACTAGTAAAAATTTCAAGTACACACACGCACACACATGCAAATATGTTGACTACACATTTAGCAACATTGATAATTTGCTTGTTGACGCTGCCGCAATTCGATTGTGAAACATATTCGAGCAATAGTTTTGCCATTTTAAGACATAAAGGTAAGTCTATAAAGCATACGGTGCGTATACTTTATGCTCTAATTATGTACACAGCACATCCACGCAAATGCGTGCTGGATACAGCTAAAGGACAATTAATTCTACGCACAGGTGAAACGAAGCGTGTGCCAGACAAATGCGCTGAAATCTACTGCGGTCGTTATAGTTGGGCGCTTATCTATGAGTAGTTTGCATTTAATATTTTATTAATTTAAATTAAATTAAGCTGCTTATTAGCTGTGTAGACGAAGATCTGCCAGACGAGTGCGATGAATGGGGAGACTATAAAGATTTGCAGGCGGAGTTTCCCAACTGCTGCAAGCGCTATATGATTTGCAATAATGTATTAAGCTAAAGAAGCATAATTATAAAAAATTAAAAATATCAGTTGATATTTTAAAAAGAAATAAGCTTTGAAATGGTAGAACTGTTAAAAATAAATAAAAATGCTTTAAATTTGTTATGCAGATTTAATGTAAAATATTTACAGCTTAAGTAGGCGCTGTTAAATTTTATTTAAACAACAAAGTAAGCTATACATTTGTTAATGTTAATTTGCATAAATTTCCAGTTCAAATGACTTTGAGCAACTTTAAATTAAAGCTGCTGCTCTTTTGCTTCGTGGCAGAGCTGCAAGCAGCTGAATGGATTGGCGCTTATAGCGATGCAAGTAAGTTAAAAGCGCAGCTGGCTAAAAGGGCAAAGCTAATTATACTTAAAGAGCATCCAGGTAAATGTGTAATGTCAGCTGACGTTATACTAAATGTGGGCGTAAGCATTAAAGATCCAACGCATGCGTGCAGGCAAATTCTTTGTGGCTTAAATGGTTTAGTTAAGTTTCATAGGTAAGTCAAGTTGAAATAAATATATAAAATAGTATAAGATGTTGCAGAAATATGCGTCATATTTTAATCAATTAATGTGCAACATAATATGACGCATAGCTCTGCATCATTAACTCATTAACATATTTTATAGTCGATTAGTATGTAAGTTTGATTAGCTCGAACTTTAACAATGTTTATACTATTATTTTACATTAATATAGCTGCGGCAAAAGCATCGCACCCCGCGGCTGTACCTTGGGTAATTATTTAGACAGCGGTCAGCCTTATCCACAATGCTGTGAGCGTGAGCTGCGCTGCAAATACAAAAAGTACGAGCCAAGCAGTCTTAACTTGTAGTGTCAAACAATTAGTTGAAATACACTTTACACTATTTACTAAAAATGTTAGCAGCGCTGTTTGTGCTCTTGCTGCTCTGCACTGGCAGCTGCGCTGAGAATTCATTAATAAACCTTGGCGATATAGGTAAGCGTAAAAATAATTTATAAATAATTTAAATTATTTAAGTCAATGCAGCTTATCCTGGACGCTGTGTTATTGACATGGGCGCTTCGCTAGCGCTGCTTAGGATGGGCGAGTCTATTAAGCTAGAGAATTTACCCTGCACTATGATATTTTGCATGGGTGAGGGCTACGGACTGTTGCGCACGTAAGTCGCTGCTTAAATATTTTGACTTATATTAATTTCAGTTGTATATAGCTGCGATCACAAACCGCCACCAGATGATTGTCAATATGCTGATTACATTTATTGGAACGAAGAGTATCCCAAGTGCTGCAAGCGTCGCATTAGTTGTTAGCAATGACTTTGAAAACTTTACAAAATTCAAGCTACTAATAAAATTTATGTTAATTTTTGGGCTACAGCATGTTAATGTGTTAAACAATAATATTTAACAAACTAGTTATGACAATCAAACCAGTTTAACTAGCCATATTTGCTATATTAGCTGCTCATCATTAAATTATCGCGTTAGTTGAACTTAACTCTGAGCAACGACAACATGCAGCTGCAATATCTAAGCGGCATCTTATTGATTACATTGGCTACGCTGCTGCTGCCAGCCACAGAGGCAGCCTTAGTGCATGGCAGCTACAAGAATGAAGCGCATCCTGGCAAGTGCTACATAGATGCCAAAACCATTTTGAGTCCCGGACAAACTGCCACAATGCCAGGACAATGCGAAGAGATTCAGTGTCATGAGAACAGCGAGGCTACAATAACTTCGTGAGTAATTTTCTAATGCATCTGGCACAATTTTCTTTATAATAAAATATTTAGTTGCGGCGTCTATGGGCCACCACCTGGTTGCAAGCTGGGACCGCCCAAGCAACCCAAGGCCAAGTATCCCGACTGCTGTGAGCCAACATTTGTCTGTGCCTAAACAATTGTTTAAAAAGTAAAGATTAATGTGCTTAATCAGTAAACATGCAATGTTAACAGCAAATGCAAAATTAATTAATAAATAAATCAAACTAATATATGGCTAGTTCCTGGAACTGCATATCAGCTGCATAATAGAAATTAATTAAATTAATAAATTAAATATGCACTTAGATTTTTCCGATTAACAAGCGACGCGCTTATCAAAGTTTCAACTTTTGACCCACTAACTGCAATGCAATGCATTTGTTTAAACAAAAGCTAAACATGAAATTGTTGCTGTGCATCGTTTTGTTCTGCTCCCTCGTCCTGCTGCTGCCACACACTGAGGCAAGGATTAACTGCAATTGTTCAGGGAATGACTGCGACTTCAACGGTGTACTGAATTTATTATATTTAATTGCTTAATTAAATTTATCAATAGCCTTTGCTTAATGCTGCTTACTGCGTTAACTGGTAGTCCTGGCTGTACTAACTGTGGAATTGAAAGTCTGTAAACTTAAACTTGCAATAAATATTTTCTGCTTTATCAATAAATTAGCAGAATTATAATTATTTTCACTTCAGTTTGCATGCCTCGATTATCTATGCTTTTCATTTAATGCACTAATAATCATATTAATAAAAATAATATAAATATGCTAATTATTTTTTCTTACAAAGAATTAATCAACTGTCTTATCAAAAGTTCAATACGTTGCGCTTTAACTAATATATATAATTAATTACTGGCAATATAAATAACTGCGCGTGATTTCATTAAATTTGTCTATGCCACAAGTAAACATGAAACTGTTTCTGATTGTCACTTTGTTCTTGGTCCTCGCCACAGGCTCGTGGAAAAATATGTGGAGGTGTTGACTGCAATGACTACGACGAGGTACTGAAATTATTGTATTCAATTGCTCACTTTTTAATGCTTTCAATTTATCAATCGCCAATCGTAAATAGACTTTGCTGCATTAATTAGGAGGGCTGGAACTATCCATAAATTCCAATGTGGCTTGCCCCAAACTCAAACTTGCAATATTTTAATAAATATTTTCTGCTTTATGTATAAATTGGCAGAGCCAAAACTTAGTTAATCGTAAGCTAATTATTTTCAATTCAGTTTCTATGCTTAGCTTATCTATTTTCATTTAATGCACTTATAATCATATTAATGAAAATAATCTAAATATGATAATTATTTTTTAATGCATATAGCTTATCAATCAACTGTCTTATCGCAAGCTCAATGCGTTGTATTTTAACTACTCAATTAATTACTGGCAGAATAAATTACTGAGAGTGATTGCATTTTGAATCAGTTAAATGTATCTAAGCAACAAGTAAACATGCAACTGTTTCTGACTGTTATTTCGTTCTTCGCCCTCGCCTTGATGTTGCCACATACTGAGGCTGGCGTAATCCTTAACTGCAATAGACAAAACTGCGACTACACCACAATATGCCAGTTACTACAAGACCCTGACTGCTTGTAAAAAGTTACACCATTATTACAACTTTACACTTGGAATAATAAAATAGAACATTTTTTAATTAATTCATATTGAATTTGAATAAAAATGTAAACAAATCTTAGCTTACAGACTATGCATAGACTTTAATGTTTTTTGAATAATAAATGATGTGAAATATGTTTTTAAATTTTTGTAGGCGTTATCACTAAAGGTGAAACTAACAAATTAAATTTGTTTTTGTTCATCGACAAAAAAACGCGCTTATCAGCATTGCACAGTGCGGCAAACATGGCAAACTACAATGTATGCTGTGTCTAGAATATTTAATAACAAAACTGAAATATATATATAGATGTTCCGTATATATTGTTATAACTTAAGCCAATTGAAATTAGTTTAATTTGTGTAAGCAAAGAGCAAACATGAACAAATTTCTGTGCGTAACTTTGTTGGCATCGCTAGCGCTGCTGCTATTGTCTGGAGCTGAAGCGGCTGTATCGCAAGGATTCTTTAAGAATGATGCGCATCCTGGCAAGTGCTATGTGAAGCCAAATTTAATACTCAGTGCAGGACAATCGGCTCCATATCCGGATATGGAATGTGCAAGTATCAACTGCGGCTCCAATAGTTTAGCATCGATACATACGTGAGTTTGATACATAAATAAATTTAAATAAATTTCAAAAAAATTACTAATGCTAAATTTAACTAAAATAGTTGCGGTGTCTATGGTCCACCACCTGGCTGCAAGCTGGGACCGCCCAAGCATCCCAAGGCCAACTATCCCGACTGCTGTGAACCAACATTTATATGCAAATAGATAT
Organism: Drosophila busckii; assembly: GCF_011750605.1. Taxonomy (NCBI): domain Eukaryota; kingdom Metazoa; phylum Arthropoda; class Insecta; order Diptera; family Drosophilidae; genus Drosophila; species Drosophila busckii. The sequence goes on along the minus strand of NC_046604.1, from coordinate 12,120,292 downwards.
AAACTGAAAATAAACTAAAGACAAATCTAGCTAACCGAACTCTAACTCTATTTGTTCAAGTGTTAAATATGCCACGCATATAATTTTTATAATTAGCATTCGTTACACTTTGCCTGCAACTGCAATTTAAACAAAACCTTAGTCACTTTCAAAATGTTTTTCTTAATAATTCTACTGCAATTATTGCTGCTGCCAAATACAAATTCATCCGTAACCAGAGCCCTCTATTATGACTCGGATTATCCAGGCAAATGTTATATAAATGCACAACTGATTATGAATCCCACTGATGATGCAACTTTGCCAGGCTGTGTGCGTATTTTATGTGCCGCAAATAGTTTTGCAACAACGCATAGGTAAGTAGTTTAAAAAATTAACTTTATTATAATTACAATTATATATTTTATTTTATAGTTGCAGCGCTCAACAGCCTGCCCCAGGCTGCACTTTTGGCGCTCTTAAGGATCCTTCAGCCGCTTATCCGCACTGCTGTTATCATGAAGTCAAATGCAAAATCTTAGATACGTTACAGCCGCACATTGCTTAACAATCATTTAGCAAAGCGTCAAATTGGCTTTTGTTATAAAACTTTTGTTTGTTTACTGCAATTTTATGCTTAAATTTTTGCTAATTTTGAAGTGAGCAAAACGATAAAGACAATGGTTTATTTTATTTTATTTTTTTCAGTATTTTATAATGATTTAAATCAAACAATAGTGAACAATATGTTGTCTTATTTGAAAGGCTCTTAAAAATATTAAAAGTGAATTTGTAAATTTGCTAATAAAATGCTAAATAATACAAAAATAAATTTTATTTTAAACTATAGAGTATAAATAATGTCACCTTATATGCAAAACTAGCGCTTAATCTGTAATTTGTACACTTTACTTTTATACACTTAAATACAAAACTTTGCTAAGCAGTGTAATTATATTAAGCATAGCATTTAAACGGAATTAGCTAAACACTTTGCTAACAGCAAATAGTTTGTAACTGTAGTTTGAGCATGACAGGTTTGCATTATATTAACTTGGCTATGTGGCTGTTGCTTTTGCTATTGCCTGGCAACCAAGCCAAGCCAAGCTGTGGACGAAGTGCATCCAAGCTTAATAATCAATGTGTGCGCCATGAATGCGTCGATGGCAAACTGACAGTGGAAAAGTGCGTATAACAAATGCAAAATATATAAAAAATACTAATTATTTGTTATAAACAACAACAGCTGCGCTTTGGCTACACCTCCCCCAAACTGCGAGTTTGGCGATTTTATAGATGAAGATGCTGCATATCCTGAATGTTGTGAAAAGTACAAAATTTGTTCAGCTCCTAATGATGTACCGCCGCCAATATAGATAAATAAATAAATATATAAATGAGAATTTAGCTATGAATCCGGGCGAAGACGCGTACTTACCATAAGTTATGGAAATAATGGGTCTGCTCAATGGGCTAAGTAAGTTTTTTATTTCCATAGCTCATCAGTATATTTAATAATAATATTTAATGTTAATACAGCTGCGGTGTTTTTGAAGCTCCTGAGGAATGCGTATTAGGAGAACGTTGAATAATTTCGTGAATCCGGTTTCTTAGTATTTCAATGCAGGGTTTGCTTGGGAAGGGGTAGGAAATTAAATAAATTCATAAATGAGCGTTATGTCTTAAGACTAGCAGTAGCAATATGCCAAATTTGTTTGCTCTAGCTCTTATAGTCGCTGAGTTCTTGTTGCTCATACAGACAGACAGATAAATAGAGAGGGCTTAATGAACTTAATTTATTTTGCTGAAGCATAAAAATGCTTTTTCACAAATGCATGATATGATTTTCCATTAGTTATATATAAATAAAAGTGTATAACAATTAAAACTGATATATTCAAGTTTAATCTATAATGTGCAGTATAGATTTGTGTGAAATATATCTCATTATATAAATTAGCATAAGCATTATTTATTGCATTTTAATAATTGTGAGCTTCTAGCCATATAGAGTTACCAACAGTTAACGCACATATATATTTCATACCTTAATTGATTGCATTAACAAGCATTTCCCCCCTCCACCCGCACAGCTCTTGCCACAAATTCATATTGATTTGGTGCCGCGTGTATTGGTCGCATTTAACTGCAACTAATTGATGTCTCGCTGGATGCTAAGCTGCTGTATAGTCTGACCTTGGCTTAATCTAAATCAAAGTACTATCGGCTTATGTGTAATTAAAAGCTAAAGCAGTTTACTGTTAAATGAACTTACAGAAATTGTATAAAGGTTATTTGTCATTGACTCTTGTGTATTTTTTCACACTTCATTCCAATTTAGCTTTGTACATATTTAAGCTTTCGAGCATGCAACTTATTTATAGTTTTATAAAAATGTTTTACTCACACTGCAAAGTATGTGTGTGTGTGTGGTTAGCCTCAGCTCAAATATGCAAAACAGCAACAAAGTTGCAAGCTGAAACTAAATAAAAGCAAATATATGCATACATATATATAAAAAGTGAGCAAGGACCGCAACAACTTTTTAGTCGCATGCGAGTGAAAATACTCGACTCAGCATAAAACAAAACAAAAAACTGAATATTACAATTTTAGTGAGCTGCAAAGCTTAAGGTTCCACTGTATGTAACAGTATGTGTGTTTGTATGTGTGTGTGGCATGCAACATTTATAAATTGGCAGCCAGGCAACTGCTTTTTGTGTGTGACCTCTGCTGCCAGTCAGCGTATATATAATTGTATATGTATGTGTATGTGTGTGTGTGTGTGTGTAAAAGGTGAAGGTAATGCTACTGACTATGCTGGTCAGGCTGCGAAAATTTTAAGCACGAGTTGCAAATGAAACTTTGCCAAGGCACGCGCAAACCAAAAAAAAAAACAAAACAAATAATAAAACACAAATAAAAAATAAATATAAAAAATACAGCGCTGTAAAATACATAAAAATGGGCTAAGCAACGCCTAAATATATGCTACAAACTCGAAATTTGTTGCTACACACAGACACAGGCATAAGTTATTCATTATGCTACACGCACAGTGTCCTGAGAGCATGTGAATTAAAAAACACAAAATAAAATGGCCGCCACACTCTGCCGCAATTCACAAACACACACATACAGCCTATTGAGCCTACAGTTATATAAAGACGCAGCTGCGTTATCCTTTGCCACAATTTCTTTAGCCCAAGCGGCCGCAGTGGAAACTGCAAAGCCACAGAGCAGCTTGGGAAAACGAATTTGTTATTGTATATGTTAAGAATTACTTTAAATTAAACTACTACGAAAGTTGTTTAAGCAGCTTAAAATATATATAGGAAAAAATATAAAAACATTTCCGCTTAGCACACAATTTGATTTCATGGCAATCGATTTTTTGATTTGTAACAAATATGCAGAGATATTGTTTATGTATTTAGCGCTCAAGGTTGCTTCAATAAATAAATAATTTTACTATTTAGACCAACAAGCAAACACTTCAGGCTGCGCACAAAAATAGGCAATGCTATTTGAACAGCAAGCTTATGTTGTTGTTGTTGTTGCTGTTGCTGTAGCGACAACTGCTAATTATAACTAACAGCAACCATTATGTGGCCATTATAAGCCACGCCCCAACAACTTCCATTTGAACGAACACAAACACACACACACACACACGCAAAGTATCGCATTGCCTGGCTAATTGCATTTTGGGCTTAAACATTCAACTGCACATGGCTGTGGCTATGGCTCATCAAAAGCTGCTCAAGTGTAGAGCGAGCTCTGTGTCGTCATTACTTTTGCACACCCACTGAAAATATTTGCAAAAATATTTATAACAAAAGTAACGTGGCTAACAACAATTTAGCCGCAAATCAATGCAAGCACAACAAAAACAAAATTACATTATAATTGCCAAACAAATTGCAAGAATTCAATGTAAACGTTTCATTTGCAGCAACAATGCGAGAAGGCAACAATAATAATTTTTGAATATTGTAGCGCCATGTATATAAATAAACTGATTGAAATAAAGAATGCTCTAAAATACGTATGATTAGCATAAAATACGAGTGCTCTTATTCAAATAAAGTTACTTAATTATAAATACAATAATAATAATATTACAATTTTTAATGCTTACAAGCATTTAATTTTAACAGAATTTAATCTTATATCTTATATCTTACAAAAAAGCTTTATACTTTTTAATTTAATTATTTATAAATATGTTTTTTTTCAAATTCATTCAGCATGCCGCCGTCTGACCTTTAAAAAATGTTTTGCGAGTATTAAAGCAAATATGCCAAGCATTATAAAAATTACACACACACACATACTTAAGCGATAAATAAAATACATAAGCCATATCTATATATGCATATGCTTTTATCGCTTGCGGTTGTATTGGTAAATTTTAATTTTTAATTCCAGCGCATTATGTCGTTTATTGCAGCGCAATTTAATAATATTATATACACTCACCTTCATAAAGCAACACCAACTATAAACTGCGTCTGCTCCAATTGTTGTAGCTAATAACAAATATCGTTGTTCAGCATTCAGCATTAGCTGCTTTTGTATTGAACACTTTTTAATCAAAAATCACTACTTTTGTTATATATTTTTGTTGTTGTTGTAAACGCTGCACTGGAATTAAACTTTGATATGCAATGTGCATGTTGAACAATCAGTGTTGATTAAAATACATATATTTTTATTGTTGTTAAACAATGCACGCATTAATGTTAATATTTGCGCACGTGCAATAATAACAAAGCCAGTCGAGTCTGGGGCCAGGATGCAAGCAAGGACCTTGCATAAATATTAACTGTAAGTTTTGTAGCGAAGGCATTGGAAATACGCTAATGGCATTTCAATAAAGCATAAAAGTTGCCCAACTGCAACCGCAATCTTTTTTTTGCTGCTACCCTTCACCTCTCTCTCTTGCTCTCCAGCTGTCCCTTTCGCTCAAGCTGAGTGTTGTATAAATTATTCAGCAACTAGCTGTGAATAATTCAAAACTGAATATAACATTTGGGTGACACTTTGACCCGCCGCTGTCCATTTCCCAACTGCGAACAACAGTTATTTTCAAAATTAACTTTCAGTTGCGTTTTTGGGTAATGCAAAAGTTTTGCCACACTCACTCTCACTCTCTTTCTCTATGTATCCCTCTCTCGCTCTAGCTCTACATCCTTCGACTGTGGTCAGTTATGCTGTTTTTAGTTTGAGCTAGCTCAACTTTGACATTTTTCTAGTTTTAAACCATTATACATTTGAGCATTCATTTAAATGTCAATTTATTTCTCATTTAAAGTTTTGCGCAGACACTATAAATTCCCTTTATGGCGAAAATCTCAGCTTGCTTGTGTGTGTGAGTTACCTGTTGAAAGATAGAAAACCATTCAAAGCTGATGGCTCATAATATTCTGTGCTGCTCGTAAAGCGAGCGCACATGCAAAATATATTCTGTGGCATTACTTTTGGTTTTGACGACGACGACGACGATGATGATGTTGATAATATTTTCTGATATTTTCATTACATTGTTGTGTACTTTAACGACTGCTATCCTTGAGTGAAGGACTTGGCTACAGGATGCTAAGACCAAAGCACGCACACATACACACACACACATACAAATGCATACCCACCCACACAACAAGCACACACAAACACACACATACATACGCATGTGCGAGGTGAGCGAGCGAGCTTTTTGCGCCCACCTAATGCCTAAACCGTTAGTTTTCGAGAGATTGCTGGCAAGAGAGTGGGCTGAATTTTTCACCTTCGCACTCTCCGTGTATGTTCCTTTGGCAACAATTGAATTATGTTTTTTTATTATTATTATTTGCACTCATATTTTATTTGTTACTTTTACACACCAACCACTTTTGATATCACTTGCACTTTTTTTTTTACTTTTTTTTCACTTTTTTTTATTATTTTTAGCAAATGCCTTCGAGTTTTGAGTGAGTTGCGCGCCTTGAGTGAGTATTTGCTTAACACAAATTGTATTGTACCGTCGCGATTGCACCTGTCCCTACATACGAACTAATATTTACTTGCTTTATGCTCCGTTTATTTATTTATAAATGCTATTAATAATATCGCTTCATTTATTATTATGCTTATTATTCTTCAGCTATTGTCGCGTGTTACTTGCGTGGGCGCGTTGAGCGTAGCACGTGTACGTCCGCACCGTGCAATGTCTCGTTCAAAACTAACGGTTTTCGCTTGTAGCCAGTGCTGCCAGAAATCGATTATTCGATGTTGTATCCGGGTTCAAGCATGCTCGCTCGGATAATCCGATTCGATAAGGTGTATCGTATATCAAGCAGCTGTCTTGTAGAAAGTATCGATACTGTAAGAAAAGTATCATTGCGCAGCTAAGAACAATAACAACAAAAGTAGAGTGTGCAAAATATTTGATAAGGCAAACGAAAACAACGCTTTGTTTGTAAAAATACAAAAACAATTCTATCAAGGTCACGCGATGTGAATAAAAGCGCATTGGATAAACAACCACTGTTTACATTAAAGCTTCATTTGGTAGTCTAAAGGTCAGCTCAAGTTTCGGAGACTTCCCGCTGGACATTCATGTACATTCATATGTAATTACCAATTATCTTTATTGTGGACGTTGATTCACTTCTTTGTCAAAATCAATTAAAATACCATTTAATACCTTTATCAGCGCTGGGCCAGGCAGTGGCGCGATTTGAATTGGCAGCGAATTTCATTTCCCAGATTGCAAGCGAACGCACAAGTAAGAGGAGAAAAAGATGAAGCACAACGGCATCTATCAAGTGCTGCTCTTTGTATGCATATTAAGCGTAGCACATTGTTTGTGGCCATTTAGCAAAAAGGCGACGGCAAAACCAAAGCCACCACCGCCCAGAGTCCCTCAGCTGTCGCCCGTTATATTTGGTAAGTAGGATTATGAACATGTTCAAGGATTAAGGATAACATAAGCTTACCTTTTTACAGTGCCTGGTGATGGTGGCTCCCAGATGGAGGCAAGATTGAGCAAATCAAGTGCACCATATTTTATTTGCGAAAAGAATCATGATTGGTATAATCTCTGGTTGGATCTGGAGCAACTGGTCATACCAATGGTCTATTGCTGGATAGATAATGTAAAACTTTACTATGATACAGTCACACGCACTACACACAATACACCTGGCGTGGAAACTCGCATTCCTGGCTGGGGTGATCCATTTGTTGTGGAATGGATTGATCCTACAAAGAATAAAGCGGGCGCTTACTTCAAGGACATATCCGATTTATTGGTAGACATGGGCTATGTGCGCAGACAGAATATTAAAGGAGCACCTTATGATTTTCGAAGAGCGCCAAGTTAGTTATTTATATATCTCAACGCGTATGTTAATTATTTTCCTACCTTTTTGTCAACAGATGAGAACAAGCAGTTTTTCATTGACCTCAAGCAGCTAGTCGAGGACACTTATGAGGCCAACAATAAAACGGCAGTGACCTTCATAACACACAGCATGGGCAGCCCCATGACCTTGGTATTCCTGCAACAGCAAACACTCGAGTGGAAGTCGCAGTACGTGCAACGACAAATAAGTTTGGCAGGCGCCTGGGCAGGCAGTATTAAGGCAGTTAAAGTGTTTGCCATGGGCGACGACTTGGATTCCTTTGCATTGAGCGCTAAAATACTTAAAGAAGAACAAATCTCACATCCTTCCACGGCCTGGTTGCTGCCCTCGCCGCTATTCTGGAAACCCTCAGAGGTGCTAGCAGCTACACCCTCACGTAATTATACAATGGCACAAATGGAGCACTTCTTCAGAGATATAGGCTATATGACGGGCTGGGAAATGCGTAAGGATACCATACGCTATACAGAGAACTTTAGTCCGCCAGATGTGGAGCTGCACTGCCTGTATGGTGATGGTGTAAGCACAGTGGAGAGGTAGTCATTAATTAGTAATAACTGCAAGAATATGTTAAATAACTTTTGAGTTTCTTATAGCTTGGTATACAAAAAGGACAACATTGCCGGGGAAACTCCGAAATTGGTAATGGGTGTAGGAGATGGTACCGTCAATCAACGCTCACTCCGCGCCTGTCAACACTGGGTGGGGTATACTCAATCACCTATTGCTAATTTGGCACTGCCAGGTGTCGATCATATGAGCATTCTGAACAATAATGACGTTTTGCGTTATATACGCACAGTTATGCAGCAGCTACACTAAATATTTAAGCTTGACTTTGTAACTGCATTTCCCCTTTAAATTTGGTAGCTATTAGATATAGACAGATTAATAGTTAAAATGTTAAATAAAAGATTAGTTCGAATACAACAAATAATTGTAGCTCATTTCAAATTTGGTATATTGGGTATTTCAATTAGGGTGACCGTATACATATATGGTGCGCTATGATATCGCAGCATACTGTCATCCAGTACACATGTTAAACCAAAATACAAATTCATTGTTTTGAAATTACATTTCACGTAAAGTTTGTGTTTTTACTTTAAGAAATGTCGCATGGACACTCTCACAGTCATGGCGGATGCAGCCATGAAGCCACCGATGTGGATCACGCCCTGGAAATGGGCATAGAGTATAGTCTATATACCAAAATTGATTTGGAAAATACAGAATGCCTGAATGAGGAGACCGATGGCACTGGCAAGACTGTTTTTAAGCCTTACGAAAAGCGACTAGATCATAGCAAAGTAAGTTTTATCTAACTGTTAATAAGCCCTATTAAGTTTATTAATCCTTCTTCAGTTTGTGCAAAGTGATGCCGATGCGGAACTACTTTTTAATATTCCCTTTGCCGGCAATATCAAGTTGAAAGGCATTATCATATGCGGCGCCAATGATGATTCACATCCAAACAAAGTTAAAATGTATATAAATGACAGCTGATGTATATAAATAGAGCATTCATTAATTAACTAATTTTGCTTACAGCTTTAAGAATCGCCCCAAGATGACATTCGATGATGCCAAAACCAAAGCGGATCAAGAGTTTGATTTAACACGCGATGCAGCAGGCGAAATTGAGTATTCACCCAAAGTTGTCGCCTTCTCATCCGTACACCATTTGTCTTTGTATTTTCCCAGCAATTTTGGTGATGATAACACGCGCATCTACTATATAGGTAAATAATAATATAAAATAACTAAGGAACTTAACTTAAAATACATAATTACAATATTTTTCAGGGCTGCGTGGTGAATTTAGTGAAGCTCATTATCATGGAGTTACTATTTGTAACTATGAAGCACGTGCCAATGCTGCTGATCATAAGGATAAGGTCTTTGATGGCGTAGGACGCGCTATACAATAAGCAGAAGCCTCTGCAAAAATGGATCCTCAACAAAAATTGCATTGAATGCACATTTTTTTAAAAACATATTTAATAATAAAAATTCTGATAAAAACCAAAATAAACTGATATTATTTATAAATTAAACTGTAGAAGTTTTTGTAATAGAGATGATTCATTAATTTTCTTTATTGTTTAGCTTAGTGATTAATGCTTATAAGATGAGATATCGAATCACGTGTGTCAATGTCAATGCATAACGCTTTTTATTACTCAATAGTGTTTTCAATTTTTTTTATTATTGTTTTTTCCATCATTCATGTATTTCAATAAATTGTTTATAAGTATTTTACAAAGCGTTTACTTAAATGTATTTAATTTTACATTTATATCGAATAATTTGTTATTTATTGCACTAGGTTTTTGTATTTTTATTATAATTTCATTTTATATGCTTAACGCCGTTCGCTCATTTATTGTAGTTGAACCTTTCCAGCGCTAAAGTATGCTGCTTTGATAACTGATACATAGATGATAGAGCTATGCACGAAGTGTTTGCTGGGCGGGGGGCTAGGTACGCCCATGCCCATGGCCCTGGGTTGAAACAGGATCGTTGCAATTAGAGTTGAAAACTAAAGTTTCATTTTCCAAAATTGAATGCTTGAAATTCTTTTCATTTTGCGTTTGATCTTTTTGTAGGTAAAATTAAGTTAAGTATATATATTTACAAATTGTATGCGCATACAAAAAATCGCTTAGGCTGAAATAACTGTGATTTTGGTATTTGTTTGTAATTTATTATTTAGGTTATGTTTTTTTTTTTTTTTTGGTAGAAAGCATACGTCGGTGAACAATTTGTGCGATTGTTTAGCTAAATACATACATACATGTTTATAACTTTTAGTTGAGGATTTTGTATACATATATTTATGGTATATAGATATATGTGTGGCTGTGTTGTATGCGCGTGTGTGTGTGTGTTTGAAATGTGAGAAATGATTTTTTTTTATATTTTGTTCAACAAAATTTGTGCTCTCGTTCCATAGTTGCAGTTAGGGTTTATACATATATACCATATGTATGTATGTATATATATATATATATATTATATATTGACTATAAGTACAATTTCTTGCCTTGTTAACGATTTTTTGCTCATACACCAAAAAATCGCTTAGTTTTTTTTCTCAAAGATTTTACGTTTAGTATAAAAAACCATTATATCGAAAGTATAAAAATTTTATTTTGCCTTGCATGTTTTATGTTTTACTTATTTTTTTCGAATTTTCTTTATTTTTTTTATTTGTTATTTAGCAAAAGCGGGTGTATCTTCTTCAAGCAGGTATTCGAATGTTACTTGGCAGGATTATTATTATTTATTTTTTTTTTGTGTTTTTAAATATATATTTAAATAGTTTTTTGTTATAAAAGCTTTGTGTGTGTGTGTATGTTGTGTTGTGTATGTCTGTGTTTATGATTGGAGGCCAGTTTTGTTTTTAATTTTATATGCTTCGATTTTGTTTCGATTTGAAAAGTAGTTGCGTTTTTTGCGTTAGAGCTAATATGCATGTGTGTTTTTGTTTAGTCGATTTTGCTTAGTTGGCTAGTTATTTAATTTATTTGTTTGCCATATGTATCTACAATGGAATTTATCAATGACTTATGATATCAAAAATGTAATTAAATTAATTAAAGCTTGTTATTGTATGTGTCTTGTTGTGAGATTGTATGTATGTGTGTGTGTGTGTGTGTGTGGGAGACCAAAATGTATTATTAACTTAAAGCATAATTTTGCGTTTAGTAAATCATGTTTAAGAACTTTGACAAAATAATGCTTTAAAAATTTCTATTTACAATTGAATATTTTGCTACTTATGCACATAGAATTTACTATTCAATTTAATTATTAATAATATTATTTAGTTTGTTTTTTATATTTTAACTACACGCTGCTACAAAATGCGCCATTATTAATTATTATTTTATTTTGTTGTTAATACAATTGCATTGCCTTGAATATTGCTAGATATAGCCCAAACCGCTGGAATTATTTAAATTTTAACAATATATAGCTGATTCTCGCTTGGAACAATTTTCATTTGGAAATGGAAAAGCGGCACATGGGCTACTTATTGTTTAACAAACTTGCTTGCCTTACTTTAAATTTATATAATTTAACTAGCAACTTTTTATTCATATATTTTATGCACTAATTTTGCGTTGCGCTACGTTTTAATATTACGTTTTTTAAATAACTAAGCTTAGGTATTTCTTTTGTTTTTGTGTTTTTAATTTACTCAAATCATCATCACATATCAAAAAGTTTACAAAAATTTTACCTTTAGCTACATTCTTTATTATTATTCTGTCTATATTTGCTTTAGTTTATATGCATATTATTATTTATATAAATTTCGTGCGCTTCCGAATAAAACATACAACAATAGTTTATTTGTTTAAGTATAAATTATTATTATAACTTTTTGTTTTGATGTTGCAAACATTTTACCCACTTAACAATTGTTCTCACACATTTTGTAACAAACAACAATTTGTTTATAATGTATATGCATTTTCAAATTAACATTTAATTGTTAATATGTGTTTTTATATTTTATTTATTTATTATTTAGTGTACGTGTGGGCATTTAAAAGGCATTTGTTTGGTTTCTTTTCTTTATTTCATTAAAGTTTAGTTTTGTAATTTTTTGTTGTTTTTTTTTTTTTTGGAAGAACTGAGCTGAAAAACCTGAAATTACCTTCACTATTTGTTTGTTTATTACTTTTAGTTTTCATTACCAATTATGTCTGTCAGCATTTGATATGACCAAATTTAAAATTTTAAGGCTGCTTTTGTTTATAAATTATACACAAGCCGTTAAACGAATGCAATTGTTATTGTGATATTTTGTGATATTTATTCAATTTTGTATTTGCTTTGCAAAGAATTCATTTGTATTTTTTTTTTCTTGCTTAGCAAAATGAACAAAATTGACAAGAGCTATAACTAATATTGCTTTTGGAGATTATACACACAAAAGTTTTCAAACTTAAAGAAATGTTTCGTACCGAAAAACTTGTTTTTAACAATTCCATTTAGGTTTTCATGCTTGTAATGTATTTTGTATTTATGCTTACTAATTAAATAAAAGTTAGCTTTTAGTCTAGAGTGTTGATCAAAAATAAAAGCAAGCAGCTTATGCTGAGAAATTTGCATGCACACGCTTGAAATTTAAATGATGAGCAAAAATAGTTTAAATAATGTTTAAGTAATTTGCCAGCATTAAATGAATTAAGCAAAGTTCAAAATTTTATTATTTCCTTTTTAAAAATGAAGTAGCATTTCAAATAATATTTAAATCATTTTAAGCTTCTGTTTTATTAAAAAAAAAGCAAAAATTTGTTACTAAAAGCGCGTGCGTTTGTTTATTTAGTTGCATAATTTGCTTTATCTTTTGCTTATTAAACAACTTACTATACAAGCTCTCTCTCTTTCTTTCTTTCTCTTTTTCTTGTTGTCTGTGACAATTATGTTTGCTGACTACAATTTTATTATAATATTTTGCGCATTTATTTATAACAATGTAGATGCCGCGTTTTGTTGTTGCAACAGCATTTCAAATAAATTTCTGTATGCTCATTTATTACAAACAATTGAAATGCGTAACGGCTTTAAGTTTTAACGCTATGCAAAAATGTTATTAAATTTATTTATTCAAAGATTTTCAGTGTATTGCAAAAATGTGCGAATGTGTACCATGTGTGTGTGTTGTGTGTGTGTATATAAAAATTTGAGATGATTAAT